>NC_043988.1:35952983-36275483 GCF_902150065.1 Myripristis murdjan
GGAGATTTTGGTACACCCACTTTTACAGAGCAGGGATAGAGAAGGGGAATCCCACCTGCTGATACAGGAATTAAAACTGTATCATGACCGTTTCCGAACTTATTTTCGGATGTCCGTGGGACAGTTGGAGACTCTCCTGGGTTTGCCTGCACCGTATCTAGAGAGACAGAGAACCAACTATCGGGATCCCACTGACCCAGAGCAGAGCCTGGCTGTCTGTGTGAGGGAGGCTGTCAGAATATTTTAGTGGGCAACTACTGAGGAGAGACGCTGCCTCTCGTGCAGGCTCTGACCTAATGTTGTTGTTGTGAATGGAGACTGCTGATTGGCTACTGCAGTTTATTCGCCTAGAAAAATCAAACTTGTTGCGAAAAATAAATCTGTCGCATTTCGACTTTTCGTATTTCGCGTTCTGTGTGCAAGTACTGGTTGTATGTTATGAGTTTGAAAAAATACGAAATATTCGCATGAAAATAACACCGTTGGTGTGTAAGGACCTTAAGGACCTTAACTACAGCTGGGCCGTATTCAACGTAGACATACTGATACGTAACTTCAAGCTAACAGAAACGAAAAAGCTCTGAACAACCTATTGCATTATGCAAGCGTTGCAAGTATGGAAACCGAGAGGGCAATTCTCCTCACGATTGTAGCCGCAGAACTGAGCAGGACGTTACTTTACATGGATCATTAATAATAGGGGCACTACAAAAGACCTTTGACATCACTGCCACATACATGTGCTTTTGCCTCTTCAAATGATGGGTAACATTTTAAACATTGGCTGCACTGGTTTAGCAACTTGGAGGCCATAATGGAGCTCTATTGTTTTAAATGGCGGAGGCTTATATACAGGCTGATGCTGATTGGATAACACCTCTGACACGCCCACAAAATGGAGTAAAACTACCTCCAAGGCGTGTTGCTCTCTGTTACAAAACGTTACGACCAAACATATCATTCAATGAGACGACGTCACACAACGTTACGTATCGTAACGTCACTGAATATTGGCCCAAACCAACTGTCTGGAGCACAGGGTAAATTTACAAACTTCACCTACAACACAATTGAAATTTAAGCAAGAAAACATTTCCAAACATTTCCAGAAAATAATCCACATCAACAAGGGAAGTGTAATTCATATTGATAACCATACATCTATTTATACTTAGAAAACAACAGTTTACGGGTGAATGCAAACTCCCCTGGCTAGTGGTATGCCCTAATGACATCACCATCCCTATAAATGGAGGTCTGCACACCTGTGTCACTCTTTTGCCTGTAAGACCAAGTAACCGGATATGGTAAGTATGTGTGTTTGTAGATAGGCAGCAATAATGTGTTTGAACCTCTGTTGAATTAATAAATATATGTTTGAACCAAACCTTTGTTATGTCATTTGTAATATGGTTTATGTGTTGAATGTTTTACTGGTCAAGATATAAAGATGCAAACTCCCTGAATACCACGCAGCATGTATTGTAGCAAACAGGTTGTTTGGACCACATGGTTGAGAAATTAAGGTGAATACTGCAACAGAAGAAACAAGGGTGAATATGTATGAAAATATGTATGAGGATATATGAATGAATACAATGTGTGACTGAAGTAAATGAATATGATATAGGCAGTTGCAAAGGTTAAGTGGGAAAGGCAGACCATGTCTTCACCACACACACATAGTGAAAACCCTAGTTACGCTTTTTTACTGATTGCTTCTTTTGGCAAAACTCTACACACTAAACCACAAACCCTCACACCAAAACTCTTCCAATTCTTTTAAACACACACACACACAATCATTTGAATAAGCAACAAGAAGCAGTAACTACAGTCTGATGATAGAAATTAAAAACACTTGTGGCTTCTGCAGGACAGCAGTTTGCAAAAAAGTTTTGTCATGCATTTAGTAAATATACACACGTATCCAAATGTGAAAAGTATGGGTGTGTATTCTGAACATAACACACTATCAGTACAAATAGGAGGAAAAAGTTTTTTTTTTTTCTCAAAATGTTCTACTATAACTCTCCAAGAACAACAACAGCACAGAAGAAGGAAAACAGAAAGAAAAACAGATTTTCACAGGAGAGTCACTCAGAGATTAAGCAGGAATCTGTGCTCTGTGTCCAAAACATTTCAGAGCAACACTGATGTTTGTGTGTTTTAAATTGCTGGTTTTGCCCAGGATCAGAAACGAATATTTTATTGTTCATATTTACATGAAAGAAATGTGGCATGATGGTAAAACACACACTTACACCAGGATGTGATTTATGAAAAAAAAAACCCATCTTTTCAACGTTTTTATTTTTCAAAATAAATGTAGACTAGTATCTGTTTTAGTCCATTAAAAAGTCATTCAACTAGTGCTATATTTTCACTCTCAGTGATGTGATGTCATGTTTATGCCTCGTCTTTTCCTCATCCAGACTCACAGACGTGATCACATATGACAACACAAAAGGTTAAATGCTCATTTAAGATGCCAGGATTCAATCCCCCAGTGCTCATTACACAGTGGCAAATGAACGTGCTCACCTCAGCACAGGTACAACATCAATGTTCATATCCAGTGCAAACAAGAATGTTCCCATTCATCAACTCAAACATGAGAGTAAAAACTTGTCGGCTGTCCACAGAGACGGTCAACAAACTGTTTGCCTCCCGTCTAACACACCTGACTGTCTTCACCCACAGCTCAGCTATATACACCTCCTTCATTAACTCTGTTTGTAAGTGAGCTCATTATTTATCTAAAAGTGTTTTCTCATGTCTAAATATGGAAAGCCAGTTGGAAAATAATAAAGCAATGTAGAGACCAGTGTTTGCAGCTTTGTGTATCAAAACTGCTGTTTGAATGCAGTGAGGACTCAGGATTTAATGTGGGTCTGAACTTGTCTATCAAAATATTTTATTATGATGGAAGAGACAACAAGGAATAAAATACAGGACAAAACAAAAGTCAACACAGTCAGTGAAATGGAGTGGAAAGTTTCACTGCAGCAAATCCACAGAGCAGCACAGCTTGTGTTGTGCAACCAGTGAAATGTAATGATCTGTCGCCACCAAGTGGAATTTTAATGTCATTACACCACTGGAATGACAAGAGCAGCTTGAATGAAGCAAAAACTAAGAGAATAAGATGAACCTCCTGGACCCCTGAGGACAAAGTGGGTCAGTGCAGCAGCACACAGAGAGATAAGTCAGTGAACAGGAGTAACATTCACAGTTAGTTCAGCTTTAGAAAAGGAGTGTCTGGACTCACCAGATGCTGCAGTCGCTGCCTCTGCCATCGTGTCACTGAACTGGAACCCAGCAGAGAGAAACTCACCTGGAGGAGAACATGAAGAAGCTTCATGAAGGGAGGCGTTCCATGTAGAAACTGCACATTTTATAAACGTGATTCACTCATTTCAGTCCCAGCAGACCTTCATCAGAGTGTCAGAATAGTTTCCTGTGCACTGAGGCTCCAACTTAACCCATGCACACAACTGGAACTGCAGTGACTTCATATTAAAAGATGACTGATGTTTGTATCCTGTAACTCTCCTTTTTGTAATACAGTCACTCTATATGGATATTTGTCATGCATGGTTTGTGTATCAGGCCACTCATTGCACTATAGAGCGTACATTGTGGTTTTGTTCATTATCTTTATTTTTTGTAGACCACTGACATTTTATAACTTTAACAACATTCTTGCCTGTTGCCTTGGGTTTTCATCAGTGGAACGGGAGTAATTTTGGATTTATAATTTTAATTTAGTTTCACCAAATGAGCTGAATGAAAAACAGTTTTTCCTGTAGTTGTTCATCAGAGCCTCCTCTAATGAACAACGACAGGAAAAACAGGAGGAAACTCGCTGCTGTCACAGCAACATACCGACAGAGAAACAAGTTTAATTCACAGTGGACTGGTTCTGTTGTAAGCGGAGTCCAAGCAATAAAGTCAAATCTAGATTCTCATTCCAGCTGGAGGATATTGTATTTAAAAGGCACATCAGCACCGCATTGTATTATAGAATATTATTCAGGAATATTATTCAGATTATTGTTGCTCTGCTCTCTGTGAGCAGGTTCAAGAGCAACACACAAAAGATTCAACACAGATTTTTAAAAACATAATTTAATTTCTCCAATCTGTAAGCAGTTGAGATTCTTATGAACAACAGCGGCAAAATGAAGCAGAAATCCTGACAGAACAACGGGACTAAAGTCACCACGGATGTGAGAAATTAAACAGGTGTGCTTCTGCTCTGTATGATGTTGTGTTGATTAATTTAAAGCTTTGCAGCAGGTGGAATAACAGGAGCCAGAAACTGGAAGATCAGAGGTCAGCCAGAGCAAGCGAACTCTAAATGAAGTTATTCATAAAACTTCTGTCATAAAACATGGCAGTTAATAAACTGATTGAACCTCACAGTTTCTGTCTACCTGTTATGAGACGTTGGAAACTTAAATCTTATGAATCACCACAACAGTTCTGGTTCAGCTCAGTTTAACTCACTGGAAGGTGGCAGGAACTCAGGGTTGTGCTACCTCTAAAACAGTGCAGCATGGCACAAAACACAGCTGTATGGAATTCAGTTCAAATACATTCATTTGAATAGCACATTGTATACACACACACACACACGCGGTGCTGCTACGTTCCTACAGGATTGGCTGCCACATGACAAAATGGCAGTTGTTGCACACACTACATCTCCCAGAATGCCTCGGCTCTCAGACAGGTGTAGGTGCTTAAGCCACCTGATTACAGCAGGACTTGAAGACGTAACAGAGGGCAGAACAGGGCGAGCCGAGGGTCAGAGAGCACGTGGCTGGAGGAAGCTGGGCCAGTGGACTTTGAAAAGAGCAGAGACACTCAGGAAAGAGCCTGGAAGACTCTGAAGACTTGAGGTGGAAGAAGACACACCTGCTGAGTTTCTGAAGAAGCTTTTTCCCTCTGCCATGTTCTCAGTGGCCTCTTGGACTCTGTGTTAGCTGAGTGGTCTGTTAACACCCTGCTACTGGACAATAACACTGCAACTTCTTCCTGAACTTTCTGTTGGTGCCTGTTTTTGTCAGTTGTGCTGCACTGCCCCACCCTAACCTGCTCTGGTGACTCACACAGGACTTTTTTTTTAAGAGCAAAATTTCCTGATCAAGCCGTCAAGCCGTCAAACAGGCTCCACAGACACACACACACACACAGAGAGAGAGAGAGAGAGAGAGAGACACAGACAGACAGACAGACAGACAGACAGGCAAACACTCCCTGGTTCTCTCTTTAAGGTCATCAAACAGCAGTAATGTGGTTAATTTGTTGTTTCACCCTGAACCCTGTCTAAGGTGTTTCCCTGCCTTCCACCCTATGCATGCTGGGATATGCTCCAGCCCCTCACAGCCTTGATTAGGAATATGTTTGTTAGGTTTTTTCTAGAGGTATGGAACATGGATTGACAGTAACCTTTGTAATACTGTGTTGGTAATTCCACTACAGCTGAAATATTATGGTAGCAGCAGCATTAGAAGTTTTTAGTAGTAGTATTAGCAGTATTTGTAGTTTTAATATCAGTACCAGTTAAAAAAATAACTTTGGTCTGATTTTTTTTTTTTTTTTTTAATGAAGGGACTTTTTGTTAATTTTGTTAATCTGTCAAAAAGGCAAAGTCTCTCATATTATAGTGGCCGTTTTCTTATTTTGACAGGTTTCCTACATATGATAGGCCACTTAATCTGCAACTGGTGTTATCTTAAGCTTGACTGGTGTTCCACAGTAAATATTTTCTTGTGACATCCAATGTACTCAAGTCCATATGAGGTCCGCAGGAGGCAGGGAAACGTTCCAATAAATGGATCCAATATCATGGTGAACATTATCCAAGGTAACAAAAAACATTTTCCACTGACAAAATGAACTTAAAAATGACCATACTGCATCGGACTAGAATAACTGTTGAAGACGATAACGGTCAAAAACTTGCTTCACGCTGCACCAATTGCAGATCTCAGACCAGTGGCGGTTCTGCCTATGTTGCCGCCCTAGGCGAAATTACTGGCTTGCACCCTTTCATGCCACTACTCCAACCCCCCCGCCCCCGCAGCACCATCAGGTGGCATCACGCGAGCCGGCCGCGGCACCAGCTGGCATCAGGCCGCTCACCTGTCAGATCCGGCAGACCTGACCGGGTGGGCGCGGTACCGGCCGGTGCCGCGGCCAGCCCGCCTGATTCCGACTGATGGTGCCGCGGCATGTTCGGGTCAATACTGTAGTCTAGAAAACTGGCGACTTTTTTTTTCTCGTGTGCCCCCAAGTAGATTGCGCCCTGGGCGGTTGCCCACGCTGCCCATGGCAAAAACCGTCCCTGTCTCAGACTCATGCACCCTAGGAGCACGTTTTTCTAAGGGGCCCACTGCCCACTAATTTACAGCGCCATCTACTGTCGCAAACATATGTGCGCCATATCACACAACTATAATGCAATAAGTCCAGTAAACATCAAGTATCCCCAAAAGTATACCAGTTGTCAGTAGAATAAAATGACATTGATAGAATCTATAGTGCAAATATTAACAACATAATCAAATGTGCCCAAAAATGGCTCTCACATATATGATGCACAGAAAGTTCATTTCATAGATATCTGTCAAATGAATAACTGAACAAATTGTTTGAAACCTCAGATCTCAATTGTCATTATTTATCTTGAATTGAAATGATTTTGACGGCCTGTTGCACAGTTGTCATTGATTTCAGCCTCTAGCAGCCGAGCTCGCCTCACAGAGGTTACCTGAGGTCACTGATGATGTCATCTTCAATCAGAGCTCTGACAAAATTCATAAAAGTCA
Source organism: Myripristis murdjan (assembly GCF_902150065.1). Classification (NCBI taxonomy): domain Eukaryota; kingdom Metazoa; phylum Chordata; class Actinopteri; order Holocentriformes; family Holocentridae; genus Myripristis; species Myripristis murdjan. Next base: position 35,959,823 of record NC_043988.1, read on the forward strand.
TTTACACACTCAGCTCAGTTTTGCTCTGACAATAACTTTGTTCATGTTCAGTTTGCACATCTTCATACTCCAACCTCCCCTCACTGCATTAAGAACATCATAGGATATCCTGTTTTGTGTATTACTGTTCCTGTGCAATGTCTTCATAACCTGCTGCTGTAACACAATAACTTCCCCATTTGGGATCAATAAAGTCAGTCTGTCTCTCTGTCTGTCATTCTAAAGGGAGAATCTACAGTATTCTGTGTTGTTTGAGTTGTTCTGATCATTACAAGCTGTGACTCTGTTCCATCTGATCACCTGAACTGTCCACACGGCTCACAGTTATCAGCGATCATTTAATAATTTAAGGATGCAGCCTTTCCTACAGTTGTAGTCTATTATCTATTCTCCTGGTCTAGTCACATTATTCATAGCGTTTTACTTATTTAACACAGACTGTATTGTAATTTGAGTTTACTCACCAGGTGAAATCCTTCGTGCGCCGTCAGTCCAAACAAACTAAAGGGAAAGTAGACGATTGAACCAGAGTTACCAGGCTGGTCGGGGAACATTCCACACAGGGAAATCATCATAGCAGCATATGTGTATCATCAAAACTATGTTGGATTGTGTTGTGATGGTGAGAAACAAAAGAGCTATTTAACTGTAGAAATGCTCAGGGTTTGAAATCTGCTGTCCAGTGCAGCCGTGGTTCACAGAACTGAGGCCAAAGCAGCTGCTTTTTACATGAAGTCACTGCCCAGCCACGCACTCGGGTTTGACCTGGTCTTGTTCATTTGAAGACAAAGAAAGTAAATATACCTATGATAAGGTAAACCTGCTCAGGTAGTCAGTAAAATACAGTGGATTCACCTGAATAATGAATGAACAGACAGCGCTTCAGCTGAACATTGCTGTGTGCAATCAGCATGTGACTCCATGTATTTCTTTGTTTGATGTGAGGTTTCAACAAATGACCAGTGATAATCAGCCCTCTGCTCTCTGTCCATGCTGCTGAAATATGAGCCAAAATAGATCTGATGAAAGCTGTTTTCTCTGCTCTCTTAGTTGTGCATTACATACAAACATTAGGTGTTGTGAATGTGACAGAGAGCTGTATGTCTGTTAAAACAGTTTTCAGAAGAACAGTCGTTCCCTCTGGCTGGTCAAAGACTCAGTCATGCAGTAAACACCTTCAAACTTCACTTAATATCCTTAATATAATAGCAGAGTGGTGCTGCTACATTCCTACAGGATCAACTGGCACATCACAAAATGGCAGTCGCTGCACACACTACATCTCCCAGAATGCCTCAGCTCTCAGACAGGTGTAGGTGCTTAAGCCAGCTGATTACAGCAGGACTTGAAGACGTAACAGAGGGCAGAACAGGGCGAGCCGAGGGTCAGAGAGCACGTGGCTGGAGGAAGCTGGGCCAGTGGACTTTGAAAAAAGCAGCGACACTCAGGAAACAACCTGGAAGACTCTGAAGACTTGAGGTGGAAGAAGACACACCTGCTGAGTTTCTGAAGAAGCTTTTTCCCTCTGCCATGTTCTCAGTGGCCTCTTGGACTCTGTGTTAGCTGAGTGGTCTGTTAACACCCTGCTACTGGACAATAACACTGCAACTTCTTTCTGAACTTTCTACTGGTGCCTGTTTTTCTCAGTTGTGCTGCACTGCCCCACCCTAACCTGCTCTGGTAACTCACACAGGACTTTTTTTTTTAAGAGCAAAATTTCCTGCACAAGCCGACCAGTCAAACAGGCTCCACACACACACACACACACACACACACACACACACACACACACACTCTCTCCCTGTACCTCTCTTTAAGTTACTACTTTTGTTTTTATTTTTTGTTTGCACAGCTTCATACTGACTCTACCTTACCCGATTACATGAAGTATATAGCATGTTAACCTGTGTTGTCTCTGTATGTACATACACTACTCACAAAAAGTTAGGGATATTTGGCTTTCGGGTGAAATTTCAGGATGAACCTAAAATGCATTATAACCTTTACAGGTGAACTTAATGTGACCTTCTGTAAACTTTTGAATGCACATGTCCAACTGTTCAGTGTTTCAGTACTTTTTGCACAAGTTGCTGTTCTCTAACAAGGAGCTTAACGGCAAAATTCACATCAGGTGTTTGATGCTCCAGCTCATCGAGGTCGTATCATTAGGGAACGGCTGCTGGAGACTGGGGTACCTCAGATGGAGTGGCCTGCACTTTCTCCAGACCTGAATCCCATAGAAAACCTATGGGATCAGCTGAGTGGCCGTGTAGAGGCTCGGAGCTCTGTACCCCAGAACCTCAATGTCCTGAGGGCCGCCCTTCAAGAAGAGTGGGATGCCATGCCTCAGCAGACAATAAGTCGACTTGTGAACAGCATGAGACGTTGTTGTCAAGCTGTAATTGATGCTCAAGGGCACATGACAAGTTAATGACACTGACATTTTTTGTTGTGGTATATCCACCACTGTTGTTGGCTTTTGTTTCAAGAAATTGTTTGAGATGAGGAAATCACCAGTTTATGCTTCTACTTAAATGCCCTACTTTCATGATATAATATCACTGTAGCGTGAACATTTTACATTTTACATAAATTTCACCCAAAAGCCAAATATCCCTAACTTTTTGTGAGTAGTGTTTATAAATATTGATATACTGTATATTGTATATCCATTGATATACTGTATACTATTAGCTCAACTATCATGGAGTCAGGTTTATACACACAGTTCTCACTCACTAATTTTTTAAGAAGACAATATTCCACTCGGTCCATAATATGCCTGTCAGTGATTCTAAATGTCAGTGAGTGAACTGTGATTGTAGGTGTTTTTTTTTTTTTCCCAAAAAATGAATTCAAACATGTTATTGAAGGCTGAGATCAGCCAGTGTGGTCAGGCCTCAGTAATTTGAAACTACAATGACCTCTTCTCCTGTGTTTTACTATTCCACACCGTTTCTGCTTCAGCATTTTAAATTTCACCTTTCTTCTGTCTCACTTTACATCTTCAAATCATAATTGTTCATTATTCATTTGCTTTTTAAATTTCCATTTTTTAACATTTAATTGTGGCATGATTGTTCCCAGTGGTGGAGTGAAATAATAATCTATTTTGTCAACTCTCTTTGAATTTTCTATTTGGGCTTTTCATTTTAGTTGTGACCAAGTATATAAAAGTAAATAAATAAAAAATCCTGTATGGGCCATCCATGCTCATCACAGCACATATGAGTGCATGTGTGAGAGTGTCATATTTCAGTACATTTAGGATGGTTTTGATGGGTCAAGCTGCTCATAATGCACAAACTCAAGTCTGCAGGCTGTGCTCGTGTTATCTGCCGCTCTAATTTGAATTTACTCAAAGTCCTAACTGATATGGTTTCACCAGCTGGTTGTGCACATACCCACGTCTGCAGGCTCTGTGCTGTCATATCAATAGATCTGATAAAGTGACTTTATGAAGAAACTATATAGGCTCTGAAGCTGTGTCAGTGTGAATATGTTTTGCATGTTGTTTAAATTTAACTACTACAACAACAGGCTATACTGCGATACGCTCACATTGTAAATATATTTATTATTTCAATACATTCTAGTGCCTCTGCTGATGATGTAAATGTTTTGGTGTAAACATGGTCATGATTATTGGTGATTTTACTATTTTTCTTCACCATTTCTCCAGTTACCAAGTCTTTTAATTTGAAAGTGCATGTCTCTGACCAAACCCATAATCATGGCCATGGCTTAGGCTGAGTTTTTCACTGCCTGGCTGAACGTTTGCTCTTTGGTTTTAAAGGATTTTAGCCTCTTTTGAAGTTATTGTGGATGAATTACAGCTGCAGCTCTTGCTCTTGTATCTTCAGTGGGCACAGTGTCTGCCTCAGTGTCCAATACTGCCACGGCTCAGCTGTCACGTACAAACAGTCTTTTAAATTGTTCTCAATGATATTTGTTGCTCTACCTTAGTTATTGCTCCACTACAACCAGGATTAAAATCTGTCAGTTTCTCCATGAATATTATATTGTATATATTGATATATGTATTGATATATGAATATATTGTATTGAAAAACTGCTTTTGAAATTATTGTGAATAAATTAAATGTAGATGTGCTGAAAGACGTGGAAAAGTAATGGCCTGTTTGTCTTTCATAATTGTACGATGGATTTATTCATATCCTGTAACCAAAAAGTTCAACATATTAAAACACACGTCATTTTTGGTACGTTTGGTTCACTCACTGGGATGTTTCGGATGAGCTGACCAGCTAGTTGTGAACACACTCAAGTCTGCAGGCTCTGCACATGTTATCTGCTATCTGGGCTGTAATTTGAATTTACTCTGAGTCGTTAGGTATAATAATAATAATAATACATTTTATTTATAGGCGCCTTTCTGAACACTCAAGGTCACTGTACAGTAACAGCAACAGTAAAACAATCAATCAATCAATCCACAATCAACAGCGGCAGTCAAACACTCAATCCTCCCAACACATCAAGACCATCTACACAGCATAGACACAGTGAGCAGCGTGAGGTCATTCCAACTATAATGAGTAGGCCTGTCTGAAAAGATGGGTTTTAAGTAGTGATTTAAAAGAGGCTAGAGAGGTGGCATGCTGAATGTCCTGAGGGAGAGAGTTCCAGAGGTGGGGGGGCTGCACGGCTGAAAGCTCTTGATCCCACTGTGGCTAGGCGAGCTGGTGGGAGGACAAGCTGGATGGAGGAGGAGGACCTGAGAGAACGAGTGGGTGTCTTGATGTGGAGGAGGTCGGTAAGGTACTGTGGGGCGAGGTTGTTGATGGCCTTAAACGTCAGCAGGAGGATCTTGTACATGGAACGGTATCTCATGGGGAGCCAATGGAGTTGCTGTAGAACCGGTGTAATATGACAGGCGGAGGGGGTTTTGGTGATGATACGAGCAGCAGAGTTTTGAACCAGTTGCAGTTTATGGATAGATTTGTCGGGTAGGCCGTAAAGGAGAGAGTTGTAGTAATCCAGCCGGGATAGAACTAGGGTATGAACCAGGGTCTCAGCACTCTGAGTGGTGAGAGACGGGCGAAGGCGGGAGATGTTACGTAGACGAAAGTATGCTGACCGTGACATTATTGATATGAGGCTGAAATGACAGGGTGGAGTCGAGGATGACACCCAGGCTCTTAACCTGGGGAGAGGGAGAGACTGATGAATCGTCAATGGAGATGGAGAAGTCATTTATTTTGGAGGTATTCAGCTGGCAGAGTTTTGACTCATACAAAGCCCTGGCAGCACATCATCCCCACCCTCATCCGTCTCCACTGGCTCCCGCTCAAGTCCCGCATTTGCTACAAACTTCTCCAATCCCTCCACTCCCTTGCCCCCCGATACCTTTCTGACCTCCTTCACCAACACACTCTGTCCAGGAACCCGCGGTCGTCTGACCCAGGCCTCCTCTCCACCCCCCGTACCAAGTTACAGACCTTTGGTGACAGGGCCTTTAGCGTGGCTGCCCCCACCCTCTGGAACTCTCTCCCCCTTGAGATCCGAAACGTTCCGACACTGGACATCTTCAAATCAGCCCTCAAGACACACTTTTTCAACCTAGCATTCCCCCAGAAACCAGCTCAGTTCACCCCCCTTTTTATAAATTTCTTTTCTTTTCTCTCCCCTCCCCCTGCCCCCGACTTTGAAAGCAACCTTGGGTTTTAGAAAGGCGCTATATAAAACTCAGCTATTATTATTATTATTATTATTATTATTATTATTATTATTAGGTATGTGGTAAAAAAAAAAAAAAGTGGCACACTGAAAGAGGGAATGTCTTCAAGAGGAGCTTGCTGATGAAAAATGAAGAAAAATGAAATTCAAATAGTGCTCCACAGAGAGGAGAATAGTTCAGGTGATGACAGGGCCCTCACTGAGGTGTGGAGGCTCTGCTCCTTTATCTGGCAGTGCAATTTGAATTTACACCAAGCCAAAATGTAAATGCTTTTACCAGACACATGCACAGACCCACGTCTGCAGGTTCTGCTCACGGTAGCTACAGTTGTAATTTTAATACATGGCTATGAAAATATATGCAGGCTTCTTAAGATATCATATCCTCATTTTGCACTGTTAGTCTGTGCCTGCTCATGTAATCCATATCTTAACACTTTAACCCTATAAAGCCATCCGTATCATATATGATACACATTTTCAATTCCGTTTTTCGTTTTCAGTTTAATCAATACTTGACCAAAATACTGTTGTATACCTTTTATCACTTCCCCTGTTCACCCTGGACCATACCATTGGCACTTCAAGTACATATCATATATCATACACCAGAAAGGTCGTGTAATAACATATTTTTTTTTTTTATATATATTTTGTTATAGGTCTAAATAAAGGGTTCAATTTAAAAAAAAAAATGGAATTTTCTGCCAATTCTTTCATAGTTCAGGCTTTATAGGGTTAATTCATGAAGTTATAAGAAATGTTCTAGTGTAGTTTCACATATTTACACTGACATCTGTGTTCTAGGTGACACCCAGAATAATCCAGACTAATCCTGAATGCGTGTCATCACAGGCTCATAAGAACTCCTGTGAGAAGTGATGAATGTAAATAAAGTTATTATTGGTGTTATTGGCACTATTTGGCTACAGTGTGTAAAGTCCAGGGAAGTCAATATCAGCACAGTTAAAACCGATGAAACAATCAGACAAGAAATCAGCTGACATCAGCAAAGATCAGCAAACATTACCGATATTCATTCATTCATCAACATCCACATCAGCATGAACACATTTGATGGTCATACAAGGTGAAGGCGGCTGTGCTGTCGTGTGATTGGCTCATAAGCTCTTCAGCATGCTTTTAGTGACATTATGCCAGAGAGACGGGGAAGGTATATAAAAGGAGGGACAGTCCAACAACTTCTGTCAGAGACTGCACACCGTCCACACTACACACACACACACACACACACACACACACATACAGCAACATCCCTGCGGCGGCGTGACCTGACAGAGGCTGAGCAGGTGAGAAGATTTCTCCATCTTTCTCTCTTTCTTGCTTCTTCCTTTCCTTTCTCTCCAACCCAGGACTCTTGGTCTGTCATTACTATATTCTTAAACTTTTATTTTATAGTTTTGATAGCACAACTAGAATTCTCTTAGCAGACCTGTCTTGGTTAAACGACTGCAGGTCCTTGAGGGAGAGTAGCCTAACAGCTTCTCGTCACTATTGGAGAAACAAGTTAATTATTTTTTCTATTAATACATAGCCAAAGCAAGATGGTCTGAAGTGAGTAAAATGAGAGATATGAAACCAAAATGATTATTTGACTGCATTTCTGTCACAGTGTGAGTTCAGATGTAAGGACAGTGTAACAGGACAGGCAGGTCAGTTCTAATTCATATCTGAGTGAAAACACATCACAGTCATCATCAGTGCAAAGTTAAATCCTCTCAGTAGGTTCATAGTGACCTGATTATCATCTCTTTTTCAACCAGCTGCTATGGCAATAGGCCACTACTGTAAAACTGAGGTAGTGTTTCTGAGTGAAAATGTGGCTGCCAGTGAGATTTAGTGACATTCAAGTTATCTGCCAGCTCTTTGTGCTGTTTTGGTGTTTCTGAACAGAGTGCCACCTAGAGGCCAGTGTGGGGGCTCGGTGCTCGGCCGACGACCCGAAAAGTCAGCTGACTGAATAAACAATTGGCCTGAAACTTATTATATAATTATGCCTATTCCTCTCCATCAGGAACATGGTGATGAAAAAGTTTTAACACAGCTCTCAGTGACCAGTCACAGGGCTGACAGAAACAGTAATGATGCTGAGGCGTGTGTGAATTGTTTTGGAGCTGAAATGATATTTCATCCAGCTTTAACTGAACCACTGAGGGAAATGACACACCTCAGCCAAGTATTGGACCCATAATTATCCAGATGCATGGGATTACTGATTACAGTTTTTCTCGGTTGCTTTAGTGCATTTCTCAGATCATTATTAACATTTGCACAAGATTTAGTGCATTTCACGACACAATTAGTGCAAACTGCAAAACCCATTGGATAACCTGCAAAAGCGTGCCACTTCAAAATGATTAGTTTATGTCTCAAGAGCAAGTATTTATCCCAATGAAACTGTCAGTGTCATCAAAATGACAAGTCCTTACACCTCTGTGTATGAACCAGATAGTCAAATGCCTTTGTCATGTTATCATTACTCTGTAACTGTTTTCCGATACCAGATCTTGGTGCCTGAGATGACAGAACTCATAACAGCAGGATGCAGTATTTGTGTAGCCCGGCTTTTTGAAAACTATAGGCCTAAAGTTACACATTCTAACCAAAAGCTACATATTTCTGTATTTTGTGAAGTGACTGATTACAGTATACAAGGCACTGAACACAGTATGATTCACACTTTTATTGTGATTTTTTCAATTGCAACTTGTTTACAGACATTGTTACATTCAGCTGTGAGTGACTGAAGAACTGGCTCATCTTTGGTTACAACTAATTCTTTAACCATCCCTCCTCATTAGTGAAAGTTGAGATTCACCTGAGCAAATTACTGCAGACATCTCCAGAAAAAAAACATGATAGACATGTATATAAAGATATGTATATATAGATGCCTGAAAGGTTTTGACAACTAGTTCAACAATTTTGCATGTAATGACTCAAGCAATGAAATAAGGACTGTTAGTGTTATAGGGATTGACTATTCAACATGCAGCCGGTACAGTGTGCTGTGATGGCACGACTTAAGATGATAATGTTACAAAACAACAGAGAGTCGCACTGACAAAACTGCATGATGTACAAAAGCATTTGCTCTTTGTTCAAAGCGATGAGAAATCACTACTGTGATGAGCACAAGTGACTTCATGTTGTGGAGGCTGAATGAGAAGTTTGGAGAATTTCAATTCTGATCTGAGAAATGCACTAAAGCAACTGAGAAAAACTGCAATAGACTGCAAATTTGGTTTGGAGAATAAATGTAGGTAAAACAGCGACAACAAGAATAAATATATAGAATAATATATTTATATTATATATATATATATGGGAACTCAGAAAAAAGATAAGGTGCGCACATCCAAAAACCACTTTGGCCAGGTGCTGGAATAAACATAATAGTCCATAGAAGAAGATAAAGATCCTGCACACTGTAGCTCCCATTCAGAAAAATTTATTAAGAAAAGTGCAAAAACGTGACGTTTCGAGCCAAAATGCTCTTCCTCAGACTCTAATGATACACGAAACCAACAGACATATATAAGGTGTGATAACAGTATGTAACAGCAGCAATAACAGTATGTAAATGTCTATAAATAAATAAATACATAGACCCTGCAAAATTAGCCTCAACATGTACACACAAAAAAAAAAAAAAAAAAAAAGAATAGAATATGAGAAAACACAGTAGTGGGGGAACAATGCTTCAAACATCCTATAAAAACAGTCTAATACTAAAGTCTTCAACAGTTTTTATCATACTGTTATTGTGTACTGTTAAGGTGGTACTTTTTTGATTCATATCATATCAATGTGTCTTAATGGCTGGAGGCGTTTTTGCCCCACTCTTAAATGAGTTATATTTAATATTGAATAATGATATGGATATGATCTGATTATGTGTATCTTTCCTGGTTTTGCACTGTAAATATAGTATAAATAGTGATGGTGCACTTTAATACAGGTAGTGTGATGGTCAGGTGACCACCTCCCTGTTCACTTGAACACAGCTGATCTTAATGTGTCTAATTGTCATGTGACTGGGAACACCTTATGTCTGTTGGTTTTGTGTATCATTAGAGTCTGAGGAAGAGCATTTTGGCTGGAAACATCACGTTTTTGCACTTGTCTTAATAAATTTTTCTGAATGGGAGCTACAGTGCGCAGGATCTTTATCTTCTTCTATGGACTATTATGCAAAATAATAATGTTAATGACTTCTGGAAAGAAATAAAAACTATTAATAATTGCAAAACATCTCTTCCATCTAATATAGATGGTGTGAGTGGTCCTGATGAAATTTCACAGTTATGGCGGAAACATTATTATGAACTGTTAAACTGTGTAAAAAGTAATCTGGTAGTAGTTGATAAAGTTGAGTATAATGATGATTGTATTGTTACTTCTGCTGAAGTCTACGAAGCAATATTGAAGTTGAGAGATAATAAGGCCTGTGGTCTGGATAATATTACAGCTGAACATATTAAACTTGCCAGTAAAAAACTGTGCCCACTGGTGGCTTTATGTTATACAGGTTTTTTTGTCCATGGAGTGTTGCCTGATTCTATGCTCTCTGTTGTGCTGGTACCAGTAATAAAAGATAAAGTGGGGAAGGTGAATAGTTCAGATAACTACAGGCCAATAGCGTTGGCCAGTGTCATGTAATGTCCAAAGTGCTGGAGACAGTTCTACTGAGTAGGCTTGAGATGTATGTCCTGACTGCTGACAACCAGTTTGGCTTTAAGTGAAAGCATGGCACTGACTTATGTATTTTTGTACTAAAGGAAATTTTAGATAAATATAACAGGCAAAATTCCACAATGTTCATGTGTTTCATTGATGCTTCTAAAGCGTTCGACTGTGTAAACCATGAGAAATTGTTTTTAAAACTATCTAAAAGTGGCGTGCCTGGTTTTTTTAATTAGAATCTTGGTTTACTGGTACTCACGTCAGACCATGAGAGTGAGATGGGGGAATGTAACATCTGCTCCCTCTCATGTGTCCAATGGTGTCTGCAAGGGTGGAATTTTGTCTCCTTTTCTTTTTAACATGTATATGAATGATTTGTCTCTGTTCTTAAATGCATGTGGCCAGGGCCGCCCCTCCCTACACGCAGAGCACGCAGCTGCGTAGGGCCTCACGATCCGTGAGGGGCCTCATTTTGCCCGCGGGCATGGCGCGCGCGTCGCCTGCGGTACACGCGCGTCACCCGCGGTACACGCGCGATGCGGGCGATGCGCGTTGCACGCGCGCGATGCCCGTGAGACTAGAGAACCAAGTCAGCCCAAGCCAGGAGGAGAGCAAAAAGAGACCTGTAATCTGACACCCCACTGCACTCATCGCTACAATGATTGACAGAAAACTGCATCTGACCAATCAGCGGTCAGATGCACTGACACTGCTGCAGGTGAGGAGAGAGATGGCTTCTAAGAGGAATTTTGAATCTGGAGCTACTAAAAGGGAAAAAAAAAAAAAAAAAAAAAAATCAAAACAAGAGGAAGCTCCTGCTTCAGTTGAAGGTGGGTATGTTGGTGAAATAAATGTAAAACTTTGTGGCGCCACATAAACACCTCAGCTGCTCCTCATAATGAGATAGAAGAGAGACGACTGTAAGTCTCTGTCATTTGTCTGCATATGCATTCACCTCTGTGAAAAAGGAGTGGGAAATTGACCAGTTGGTGGTCGTATATTAGCTTAAGTTTATAGCCAATAATCATTCATCAATAAAGAAGATCAGGTTAAGGCTATTTGAATTGAATTTATTTATTTTGTAACACACATGCTTGTTTAGTTCACTGACCTGTTTTCAGATATTTGCCAGGTTGAAGTTACTTTTTTTTTTTTTTTTTTTTTTTTTTTAAGGAAAATATCTTTTGTTAAAATTATTTTTTTAACTGATGACTACTTGAGACTCATTTATTTATTTATTCTAGTTTGAAGTTATTTTTTTAGTTGACTCATACAGTACTGCTTATTCCACTTACGGTACTTTGTTCTTACTAATATAGCTTGTCAAGTTTAATGGAATGTCGTTATGCCATCATTTTATTCCTATTATACATCTGGGATTGTGTGGTCGGTGAGGTGGCACACCAAAAATCCGGTAATTTTTGAGTGTGTGTGTGTGTGTGGGGTGGGGGGGCCTCCAAATAAAATGCCTCTTAGGGCCCCAATTTGGCCAGGGGCAGCCCTGCATGTGGCACAGGCTGTTGGGTTGGTGACAGATTAATCAATCACCTTATGTATGCCGATGACTTGGTCATCTTTAGTCCATATAGTGCTGGCCTCCAGCAGCTGTTGAAAGTATGTTCACAGTATGGTGCTGACTTTGATATAAAGTACAACACTAAAAAGAATAAGATCATGATGGTCAGAACCAGAGAGGACAGACAGGCAACCTTCCCTGACTTCTACCTGTGTGGCACTGCACTCAGTGTCTGCAGTGAGATTACGTATCTAGGCCATATTATTTCAGATGACTTGTCTGATGACAAAGATATCTACAGGCAGCAGCGGAAGTTGTATGCTCAGGCGAATATGCTGTGTCGGAAATTTATTATGTGTTTTGTATCTGTGAAAATCTCACTCTTTAGAGCATATTGTACAGCCATGTATGCTGCCCAGCTCTGGTGTTGGTATAAACAAGGCAGCATTAGAAAACTCACAGTGGCCTATAATGACAGCATGAGGCTGCTGCTGAGAGCCCCAAGAAGCTCCAGTGCAAGCCATATGTTTGTCAGTGTCAGGGTACCTACCTGCCCTGCTGTTTTACGTAACCTGATGTATAGATTTTTGTGTAGGGCATCTGAGCCAAAAAATGACTTAATTGCTGTCCTGGCTAACCCTGTACGCAGTTCTGTCAGGTTTTTCTCTAAGCTGTGGAGTCACTGGCGAGCATGTCTGTATGTTGGACATTGAATGTGGTGGATAGCTTTGTATTTATCATTTTTTTACTGTGCTGTTTTTTATTGTGATATGGATCCCCTGGGTCTGAAATAAAGGAATAACTATATAACTAATAACTATATATATATATATATATATATATATATATATATATATATATATATATATACATATATATATATATATATATATAGAGAGAGAGAGAGAGAGAGAGAGAGAGAGAGAGATATTATGGCATGCCTTTCATTCAGTATTACACATATTGAATGAAAGTCTTAATATATTGAATAAAAGTCTGACATATATGGAACGAAAGCCTGAATATATTAGAATAGAATAGAATAGAATAGAATATACTTTATTGTCCCCTGGGAGAAATTTGTCATGGACTCAAGTGCATGGTAGTAGCTGCTTTACAGACAATAAATAAACATAGAATACAAATAAAATACAAATGGCAGCTAGAGGCATACACGTACATACACACTCATGACACATCCAATGAAAGATTGGAAAAGGAAAAACAGACAGCACACCAAGTTACTGCACAGTTCCCAGGCCCCAGCGTGCACAGCATCAAGAGCTATTTAAAAGTCTGATGGAGGTGGGCACAAAAGAGTATTTAAAACGGTTCAGTTTAAATTTTGGGACTCTGTACCTTTTGCCGGAAGACAAGAGCTCGTACTCTGCTTGAAGGATGTGTGAAGGGTCCGTCAATACCCTCTGCGCCTACCTTAGCACAGACTGCCCGTAGATGGACTGAAGGGGGAGCTTCTCAGTCCTCCCCATCACCTTCATGGCAATCTGAACCAGGCGCTGCAGCTTAGACTTGGACTGTGCGGAGAGATTGCTGAACCACGCCGTCATCCCAAACCTAATAACACTTTCTATCACTGCCTGATAAAATAAAAACAATAAAATGAAAGAGTCAGGCAGCAGCAGCACCAGAGTCCGGGTCGCCAGCAGAGCAGCGCCACCGGAAGAGCAGCGCCACCGGATGAAACTTGAATATATGGAATGAAAGTTTGAATATTTTGAATGAAAGCCTTAATATATTTAATTAAAGTCTGAATATATGGAATGAAAGTCTGAAAGTCTGAATATATGGAATGAAATGTGACGGTACCAATGCACTGGCGCCATATTGTTTTTTCAGTGTGTAATATGATTTAGTATGGATGTTGCTCCAAGAAGTGTCATCATAAGATAAGATAAGATAAGATAAGATAAGATATTCCTTTATTAGTCCCACGGTGGGGAAATTTCACATATTACAGCAGCAAAGTGAATAGCAAGATATGAAGCATAATTTACACTATAAACAGTATATACAGATAATATCATCATCCCGCTCTATATGCAAATTCGAACGTATCATCTCAGAGAGAGTTTTATTGTTACATACGCAGTAAACCAGCTAGTTACACCGCACAGTAATATATACATATAGATAGATACACTATATTACCAAAAGTATTCGCTCACCTGCCTTTACTCATACTATGAACTGAAGTGCCATCCCATTCCTAACCCATAGAGTTCAATATGATGTCGGTCCACCTTTTGCAGCTATTACAGCTTCAACTCTTCTGGGAAGACTGTCCACAAGGTTGAGGAGAGTGTTTATAGGAATTTTTGACCATTCTTCCAAAAGCGTATTGGTGAGGTCACACACTGATGTTGGTCGAGAAGGCCTGGCTCTCAGTCTCCGCTCTAATTCATCCCAAAGGTGTTCTATCGGGTTCAGGTCAGGACTCTGTGCAGGCCAGTCAAGTTCATCCACACCAGACTCTGTCATCCATGTCTTTATGGACCTTGCTTGTGCACTGGTGCACAGTCATGTTGGAAGAGGAAGGGGCCCGCTCCAAACTGTTCCCACAAGGTTGGGAGCATGGAATTGTCCAAAATGTTTTGGTATCCTGAAGCATTCAAAGTTCCTTTCACTGGAACTAAGGGGCCAAGCCCAGCTCCTGAAAAACAACCCCACACCATAATTCCTCCTCCACCAAATTTCACAGTCGGCACAATGCAGTCTGAAATGTACCGTTCTCCTGGCAACCTCCAAACCCAGACTCGTCCATCAGATTGCCAGATGGAAAAGCGTGATTCATCACTCCAGAGAACGCGTCTCCACTGCTCTAGAGGCCAGTGGCGGCGTGCTTTACACCATTGCATCCGACGCTTTGCATTGCACTTGGTGATGTGTGGCTTGGCTGCAGCTGCTCGGCCATGGAAACCCATTCCATGAAGCTCTCTGCGTACTGTACTTGGGCTAATCTGAAGGTTACATGAAGTTTGTAGCTCTGTAGCAATTGACTGTGCAGAAAGTCGGCAACCTCTTTGCACTATGCGCTTCAGCATCCGCTGACCCCTCTCCGTCACTTTACGTGGCCTACCACTTCGTGGCTGAGTTGCTGTTGTTCCCAAACACTTCCATTTTGTTATAATAGAGCTGACAGTTGACTGTGGAATATTTAGGAGCGAGGAAATTTCACGACTGGATTTGTTGCACAGGTGGCATCCTATGACAGTTCCACGCTGGAATTCACTGAGCTCCTGAGAGCGGCCCATTCTTTCACAAATGTCTTGTTTCACAGTCTGCATGCCTGAGTGCTTGATTTTATACACCTGTGGCCAGGCCAAGTGATTAGGACACCTGATTCTGATCATTTGAATGGGTGAGCGAATACTTTTGGTAATATAGTGTAGATAGATAGATAGATAGATAGATAGATGTACAAATCTTTGGAAGTAGGAGACCACCACAAAACACTTCATCTTGTTCTAAAAATTACTGTCTGTCTGGGTTTTCTCTCCCGTGGTTGGATAAACTGATTTATTGAAAGGGTTCTGAGACTGATCATTACATTTGATTTAACTCTGTATTTCTAATGTTTGGCAGAAAATGGCAGGACAGGTGAAGACCCTCCTGATCCTCTTCAGCCTCCTCAGCCTGACTGAAGAGTTTGGTGAGACACATTTGAACGTCCTCTGTCTTTAAAGGAATGAATGAATGAATGAATGAATGAATAGTTAATTTGCATTCATTCATTATAAGGAACAACACTGAACACTTCACGTGTTCAGTGTGTAATTCAAACAGTTGTAGAACACCAACAGGAAGGCTTTTATTCCTAATTTGAAAAAGTAGTTCCAGTGTTTTTGAATGAACAATATCTAAAAATTTTAAAGTGCATGATGCTATGAATAATGTAGACTCACAGTAATAGGCTTTATTTATTAGTCTAATGGCTCTTTTCTGGAGTTTAATTATAGGGTCTACATTTGTTTTATATACATTTCCCCTAACCTTGACACAGTGAGATATATATGGCTTTACAAGAGAACAATACAATACATGCAGGTATTTTTGTTCAGAATATCCTTTGTTTTGTATAGAATAGCAACAGATTTAGATCTTTTCTGTTTGATATATTCTATAAATGGCTTCCTACTGCGCCGTTCCTCCTACCGGCGCGAGGGAGGAGAGAAGGCGTGGAGGGAGTTTGACACAGCCGATTCACTTTAAACCAATCAAATGAGCCCCTGTCCTCGCCTTTAAAATGCGCTGCGCGAAGGCTCATTGGAAGTCTACACATTTGACATGGACGAAGAGAGCAGCCACATCACTCACTCAGAACAGTGAGGCCAGTCTTGGCTGCTGTAATGTTACTGGAGCTACCTGCATCCATCCATCCATGCATCTATCCTTAAATTCGTCTTCCTCATTCCCCTGTCTTTCCATTACCTGCCTGCCTCGCATCTCTCTTTTTCCAGCTCTGTCACCGTCTGTTAAAGTTATTGATTTTTAAAGCTTTTACAGTGAAAGTGAAAGCTTTTACATTTGCTGTTCTAAACGCCCAGTGTCTGGCAAGGAACTGATGCATTTTACATTTTCGATATGTGTGGAATCAGGGCTTCCGTTAGAAAAAATTGGCACTGGACAACGTGACCGGCAGGTTTTCAATTTACCGGACAAATGTTTGAAATTCTGGTCAAATATTATCTGAATTTACTGAGCTTAAAATTATATGCAGGCTATATAAGAATGATATCAAGGCATGTCAATTTATAGCATAATCTCTTTATTGAAAAGCAGGCTGTATCAAATTAAATGAGTGCCGTCAATTGACTCACGTGCGTAACTTCTAAAATAAATAAATAAATATTACACAAGCCTGTGCTCTTTTAACATGAACATTGCATAAAATTGCAAACAATTGCAACTACAATTTGCAAACAAAAAAACTGGCTCATACCATTTTAATAACAAGGCATGTTGCCAACTTGAAATCAAATAGATGCAATAAAAACTTAATTCAGCAGCTGAATCAAAATCGACAGTCTCAAGTGTCTCTCCGCAACTTGCAATGCGCATCAGTCTTGTGACCTTGTTCTCCCCCAGGCGACTTCGCTGCGCTGTTTAGATCCGGTTCTGCAGAAAAAAAAAAAAATTAAAGCTGCAAGCAGCGTTGGACGGGCCCTCCCAGTGTTTTTATCACTCACTCACTCAGTCACTCAAACACACACACACACACACACTCACACACACACACACACACACCCACACGATGCCAACAAAAACCCACTGGTAGTACATTCGCTGCTGGTCCCCTCTGGCCACTAGCAACACCCCTCCAGCAGATGGCGCCCTTAGCATGTCCTAGTGTGTGCTTGACATGACCTGTCACTCCTTTTAAGGGGTATGTGCATTGGGGGATGTGCCAGCAGCTAGTGTGTGTCAGCAGGGCAGGCAGAGTGCAGAGCAGACCAGAGTCCCACCTGTTAAACTAGTCAGGCAGAGTGCAGAGCAGAGCAGACCAGGGTCCCAGCTGTTAAACAACTCTTCACCGTGGCCACACACTTTTTCCAATCCACACCATGATATATAATTTTGTAGGAATTGTGGTCCTCTTTCCATTGGCATAGGTGTGAAAGCTGTCAGACTTTTACTTTAGTCAGCAGGGGCCTAATTAGCCCCTAGCATTCAGCGCTATTCCCACCAGGGTCCATGGGAAAAAGTGGAGGCGCTGGTTGTGAACACTCTGACTTTGAGGGCTTCTGAAATCCAAACCGTTCGAAAATTTAATGAACCTTGAAGAACTTTTGTTAAGCACTGTGTCCTCTGTCATATATTAGCTGTCCAAGCAGATAAAGTTAACACCCTGGGAGTTTATAGATTTCATGCAAAGTGCAAATTTGGGCGAAAACATGACTTTCAAACGCAAATTGCGGACTTCCTGTTGGTTTTAGGTGGGGGGCACGGCACGAAAAATGTCGGGCTTGATGAGATCTACATTTCGGCGCTGGTTTGGTCTTTCTATCACATTCCTGTGGGCCGCAGTGGCTGCCTTTGCGTCCCTACCGAGGCCATTTTTGCACCGGGGGGGTTCCGATTTTTGATTGTATCGAATTTTTCGCCAGACCTGATGTGCGTGCCGAATTTGGTGAGATTTGAGCATGTTTAGGGGGTCAAATTAAGCCTCAAAGAGACGTAATAATAATAGCGAAAAAAAAAAACGAAGCAAATACAATAGGGCTTCGCACTGGGACAGTGCTCGGGCCCTAAAAAACCCTCTCTCTCTCTCTCTCTGGTACACCGGAGACAGGGATCACGCAGTCTATTTAGGGCCCTCAAAGTCAGAGTGTCCACAACCAGCGCCTCCACTTTTTCCCATGGACCCTGTTGGGAATAACGCAGCATGCTAGGGGCTAATTAGGCCCCTGCTGACTAAAGTAAAAGTCTGACAGCTTTCAAACCTATGCCGATGGAAAGAGAACCACAATTCCTACAAAACTATGTAACATGGTGTGGATTGGAAAAAGTGTGTGGCCACGGTGAAGAGTTGTTTAACAGGTGGGACTCTGGTCTGCTCTGCACTCTGCCTGCCCTACTGACACACACTAGCTGCTGGCACATCCCCCAATGCACATACCCCTTAAAAGGAGTGACAGGTCATGTCAAGCACACACTAGGACATGCTAAGGGCGCCATCTGCTGGAGGAGCACCGCTAGCAACAGGGCCAGAACTTTGTGTGTGTGTGTGTGTGTGTGTGTGTGTGTGTGTACCTGTACGTGCGTGTGTGTGTGTGTGTGTGTGTGTGTGTATGTGAGTGTGTGTGTGTGTGTGTGTGTGTGTGTGTGTGAGTGTGTGTGTGTGTGTGTGTGTGTCTGTGTGTGTGTGATTGAGTGAATGGCACCGTGAATGGACCGTTCCCGACGGGCACGAGTGGGACGCGGGGCACGGGTGCGAGGGCCCATCCAACGCTGCTTGCAGCTTTAATTTTTTTTTTTTTTTTAAATTTATAAATAAAATTACCTGGAAATTGACTGTTATAATAAAATTCAAATTGTGAATATTTTCACCGGACATTTAAAAATTTCCGGACTTTGGCAGATTTACCAGTCACAGTCCGGTGATTACCGGATAACGGAAACCCAGAGTGGAATA
Source organism: Myripristis murdjan (assembly GCF_902150065.1). Taxonomy (NCBI): domain Eukaryota; kingdom Metazoa; phylum Chordata; class Actinopteri; order Holocentriformes; family Holocentridae; genus Myripristis; species Myripristis murdjan. The sequence goes on from NC_043988.1 coordinate 35,978,899, forward strand.
TTTATATATATGGAAGAAGAACTGTGTAGTTAACAGGAGCAGCGCCAGACACCATGACCGGAAAAAAGACATCACTGTACTGGACACATTGTTTGACTGACAGGTGATCAGGTTGGGTTTTCATGACGCTGCCAAACAGTGCCAATCTCCTTTGATCTGACATCACTTGTGACGGGACAGTCGATATGGAGATACATTTATGTGCTTATTGAGATAGTAGCATTGAATAGTGGTTTTGTGGTTATTTATTGCATTGTTAATGTGTCTGACAATCTGTGAGGTTGTGGTGACGTGTGCGCACTGCCCGCCTGCCAGCCAAACTTCCACTGCGCCGGCCCCGCTGCACCTTGTGCTGAAAGTAGACCTGGTTTCAGATGGCGAGCTTTTGGCGCACCTCAGCGAAGCTTTTTTGCACGAAACTGTCACTGCGCCAAGCTGAATCTGTCGACACCTCCCCCTGCTGCGCCGCCACTCCCATCTCAGCGCACCTCGGTCTGCGAAACTTGGAAACCGTCTGCCTCTCGCGTTGCGCTGGTCGAAACTAGCTCTGCGCGGGGTTCACCTCACTGCGCCACCCCGCGCTGCGCCAGGAAACTAGAGCCCTTAATGATAACTTATTGATATTGCTTCACTTTTTTAGCATTGTCAGTTCCCTTTCTACTGTTTTCAATAATTCTTCCATATCCTCCCCTGGACAAAAAAAATTAGTGTCGTCTGCAAATATAAAACAATTCAACTTATTAGATACTGTACAAATATCATTTAAATAAAGTTAAATTAGGTCCCAATACCGAACCTTGTGGAACACCACAGGACAATTCCAGTGTTTTTGTATACATTATCCTTCCTATTTAGCACACCTCAGGCACACTTTACATTATCACCAACCATTCTGATGTCACTTTTTATTTATTTTTTTTTTTTTCCATTAAAATGCTTCCCTCATAAACCAGTCTTAAATTCTCTGCTGCTGTGGCTCATAAAGACCATACACTTGACCAGAGATGGTCTTAATGCAGAGGCACGTGAATGTAAAATGTGTGAATGTGACTTTGCAGAGGTGAAAGATGACGAGTGGGAGGAGCTGAGCCCTGATATTGCTGCGCTGCACCGCCTCAAAGGACTGTCTGAACACATCACTTATCAAAGCCTCCAGGATCCTCCAGACCTCAGGTATGTTGGGAGCTGGCCCCTTCCCAACTCTCAAAGGGTCAATAACTGGTTTTGAAACACCAATACCAATGACTCAGCGGTTATTAAACCAGCTGCTGAGATTTCTGGCCTTCAGAAATCTCTTCCCCAGACTTTGTTTGAGTCTTTTAAGGTTACGTAGTTAGGTACAGGGCCACTGTGTAACTTGCTTATGTCCAAGATGGACTCAAAAGCCTCAAATATGCGCGTTTAACCCACAGGTTCTAAAGACATTATAAAACCATGTGACGCTCACTGTCAGTTCCCTGCAGGTAGCCACACAACCTGCTGGGGTCTGATGCATAAATGATGGGTATGCATGAAAACATGCATACATCTTTTTCTACAAAGAAACTGGTATTTGTAAAAAAAAAAAAAAAAAAGAACATGTGGTGACAATGTGTGTACTTCCAGGCATACGTCACAACATGAGTACACGAGAGATTTCTGGCTGCAGGCTGATGGAAAAGTGGCAGAGATTAAATCCAAAGGGGGAATTTACACGACAATATACCAAATGTCCTTAACATCCAATTTCATTAAGCGTGTATGATTTTGCACAAGCTTATTGATCTATTTATATTGTGACTGAAATGTGTTGCACTGTGTCATGCATAGTACAGATGTGATTGTGGACTGATTTAGAGGCATATGTGTGATCAGTGTGATCAATAGTCATCAGGAGTGAGAGCAATGGGCTGAGCCATGCGTAATGGCACTGTGGTGACTTTGGCACTGTTAGAAGACCTTGCCAGTGCAAAACGAAAAAGAGAACAGGTGTTTAGAGTCCGTGCTGGAGAGAGGAGGGGTCCCCACCCCTCCACCTGGAGAGAGGAGGGGTCCTTGCCCCTTCCCTTATCATTACATTAGGACCATTTAGGGAGTTTTCTAAAAGAAATGTGCATCAAAAAGCTAATGAGGACTGTATTTCATCTAGGAGAACGTCCAGACATGGGACCAGAGTTGGAAGATCCACCAGAAGGTAAGGACATATTTACTCACATTCAGGTTTCACCAAATGTGTTTTATAGGGAGAAGAAAGAAAGAAGAAAAAATGTATGAGGACAGAATTGTATTACAGATAGTAGATTTTAATGATTTACATGATAATTAAATGTTGTTGGATGGTAGACTTAATGTTATAGTTTGGATTTTGACCTATATTTTTCAATTCAATTCAATTCAATTTTAATTTCAATTCAATTCAATTGAATAGTTTGGATTTTGACCTATATAGTGGTATTTGGTACTGCATGTGAGTGTAATACATCCACCGAGTTTGGTCTGTTAACTCCCTCCCTGTCATGAGAAGGACAGTTTCAGTGGGAGTGTACCGCCACAAAATAAATGAAATACAAACAGACCGGGGCACCAAACACTGTTGTTGTGCATCGCTCAAAACAGTTTTTCAGTTTGCTCAAAATCGAGTTGTTTTCCATTCTGTTTCAACTTCATTCATTTTTTAGCAGCACACTACTGGTGAAGCTTCCATTCTTGCAACAGGGAAGGAATTAATGGACCAAACTTGGTGGATTTATTACGCTGCTGTATGCGAGTGTAGCTTTTGTTTCCCAGCTACACTTGGGAAACAAAAGTGGTGAATAGAGGAGATGATTCTAAAAAACAAAGCTTTTTGGTGACACAAAGTCTTCAGCAGGGTTACAGATTCTGTACATTAAAAACAGGATGTTATATAAAATGTAAGATGGTACCATTGCCCAATAGGATACAGGGAGGAGATTTAAAATACCTTTAAAGTAGGAATGGCAGGGGAGAGAGAGGGGATGACATGCAGCAAAATGGCCTGAGGTCAGATTCAAACCCCAGACTCTGCAATCAGGAATAAGCCCTGGCACATGGTCCAGTTTGACAAAATGCTCTGAAAAAAATTGCTGTCTGGCATGACTGTACCTCCGTCTTTCTCTCTTACCCTCCTTTGAAACTTGCTGTACAGTGTTGAGCCCTCAGCATGTTCATATGTTTTAAATAATACTATTAAAAACAATAATCCTCCAACCAAATTTCTTTGCTCACTGTTCTAATTTCCACTACAGTCCATCAGAGTAGCTTTACAAGAACTAGAAACTCAAAATAAGCTCTAAAACAGGAGGAAATGCTTTGAATAATCCAACTACATCAAACTATTCTTCAAACAACATATTTATTGTAGTGTCAGCAAAAAACAAAGCAAGACATGGCATCAAATAGTGACATACAGTATATGTTTGAGCTGTACACTGTCCCTTTTAGATTAAAAACCACAATTAAACACAACAAGAGCATTGTCTTTACAATACTATAAATCTAATTAATAGAGGTCTCCCTATTTCATAACACTGATAAACAAAAGCTCAACAAACTGACCTGAGACTCTGTGCCTTTGTCTGACTGGCTCTGGCTCTCTGTGCCCATCTGTGGTTCCTGAGTTGGTTTTGCCTATGACACATTTTCATAAACTTTTCATTCTCATGGATATTTTTTATCAAATTGCCTTGATATTACTCGATTTTTTCTACTTACTTGGCGTTTTGGTGAACAAAAAAATGACCAGATGTCAGATGTCATGTCTGACCTGGCTGGCTGACAATTGGACACACACACACAAACACACACGCACGCACGCACGCACGCACGCACGCACGCACGCACGCACGCACACACACACACACACACACACACACACACACACACACACACACACACACACACAGGAGATATTGTCATTAGTAAGAAAAACACACACCCATTACTTAACTAAAATAAAGCCAATATGCATAATTATCCAACATTTAGTTTTCCCCAAAGAAGCAGAACAATATTCAGCTGTCAGAGTGTACAAGTCCAGAACAATTATCCTGACACTAATGACAAACAAAACTGCTTGAAAGTCGGCTGAAAATTCAGAAAGTTTTAAAGTATCACTGGGACCTTTGTCATGTTACACCCCTTTCACCTCGTCCTAATCTGCTTCCATTTATTTCATATCCTTGCATAAAGTAACAGTTGTTAAATATAAAGAAAATATGGTAAGTAAGAAATCAATTCATTCTTCTCTCTATCTGTATTATATTCTGCTTTTTGGGCCCATCTGCCTCTTTCTCTTTTAAGTTACTGAAGAGAAACCGTTTTATGTACTGCATTTAACTGTTTTTTCCCCCTGGACATATACTTCTGAACATTTTTTTCTATACAAGCTCCCAAAATGAATTTCAGTGACATTAGATGAAACAAACTGCCATGAAGAGCAATTAGTGGTGTGGTAGTTGATCACAGATGATCTGTGATTTGTACGGATCATTTCCCATGATTCCACAAGGCATGTGAGCTGTGGAATACTTAGCAAAATACAACCATCAGAGTGAACCTAAATTGATAAAAGTTGAATTTGGTCAGCTGTGATGTGGCGAAATTGCCTTTTTTGGAATCTATTGTATTTATCCATATTGCAGTGCTCCCCACCATGACATAAACATGTTGCCCACTGTCACTTTTAGGGTGCACAACGATCAACAAATAATGAGTTTGCTGGATGGCGTGATGGAAGAATGTGAAGATTTAACAACTTGTGTCATTAAAAAGCATCAGGTAGGTGATTTTTACACTAAAATGTACAGAAGCAAAGATTTTGGAAGAAGTGAAAGCACTCAAATTAATTTGCTCATTTATCAGTATTTTTAAGTTAAGTTGGTATGTGTTGGATACCGCTCTGGAGCAGGTCAGTGGGACCCGGAGACGAAGGCAGCACGAGGGTTAAAATAACATACTGATTAGCTTATATGTAGGGAGGCACCACATACTGTGTTTTCAGAGTGACTATGTGTTCCAAGTACTACCATTAGGGTATTCACCAACACTAAGTACTGACACGAGTACTTTTCATAATACTGCGGTTAAGCAACATCACACACCAAGAAGGAGGAAAGTGGCTCTTCTGTCCCCCACATGTCATTGGCTGATCATCGTTCCCAATTTAACCCAATTTATTTTTAGACATGTTTTGTGACACAAAACAGTAAAAAGACACAGTGCTGTTATACTGAATATGAAATGGTTGAATAGTTTTCATCAGCCTGTTGAACAGGAGGTTCTGTGTCTCGGTGAAGACCTATGTCTCTTCATTCTCTTCTGGAAAGTGCGGTGTTCCTCACGGGCCAGTTTTAGGACCAGTTTTATTTTCTTTATACGTACTTCCCCTTGGGCACATGATTCATAGACATGGTGTTACTGTTATGCTGATGATACACAGCTGGGCCTGCCTGTTAGAGCCACAGATTGTGGGATACTGAGCTCATTTACAAACCTTCTTTATGTTTCAAAAACAGGATGTTAAAAAATGATCTTCAGTTGAACTTAAAAAAAAAAAGGAACAACAAAGAGCCATGTGATTTGGCCCCAGCACATGGTAAAACAAATTCTGTCATATACTGGTTTCCTATCAGATTATATCAAGCCTATTGCATTTTTTGTCTGGTTTGGTTCTCAACCAATCAGAACATTTGTTTTGGTGCACATTAACCAGAAAAGAAAAGAACTGAGGGGACAGAAAATGGAGGAGGATTCGGGTTTTTTATCTATCTATCTATCTATCTATCTATCTATCTATCTATCTATCTATCTATCTATCTATCTATATATCTAGCTATCTAGCTCTCTATCTCTCTCTCTCTCTCTCTCTCTCTCTCTCTATATATATATATATATATATTGAGTTAAGATTTCTAAAAAGAAGTTCATTGCTGCTACAGAGCATCCTATTTGTTGAAAATGTTTTTGCACTTTGGATATTTAATTTCTTTTAGAATAAAAATGTTAAACACAATACCTTTGAATTCATTATTAAAGTTTGAGCATAAAAATGTTTTTTTATATATAAAAATGTGACTAAAAAACAGATTAATCACGATTAATCGTAGACAGATCATGCGATTAATCACGATAAAAATTCTTAATCATTTCTCAGCACTAATAATAACTTAAGTTTTCAGCAGCACACCACGGAGGTTGTACAATCATGTTTTTACCATCCTCAAAGTTTTAGAGGCCACTCACACTGGCAAGTTTGATCTGCGCCCAATCCGGATTCTTTGACCAGTGTGATCGCTCCGTATTGTGCTTGAATACAGTACACTTCCCCCGCTCTGGCACGGTTGGAGGGGGTGTGCTTCAGCGCGGTACGGGCGCATACACGAGCACATGCACGGTCACGCACGCAGTGCACGGACATAAATCATGCAACTTTCCTCCTGCCTCTGCAAAATTGCTTAATGTGCGCAGCTTGATTACCGGCGAATGGCCGTGTTGCGCAATCAATAATCAACCATGTTGTCTGTGTCGCTGTCCGTTGTGCTGCTGCAACCGCGTATAAACAAAAGTGGGTTTATAATGAAAGTACAGCAGTCTGTATGCGGAGATCCGGCAGACCTGGTGCTGGCCGGCACCACATCGGTACCGGCCGGCACTGGCCGCGGCACCGCACGGTGTGCGGCCACCCGGTCTGCCGGATCTGCCAGGTGCCGCTCCGGCTGTCAGTTGGACCTTTCTGAAGAAGCAGGAAGTTACCTCCGAAACTGTCAAGGTAAATAAACATCCCATGTCTGATTAAAAGGACCAAAAACGTTTTTTAGTTAAAAGGAAGACATGATGAATGTATTTGAACTACACTGATTTATAATGACGTCGGGCCATGCCTGTTGTCATATTTCAACGTGATGACATGCACACCGGGGGCAATCGTGCTTGGACGCGTTTGGGCTTTAGGTAATGTGAGTGCAGGCCAGCCAGGGGACTGGGGAGGGGGGGATTTTTTTCAAACTTGCCAATGTGAGTGGGCTCTTAGAGTGAGAATCCAGTTTGCACTCATGAAGACAAAGAGACCATTTTACATGCCTTTATCTAGTCATGCCTGGATTATTGCAACAGCCTTTATACTTGCCTGAACCTAAAATCTATTGATCAGCAACAAAACTGTACAGAACTCACAAACACGCACACACTTATGCACACACACTCCACTCTTGTGATCACTTTGCTGGCTTATTTTTTGTTCATTTCAGGAATTTGAGACCTTCTTGGCACATATTGATGAACAGAAGATAGATGACAGGCTGCTAACTGCTTCAGAGATTGCACACAGCTACAACATGAAATTTCTGGTCATGACTGATGAAGAAAGGTCGACCAAAGAAAGAGTCCAACAGGAATACATCAGAGATCCTCATTATTCAGTGAAAGTCAGTAAAGCCTGTCTACACAATGATTCCTGCCTGCCAGAAGCAGATAGCCACACAGTGGTGAAGGTATTTGGAAGTGTTTCAGAAGATGGACAAACTGTGTCGGGTCACTCTGGCTCAGAGCTTGCAGAGCTCATGCTGAGGCCATCACTGAGAGCAGCACTGGTATTCTCCCTGGACGGCAACACGACTGCAGACTTTCAACTTAACTTCCTTAAGGGTTTCATGCACCGGGGCTTTAAAGTGGTCTTGGAAACAAGCCAGGAGTATCAACAGATTTATCAAGTTATGGGTAAAACTGACGTGGTTTCAACGACAAGTCCAAAGACACCGGTTGATCACACCACACAGTATGACCACCAGCAGATCCTCATAATGGAAGATGATGATGTTGTTAGAAAAGCTGCTGCTTATCTTTATGAGAAGCACCCTGCTGTCAGTTCTGTCTATGTACTTGATGAGCATCAACATCCCAAACTGATTCATGGTAACTCGGTGCCTCTGTCAGAGAACAGCAGGCTGGTACTTGTAGGTCATGGGAGAGAAAATGACACAGGAGAAATAAGACTGGGAGGTTACAAAGCCAAATATGTGGCTAGAATAATTGGGCGAACCTCGAGGGTTGGAAACCAAATCAAAACAACAAGTGTGGTGGGCTCTAAAGTGGGATCAGATAAAGCATTTAAAGCTTTCATTGAGGCCTTGCTGAAAGAACTTGATGTGACTCGCATCAACACAGAGCTGCGCCTGAGTAACACAGTGATCCAGGTCACACACACAGGGGACAGAAACATCCTAGAAATGACCCCAACTGGAATGGAAAGGAGAAATAACGATAACAGTGAGGAAATAGTGGCAACCCTTGACAGACATGGAGATATGGAGATGGTGATTAGAAATAGGAAGGTTCATAAAGAAGAGGCTGTTTTTCCTGATGAAACAAACTTATTGCCACACCAATCACCAGAACAAAATTACATCAAAAACAAAAGGCCAACAGGTCCCAAGAGTTTTATCACACCTGAGGTTTTTAATGAATTTGAACCGAATCAAATGGAGTATATTGAAAAAACCAATGAACTTGAGGCACTGACCTGGGCGATATTTAAACCAGACCGCCCATCTCCCCGGAAAGTTGATACCGACAACATAGAGCAAATTAAAGAGCATTTTGTAATTGGAGAAAAAAAAGAGAGGAAGGAAAGAAAGAAGAAGATAGTGGAGATAGAATGGATAGAGGAAGAAGACACACTGAGAAACGTTCTTTCTGATTGTTTTGAGATTAAATCAGGGCAGGATATTTTGAATGTTATTCATCACTATGCAAACACTGGAGAAAATAAACCCACATACTTGATGATAAATGATTGGATTTTTAAGGTTGATCCAAAAAGTTTGTATGTGCATCCAGTTGGAAAAAAGCTTAACAACAATCAGAATCAGAATGATCTTCAAAATATTAGGAAATATATCGATGACCAAAAGGGCAAACATAAATACGGGGATATAAAACCAAATGTTTTCAGCAATAATGACATGCAAGCAAAAGAGACCTTTGCTGATTATGTGAAAGATACTTTTCGAGGAGAACACACAGTTCACTTAGATTTGTCTATAGAGGCCTGGTCTAACACATATATCGCAGCATCAATCATATCTGAATCTGCCAGAAATTTTCGAACATTTCCTCTGATCCTGATGGCCCTAGATTTGATCCAGAACCCAGACAACAATATCAGACAGCAAGGATGGGATTTTTTTTTTGAAAACCATCCAATGACAAGAGGAGGTACATGGATTGACCCAAGCAGACGGGGATTTGAAGGCTCATCCACACCCGAGGACTCCAGCAAATTGGAAAATCGTAATCCAAAGTTTCGTAAAACCAAAGAACAATTAATGACTGACCTTAAAAAAGTGATAGAGAGAGAAATACATTTTTTTACTATATGGTTACAAGCTGAGAGTAAAAGGGATGTACCATCTGACATACTTAAGATTGCTGAGAAAAACAGGGTATTGGAAAGGGAGCCTTTCAAAACTGAATACAACATATTCAAAACACAAACTGAACCATCTAAAGTACAAATAGATAATGAAAGCCCATCCACATCTGGCACTTTAGTAGGCTCAGATGATGGCTATGTAACATCCAGAGACTTAATGTCAGCATTAGAAGTGGAAAACACAGTCAAACTGACATCTTTATTCTCCAGAACATCAGAATCAATTTCTGAACAAATCCACAGGCAGCTTAAGGAAACGTATGGTGAGAATTTAGCAGGACTACATGTCCAGGAGGGCAGTGCCAGGATCGAGAACGGACAATTCATATGTCAGTTTGTATCAGACGATGCTCATCCCACTGAGTTTAGGGTTGATTTAGCTTCAGAGAGCCAACAGTACAATGAAAAGATGTTGAAGAGGATTGAAGCAGCAGCTCATAAACTGGAGACGCAGGGTTCGCCCTCCCCCCATCAGGTCAATGAGCATGCAGAACGTGCTGGGACTGCTGTTGGGGCTCTGGGTCTCATGCTAGGGATGAGAGGAGCTGTTCGTGCTTTTGAACAGGGAGACATAAAGGATGGTGTAACAGCATCTTTGCAGACACTGCATGGAGTAGCAGGTATGACCTTGGCTGCTGTCGCTAAACAAGCTGTGTCTTCAGAAACCAGAATCGGAAAAGCCGCTTTATCAGTCATGAGAAACCCTGTAACAAAGGCCACAATGAAAATTATACCAGTTGTGGGGATTGGATTTGGATTATACATCATTAAAAAAGACTTAGAAAGCGATAATGCGTTGGGATATTTTGATGCAGGCTTAGATACTGGACTGTTAGCATTGGATACTGTTGAAATTGTTCAGCCTGAACTGGCACCAGTTATTGTGCCTCTACAAGTGGCTACTCTTTTAATCCGAATGGTCGTTGATGATGTTTATATGGGCATACAGCATGAACTTACAAGCCTCCCACAGGATGCAGGAGTTTTGGACAAAATCGCAGCTGTTTTTGTTGGCCTTGGTAAAGGAATACGTCACGTGGGAATTGAACTGGCAAGCTTTTTTTACAATTGGCGTTATGATGAAATAGAGGAGGGGCACAGGCTTATTCAAAACATATCAGACTACCACAGGTATTATAGCATAGTATTATTAGACCATGGTGGACCAAAAGCCATTGATTTCACTCATGGTGACTCCTCTTGGAATGGAGGCGGCATAAGCTTTTACCTTGCAGATCAGGGTCAGTCTAAATTCTGCATGAATTATTCTGTATCTAACGATGAAAGTTTGGGGTTTAAATGTGAGTATATTGACACACAGGGAAGTAAAGATATTATTCTTGGCCTGGCAGAGTCACACCGATTAAAATACAAGGAACTTCAGAAAAAAGTGTTTATGTTCATACCAGCAGGCTCTGTGAAAGTGGTTTCAGGTTATAAAGCCCTGTCCTATTCAAGATATGGAACATACAAGGGCAACAGAGAAGCAAATCGCTTTTTCGCTGTGCAGAATGCAAAAGATAATCACACGATTGAAATCCTGTTAACTTACTATTACCGGCTTTATGGTGAACCAGGCGATGACATATTCTTTCTTGGACCACAAAAAAGCTATGTAGAGGGCTCTGCTGGCAAAGACACATTCATTATTCCTGACAATGGAGGGAAAACCATCATCAACAACTATGATCCTTCCAAATTACTGGATACACTTCATTTTGGTGTTGAATACAGTCAGATTTCTGTGTCTAAATCAGGAAACGATGTTGTATTCAGCAATAAGGAAAGCCACACTGTAACAATACAAAACTGGTTTGTAGGGGAGGTGTATCGTCACATGAACATGATGTCAGGAGATGGAGTCTTGTTTGAAGTTTCCTCCACTGTCATTTCCTCTGTCCAGCTGGTGGCCAGAGGAATTAACAAGATGTCTGAAAAGCATGGTGTCACAGTAGATGCATCACAGCCACTCCTATGTACTGTTACAACTATGTTTGGTTCTTCACATGCTGACACACTAATAGGAAATGGAGAGAATAATTTGATGGATGGAGGAGGAGGTCGCGACCGCTTGATAGGTAAAGAGGGAGAGGACATATACGTGGTGAATGGGAGAGAAAACTCTTGGGCAGAAATTGAAAATTTCTCCAGAGACAATAAACAGACTTGGCCATCATAGAAGCAAGTTCCTCAGAGTTCCTCAAGCCTTCAGTGGCCAATAACAATCTCCTTCTGTTGGTTTTATGTCCTGGCAAAAAAATCTGTGGAGTGACTTTAGTAAACTGGTTCCGATCAGAGGCAGATAGACACTTACTTATCGTCACAAAGGATCTGATCACTTTCACAATCTCAAATAATAAGACTGATTGCATGGCGCAGGATGACCCATTCACCAATTGCTTAAGAAGTCACAGCATTGACTACACCAACTCCTCGTCTCCTCTGGAGGTGGACCTTCAGAAGGACAAGATACTCCACAGTGTGACTGAGGTTCGAGGATCAAAGTTTGATGATGTCATCAATGGAAGTAAGGAGCACAACGTAATAGTTCCAGGAGGAGGAGAAGATTTTCTTCAGGGCAGAGGAGGAGAGGACTGGTACGTTGTCACACCAGGCCAAGGAGTAAAAACCATCAACAATCAGTCACCAGATCTGGTTAAAGATACCCTCTTCCTGAAAGAACGATATCAGCATGTAACATGTTCCTGTGAAGAACAGCATGTCATACTATCAGTTAATGGAACAAGAGAAGTTGTTTTACAGGGCTGGTTTGATTCAAGGAGGTCTCAGCACCTGCAGATCCAGACCAGTGATGGTATAACATTTGAACTAATGTCCAGCATCAATAGTTGTGGTGGATCTTTAAAGCTGCCCTTAACTATTGATTTAAGAAAATACAGAGCGAGGCCCCTTGATTCTCTCCAAACACAACAGCCAACATGGCCATTTCATTCAGATAAAACAAGAGTGCCACCAACCCAGGATGGATGTTTCAAATATAAAAGCAGAAATTCAAAGGAGAAACGTTACTGTGGCTATCATGGCCATGTGATGATGGCTAGTGATACTGACTCGGTAATACAAATGTATGGATCTTCTGGTTTTGACATAATGATTGGAAATGGCAAAATAATTTGCTAGATCCTTATACTGGAGGTGCACTGATGCATGGGGGTAAAGGGAAAGACACTTACATAGGGTATGGAGACAAAGTAATGATTGACAACTTTGCAGAGGATCAAATTGTAGATACTATCTTGGTTGACATGGATTTCCTTAGTGGTGATCAAATCAAAACAGTGTGGGATGAGGAAGATCTGAATGTGACAATCACTACGAAAGGGGAACAGTTCAAAATCAGTCTGCTCAATTACAATTATGGTCCCAAATATCAGCACCTACACTTTAAGACCACTGATGGAGTACATTTTAATTTAACAGTTCAAAACACAACTAGAGATGTTCCTTTGATCCGGACCGAAGCTTTCAAAGTGACTCTGAAACAAACGCAGGTTGACTGTCGCTTGGATCTTGGAGCTCAGAGAAATCTATCAAAGGTCCAAACAGTCCAAGGTTGTCCTTCCCAGTCCAATCATATCCTAGGTAATGATCAGGATAATGCATTGTTTGGTGGTTGGAAAGATGACGCCTTGGAAGGAGGTGAAGGAAAAGACACCTTGATAGGAGGCAATGGAAATGACATTCTGGTTGGCGGCTTGGGAGACGACACGCTTTACGGAGAGGACGGAAATGATACCATGATGGGAAACTCTGGCTGGGATGTCTTCATTCCCGGACCAGGGGCTGATCTGGTGGATGGCGGTCCAGGCCGAGACACTGTCCTGTACCGAGGTGATCATAAGAAAGGTGAGGGGGTTTATGTCAACCTGCTGAGTGGAAAATGTTACCGAGCTGATGCAGAAGGTGACGAACTGAAGGATGTGGAGATTGTCATCGGCACCATCTACTCTGATCTCTTGGTATCGGGTTACGAAGCTGCCCTCCTCAAAGGCTCAGATGGCAACGACACTCTGGTGTCCACTGGTGGAGATTACCTGATTGGGGGCGACGGAAATGACATTTACATGCTGGCCTTCCAACAGGGCTCAGTCACCATTGACAACTGCGCAGAGGACAAGGCCACAGATATACTGTACTTGAGAAGGGGATTTCCAAAACTATCTGACTGCCAAAAAGTGTCGAATGGAGTTAAGCTGATTTTTTTCAGAGAGGATCACTCCACAGGTGTTAATGTTACTCTGCATCGCTGGGTCAATGATGAAGATGAGTGTGGCCATCTGATGCTGGTCAACAAAGAGGAGAAGTGGTCAGAGGGCAGGCTATCAGAGAAGTGTATGTCAGGACCGTGATAAGCAAACTGGTTATGTAGTCATTTTGGTTTTCTTGGTCCGGCATTTTCTTTTGACCTACATGTTGAAAGGCATTTAAAAGGAAACATCAAGTTCAAATTTATTATGAATGCAATGCTTATTTAAATCTCATTAAGAATACAAAAACATTTTAATGGAATCTATCATAATTATTTGGGGCTATTAATAATTGGTAATTTCTTAAGTGTTTTGTTTTTTCTTGTTTGCTATCATGGTGCAGGATTGAATCCATGTGTTTAATCACCAATTTTTAAAGTTTGCATATCCTAATTTAATATGATAATCATTTTGACAATCTTGGTTCTGATTGTTCTTTCAAATAAAAAATATTAATTCAGGTATTATGTATTGTGTGATGTATTGTGTTAGTGTAACTTTCTTTTAGAGACAGAAAAAATAAAAAATCTTTAAAACTTTCTAAGAGTACATTATAGCGGTCCATGCAAAAAAAAAAATGTCCAGGGGGAGATAAAAGATCAGCTATCTGGACATTTTGGAGAAACTCACCTTTATTGTCAACACACCTTTGAAAGCAAGGCATCCTCTGAACAGCCTCGCTCTCCAGTTTGTGGCTGTAAAGTCTGATGAAACTGTGATTCTCCTCGAGGTCACTATAAGTCATTTTATACTGAAAACCTACCATGACATCAGTGGATTCCCTTAGGTCATGTAGTTTCATATCATACTATCAACTACCTTTAACATTTTGCCTGCTACAGCCTCTGTATGTGTTGTTTGAGAAAACCTTCAGGACTGGAGCCTAAGAAAAAATTAGTTAATGAATTTGTGCTTATCAATCAATAATCGGTGACACATTATCATGCAGTATTATTATGTTTTAGTTGTGTGGACAAATGATTAAAACTCCACTTTCAATAGCACATACTGTAGCTATTAAGCATGGCACTATTATTCTGTTTGTGTTGAAGGTCTTGTTTTCTAACATGGTATCAGGGTTAAATCCATTTTTTTATCTCCATTTTCTAATCGTTTTTAACTGCAGACTCACTGCTGCTATTATGCGCTGTATTTCAGGGTATGTTAACAATATGAAAACCCATGGAAATTACGTCAAAAAACTGAAAGACATGTCCACTCTGCAGTAAATAAATGCTCTAAATTGACAGGAGCCAGTTGAGGTGGTTTGAGTCAGGATGCCTCATGGTTGCCTCCTGGTGGAGGTTTCTGGACATGACCAACTGGGAGGAGACCCTGGGCTGGACCCAGGACACCCTGTAGGGATTATATTCCTGGCTGGCCTGGGAATGTCTTGGGATTGGTGTTGGAGCTATCTTATGATTAATGGTAGCAAAAGTAAACAATGCATCATTTAAATAGTCTAGATTGTTAGATTAACTAGCCAAAAAATAAGTTTGTGATACTGTATTGTAACTTTGTTGAGTAAAATATTCTTTTTAAAAAAAATAACAAGAAAATGTTTCTCGACTTGCCTGGGTATGTCTGGACTTTTCCAGGGAAGAAAAGAGAAGGCAAGGAAAATACCTGTTGACACGTTAACAGTCCCAAAAACATCCACATAAGGAAAAGAAGGTGGGCTGTCCCCAAGCCCGGTGGGACGTCCTGGGAGGGGGCTGATTTCCTCAGCCTGCTACAACCCGGTGCCAGATAAGCCTTACGAAATGGATGGATGCATGCATGTAAATAGATAACTTGGCATATTGTGGTTCAATAATCATGATAATCATTTTAAGAATACTTTGATTATACTTTCAAATAAAACATTCTTTCAGATATTGTTTGAGTCGAGACAACATTCTTTTAGAGCAAGAGAGGCTTTACCTCATTTTAATAATCCTTCCAAAAAAAAGTGTAGTTCCTGAGGTGGGTATCCCCATGATTTGTTTGATTTCTGCCTGAATATCTCTCCAATATTGATAGAATTTAGGACAGTCCCAGAAAATATGGGTTTGGTAGCCAATTTTCCCACATTCTCTCCTGAATAATTCTCAAGTGTTTCTGAAGTGTTCTGTATCTCACTAACGTAAATAAATATTCTCATTCAAATTTTCCAGTCCCTCCAGGTCGGACTGCTCATCAGCCTGTGACCATGAAGGCATGTCTGCTCCCACATTTTATCTGTGATACAAATACTCATTTCTAATTCCCATTTCTGCTTTGTTTCCCAGGTATTTCCTGATCCGTTTTCTTGAAGCCATCTGTACAAGCAAGACGTCAGGTTCTGCTTCATCACTCCCTCTATAGTCAACATGATCAATAAATAATACTGTGCTTACCCATGAGTGTGGAGATGGGTCAGTGTGTCAGCAGACTCTCTTCTCTCTTCTGTCTATAATGATCTACTGTAATCATATGAGAAAAAAATACATTAGCCTATTTCTAGTATTTCTTAATTGACAATTTTATTTTCATTATTATTGAAATGTTTTACTCAATTATTTCTCACCTTGCTTTTCCCTGCAGTTTTCTTTCACACACACATACAAAATACACACACACTTCTCGGGTAGATCGACGTGTGTTGACTCTGCCATTGTTGTCCAGCTGACAACTCTGTAGTAGTGAGGCATTTGAGGTAGCATAAAGGTACCGAATTTTGATGCCCAGCTCTATTTATCGAGTGTTTAAAACTGTGTGTCTGTGTCAGCAAACCAAAGTGCAGGCTACATGGTGACGGTCGCCATGAAGGGGGACGAGGGTGAAACTGTGACGCCACAGTTGATGATTCATTCACCAGTTCGGTCACTAGTTTGTTCAGCGGTCCTCAGAGATGGACAGAGAGCTCGACCCCAGTACTTGTAAAAATACTACTGATCAAAATTTACTCCGTTACAAGTAAAAGTAGCTCAGTCGACATACTTGAGTAAGAGTAAAAAATTACTTGCTTTTAAAGGTACTTAAGTATCCAAGAGTACATGCTTTTAAATTTACTTAAAGTAAGAGTAAGAGTAAGAGTAAATTTCTCATTTTTCACAAAAATGAATTACTGTAATTTTTCCAGTGTATAGGACCTTGTAACTGTTGTTTCAGAGAGTGAACTCTTTGAAACCACCTGCACTGATGTGCTTGTGTGTAGAACCACAATGTTCTCCAAAGGCTGCAGAAACACCTCCAAAAACAAATCAAATGAATGAGATCATAAGAGGATCATAAGACTGAGACTCGTAGTCAGCGGGTTCATCTCTTTCTTCTCCTGCTGCCACCATCGTGACGCTCTTGTTTTGAGTTGTTGGGAGTCAAAAGGGCGTGGTTACTTTGGCGTTCTCCTTATATGGGCAAAGGATGATGTATTTCCACTTTTACGTAGATCCCAGTGAGAAACACAGCTTGTGTCCAATAGTATTTCAAAAAAAAAAAAAAAAAAAAAAAAAAAAAACACAGCCGACCTTAACGTAGCGAGTACTTTTCAGCCTTCCTAGAAATTTACTCGAGTAAGAGTAAAAATATTTGTCTTGGAAATGTATTCGAGTAAGAGTAATAAGTATCAAAGAAATCTAATACTCAAGTAAAGTACAAATCCTCAGAGTCTGTACTTAAGTACAGTACTCAAGTACATTTACTCCGTTACTGTCCACCACTGGTGGTCGTGTGGCTCCTGAACACCGAGTCATTCAGCGAGCAAGTAACTGAACTAAACTGGAACCTGAGGCTCAATAAGCCTTGGTTCTCTCGTTCACTGAGCGGGTCTGATTCAGTGAAGACTTTACTCACTGGGTGTTATCAACATAGTTGACTCAAGTCGAGGTCAGCTGGACTGTGTGTAGGTTCCTGAAGACGTTTCACTCCTTCAGCTCCAACAGACTGCAGGGGAGTCTCAGCTGTTTCACCTGTGGGGACGTTCTCCAGGTCGCTGGAGACGAGCATCATCAGTGTCGGTGGAGTCAGCTGACTGTAGGAGTGAAGCATGGTTGTTGGGGTCATGAGGGGTATCTGTCTGAGGTATCTGTCCTCCCCGTCCAAGATGTGATCTTTGGCTCCCGTTTCTTTCAGGTGCAGGTGAACTGCTGAGTCCTGACTGAGGAGTTGGTCCTCCTGTGCTCAGTCATGTGTTTGTTGGTAGTTTTTCATTATTTATTTATTTTTTAAAGCAGACCATTATGTTCATATCTTGGATAAGGAGGACAGATGGTTCAGTTTTCATTGCAGTGCCAATAATAATATACTATAATAAATTATACTTTATTATTAATTATACCACTACATTATTAACTTGCTTTTATAGTTTATTGTTTGTCTTTCTAACATTTAATTCAGCACGATTACTCCTAGTATTGCACTGAAAGCAACTCTCTTTTAATTTTCTATTTTGGCTTTTCATTTTAGTTGTGACCAAATGTATAAAAATCAGTAAGTAAATAAAAAATCATGTATGGGCCATCCATGCTCATCACAGCACATATGAGTGCATGTGTGAGAGTGTCATATTTCAGCACATTTAGGATGGTTTTGATGGGTCAAGCTGCTCGTAATGCACAAACTCAAGTCTGCAGGCTGTGCTCGTGTTATCTGCCGCTCTAATTTGAATTTACTCAAAGTCCTAACTGATATGGTTTCACCAGCTGGTTGTGCACATACCCACGTCTGCAGGCTCTGTGCTGTCATATGAATATGTGTATGAATGAATATGTTTGTTTAACTACTGCAAGAACAGGCTATACTGCGATATGCTCACATTGTAAAAATATTTATTATTTCAATACATTCTAGTGCCTCTGCTGTTGATGTAAATGTTTTGGTGTAAACATGGTTATGATTATTGGTGATTTTACACCTTTTCTTCACCATTTACCAGTTACCAAGTCTTTTAATTTGAAAGTGCATGTCTCTGACCAAACCCGTGATCATGGCCATGGCTTAGGCTGAGTTTTTCACTGCCTGGCTGAATGTTTGCTTTTTGGTTTTAAAAGATTTTAGCCTCTCTAACACAAATGTGTTGTATTCAAAACTGCTTTTGAAGTTATTGTGAATAAATTAAATGTAGATGTGTTGAAAGAAGTGGAAAAGTAATGGCCTCTTTGTCTTTCATAATTGTACGATGGATTTATTCATATCCTGTAACCAAAAAGTTGAACATATTAAAACACATGTCATTTTTGGTACGTTTGGTTCACTCACTGGGATGTTTGTGATGAGCTGACCAGCTATTTGTTGTACACACTCAAGTCTGCAGGCTCTGCACATGTTATCTGCTATCTGGGCTGTAATTAGGGCCCGAGCACTGTCCCAGTGCGAAGCCCTATTGTTTTTGCTTCGTTTTTTTTTTCTCCTTCTCCTTCTCCTTCTCCCTTATTATTACGTCTCTTTGACGCTTAATTTGACCCCCTAAACATGCTCAAAAACTCACCAAATTCGGCACGCACACCAGGTCTGGTGAAAAATTCGATAAAATCAAAAATCGGAACCCCCCGGAGCAAAAATGGGCTCGGTAGCGCCACCTAGGGACGCAAAGGCCCCTGCGGCCCACAGGAATGTGATAGAAAGACCAAACCAGCGCCGAAATGTAGGTCTCATCAAGCCCGACATTTTTCGTGTTCGTGCCCCCCACCTAAAACCAACAGGAAGTCCGCAATTTGCATTTGAATGTCACGTTTTCGCCCAAATTTGCATTTTGCAGAAAATCTATAAACTCCCAGGGTGTTAATTTTATCGGCTTGAACAGCAAATATACGAAAGAGGACACAGTCCTTAACAAAAGTTCTGAAGGAATTAGTAAAATTTTGAACCGTTTGGATTTCAGAAGCCCTCAAAGTCAGAGAGTCCACAACCAGCGCCTCCACTTTTTTCCATTGACCCTGGTGTGCCTGCTGTGAATTAACATGCACTTGCCGTGCGCATAGGCACTAATTAGGCCCCAGGAGTCCAAAGTAAAAGTCTGACAGCTTCCAAACCTATGCCGATGGAAAGAGGACTAATTCTCCTACAAAAATAGGAGGTCTTGCTTTGGATTGGAAAACGTTTGTGGCCGCGGTGAAGACTAGTTTAACAGGTGGGACTCTGCTCTCTGCTTGCTCTGCCCCTCCCCCACTCAGCCCCTTGCTCAAGACTGACAGGCATCAGAAACAACTCTCAGACTCAAACGCAAGCTTAGGGCGCCATCTGCTGCAGGAGCACCGCTAGCAACTGGGCCAGAACTCTGTGTGTGTGTGTGTGTGTGTGTGTGTGTGTGTGTGTGAGTGAGTGAGTCAGTGAGTGAGTGAGTGAGTGAATGAGTGTGTGGGTGTGTGTGTGTGTGCATGCACATGCGTGTGTGTGTGTGTGTGTGTGTGTGTGTGTGTGTGTGTTTGTGTGTGTGTGTGTGTGCGCCTGTGCGTGCATGTGTGTGTTTGTGTGTGTAGCTGCCTGCCCGTGCGTATGTGTGTGTGTGTGTGTGTGTGTGTGTGTGTGTGTGAGTGTGATTGAGTGAATGGCACCGTGAATGGACCGTTTCCGACAGGCACGAGGTGGACGTGGGGCACGGGTGCGAGGGCCCATCCAACGCTGCTTGCAGCTTTAATTTGAATTTACTCTGAGTCGTTAGGCATGTGGTAAAGAAAAAAAAGTGGCACGCTGAAAGAGGGAATGTCTTCAAGAGGAGCTTGCTGATGAAAAATGATGAAAAATGAAATTCAAATAGTGCTCCATAGAGAGGAGAATAGTTCAGGTGCCCTTGTTCCTGTAGTTAGTAAGACTCACCAAAAAAACTGCATGGAAGTAAGATCGAGAGGAAAATTAGTTCGATTTATGGATGAACTGTGAGTCCTGAAGCGTGTTGAGGGCAGAAGCTGCTGCAGGCTCAGTTGAAAGGGAGGAGGTACAGAAGAAGGTGAACCACAGAGTGCAGTGAGACGGTCTTTTATAGGAAATTCAGGCCCCAGATGTGTAAAGCTCTGTAGATTCACGACTAAAACTGTTTGTCCGCTCAAAGCCAGAAACATGCACACACATTTTTTTTTTGGCCAAATTTACAATGCCGCGCATGCTTCTGTTTTAGAAGTCTCAGTTTTTGTGCAATTGTTGGCACGTGCACAAGCCTCATGCATGCTCCCACAATCAGCCATAAACAGAGGTTGATACGCCTCTAATTAGCTCACTTCCATATAACACACGTGCCAATAAACCAACCCACCCATCAGTCACATCTGGATTATGTGTCACACACTTGAAAACACATATTCTCAGCCACAAATATGATAATAATTAAAAAAAAACAAAAAAAAAAACATACCTAGTAGGCTTGTACAAAATCATACACGCACAATGACATCAGATAAGGACTCTGTATATTGAAATGATAAAGTTACAGTAATAACATCACATTAGTTCCCACTTTCATGTGATTTTCTCCCACTTCTCCACCAGCCTGCAGCCAAACCTGTGTGTGTGCAGGTGTGACGTCTGCAGGAAGGTACACACATTCTCACTGCACCTTCTTTTTTTTCTGTTTTTTTTTTTTATAAATACCCACTTCTATGTAGAATATAGCGTAGGCATGTCTCTGTGCGTATGCAGCGTTTCTACATCTGCTCACAGCTGGGAGAAATGTCTCTCCTGTAGACATCACGCAAGAAAAACTGTCAGTGTTGGTGAACAGAGTTTTGACCTGACATTTGATCTCAGACATGCGGCCATGCCTCTCAAAGGTCAGGTTTGTGTGTTTTGAAGTCTCTTCCCTATATTCCACTCACAGACAATGTTGAGAAATGGAGGTTACATTTTAGCTGTGATCCATCCAGCACGCTGTACCGGAGGTGCAGAGCGAGCTCCACAACTACAGCTCAGTTCACGTCTCCAGGGTCCAAACTCTCTCAGGGTCACCTTTCAAAAACCCACGGCACTTTTTGGGAAAACATGACACGATTCTACAGGAGGTTCTCTTTTGAAAATCGAGCAGTAGTGTTTGACGCTGTTGCTAAATTCCCTCTTTGTTCAAATCTCTCACAGGAAATCGGTAGCACTGCTGCGGTCAGGGTTGCCAAGTCCGCATTTTTTCCGCCAAATTTGGGTACTTTTTAAGTGTTGCTGCAGGTAACACATTTTGTCCACGGGTTGGGCTTGGGCAGACCTGTGGCATAGCTACAGATGATGAATAATGCCTATGAATAAAGATTCATATTTTGAATGACTAATGAAATCTGCTGCCACGAGTTTGAGCCCAGCAGAGAGACGCTGGCCTCGTTCAGTACAGTTCTGTATGACAGGGATCTCAACATGTCTAAAAAGAAACTGGACAACGCTAGTAGTTCAAGTTCATGGAGTTTTTTCCCATTCTTTTTTATGTTGGAGACAGCCAGCAGTTTAACAGGTGAGCTGAAATGATTTTCAATTGCCTTTGCCTGGGAAATTGCCTTTAATGTTTATGGTGTTATTTTATAGATATTATAGTGCATTTTGCAATTATAGCAATGCTGTTGAACTTAAAAAGCAACATATATGAATTTTTATGGGTATATTTTGAGTTCTGGTGTTGGGCTGATTTTTGGGCCGTTTTTATACCCGGTTAGGCGGGTTTTGGGCTGGTTTTGAGTCACTGTTTGGCTGCTTTTGTCTCACAGACCTGGCAACACTGGCTGCGGTGACCCTGAGCGATTTTTGTTCCCTCCTGCAGAAAAAACACAAACACCAGCCATAATCTGTGATCTCTTACCAACTTTCCCCGTCTTCTATGTTCTGTTGCTATAACAACTATTGCTATTCCCTCCACTGGCCCAATGATCCTCCCAAAGACAGAACTGACCAGCAGTGACTCTAACCCGCTGCTCGGTTTGGTAAAGTCCGCCTTCTGCAGCATCATGTTTTCTCTGCCTGTGAAGTAAAGTGGGTGTTTGCACAGAGTGTTAGGTGCCGCCTCCTCCTGTCCCTGTCTGTGTGTGTTTTTTCCTCTGTTTTCCCCTCCCCTTTGTGTTGTCCTGCTTTTTAGGCTGGGCGTGGCAAGCTCACCTCCCTCACCTGTTCCACTCACGCACCTGGTTCCCATCCTGTCATCATCCCATCAATTTACCGCCTTTATATTCCTGGTCCAGACCTCCACTCATCGCCAGTTCGTCGTTTACCAAAGCGTGGTAACTACTCGGCTCTCTTGCTAGCATTTGCTATTTTTCCTCGGCATATTTTGTGATTTTCGGATTTCCCTGTTTCCCTCAGACCCTGCCTCTCCGTGCCCTGCCTGCCTCTCCGTGCCCTGCCTGCCTCTCCGTGCCCTGCCTGCTCCTCCTTGCCCTGCCTGCCTCGTCCAGCCTCGCTGGTGGATCTCCTGTGTTTTTCTGTTCTTGTTTTTGTCCACTAGTCCCTTATTAAACTGTGTTGCTTTTTCCGCACTCCGCCTTGTGGGTCCAGTTTTTCCGGTGCTTCAAGCTTAACAGTACGAACTGGCCACGACATGGACCCCGCGGATCCGGTCCAAAAGGTTCTGTCGGGACAAGGCGCCCTGCTGGGCTCCCACGAGCAGGTAATACAGGGCTTGGCCGAATGCAACAAATCGCTGCTAACCACCGTCACCCAGCTAACCCAGCAAGTAGCGGAACTCACCGCCTCAGTTAAGGCGGTGGCGACAGCCCAGGCTCCGTCAACTCCTGCTCTTAAGGACAATCATGTGAGTGATCCTGAACCCTTCCACGGGGATTTAGATAAATGTAGAGGATTTCTGTTACAATGTGGATTGGTTTTTCGTCAGCGGCCGCTGTCTTTTTCTTCCGACGCGGCCAAAATTTATTATGTTATTGGACTTTTGAGAGGCAGAGCTTTATCCTGGGCCGAGGCTTTTAGCGCTAGTGCGGGCTTTAACTCATTGACTTACCCGGACTTTGAATGTGCCCTTAAAGCCGTGTTTGACCACCCTAGCCACGGCGGAAATGCCTCCAACTGCCTTCTCGGTCTTCGCCAGGGGGCTCGTTCCGTGGCCGACTACGCTGTGGACTTTTGGACTCTTGCTGTGGATGCGGGATGGAACAATGCCGCCTTGCAGGCCGTGTTTGTGGGGGGACTTAGTGAGCAGCTCAAAGATGAGCTAGCTGCTCGTGAGGAATCTGCCAATTTAACCTCTAGTTTCCCTAGCCATCAGACTAGACAACCGACTCCGTGAGCGACGGCAGGAAAGGTCTGGTCGTCTCTGCGGCTCAGGCGTGGCGCCCTCGCCCAGACCAGCTCGGGGCCCCGCTACCGGTGTTGCTGCCCAGTCAGGTCGCTCCAAATCACCCCCAGCTTGCCCTGCGGAGGAAGAGCCCATGCAGACCGGCCGCACCAGGCTTCCACCCGAGGAGCGCCTCCGCAGGATACGAACTGGTGAGTGCCTGTACTGTGGTAAGCCCGGTCACTTCTTAGCCTCATGTCTTTTACGGCCAAAAGGGGGGGCTCGTCCGTAGGTGTGGGGGTACTGGCGAGCCCTATCTCTGCTGTTGGAAAGAATTCCTCACCTGCCCGTTTGTCTGTACCTGCTTCTTTGTGTGTTGGAAATGTGTCTGTGCCTCTGCAAGCTTTAGTGGATTCAGGTGCAGAAGATAACCTGTTGGATGTGGAGCTGGCTAAGCAGCTGGGGTGCACGATGATCCCGTTGGATCCTGTTGCCTTGGATGGGAAAGCTTTTGCGGAGGTAACGCATAAGACATCCCCGTTACGCCTGATCATTTCAGGTAATCACCAGGAGCAAATCTCTTTTCACCTCATCTCAGCAGCTCAAACACCTCTGGTTTTGGGTTTTCCATGGCTTAAGACACATAACCCCAATATTGACTGGTCGGCTGGGAAAATTAGGGGTTGGAGCACCCACTGCCATTCCGTTTGCCTGCGCTCTGCTTTGCCCTCGACAGGTGGCGCCACCACTCCGGAGGAGACAAACCCCCCTGACCTCTCTAAGATTCCTCCGGAATACCATGATCTCCGTGAGGTATTTGACAAGGACCATGCCATGTCTTTACCCCCCCATCGCCCTTACGACTGTGCTGTCGATTTGTTGCCTGGCGCCTCTCTGCCCTCTAGCAGGTTGTATAATCTGTCTCGCCCGGAAAGAGAGGCCATGGAGAAGTACATCTCTGAGTCTCTGGCAGCTGGGTTAATCCGTCCCTCGTCGTCTCCACTAGGGGCAGGATTTTTCTTCGTGGAAAATAACATCACTGTTAAAAACAAGTACCCTCTCCCTCTTTAGTTCAGCCCTGGAGACCTTGGAGGGGGCAACCATTTTTACCAAGCTGGACCTCAGAAATGCCTACCACCTGGTAAGAATAAGAGAAGGAGACGAATGGAAAACTGCTTTTAACACGCCACTTGGACACTTTGAGTACTTAGTCATGCCTTTTGGTCTCACTAACGCTCCTGCTGTGTTTCAGGCCCTAATCAATGATGTACTCAGAGATTTCCTGAATCGCTTTGTGGTGGTGTATCTGGATGACATTTTGATTTTCTCCACTTCTCTGGAGGAGCGTGTTTCCCACGTCCAACAGGTCCTGTCTAGGTTGCTGGAGAACCGCCTGTACGTCAAGGCCGAGAAGTGCGAGTTTCATACTGACTCTGTCTCCTTCCTGGGATACATCATTCACAGTGGGAAGGTCCAAGCTGACCCTGTGAAGATCCGGGCGGTGGAGGAATGGCCAGTTCCTAAGACCCGGAAGGAGCTGCAGCGGTTCTTGGGGTTCGCTAACTTCTACCGGCGGTTTATCCGGGACTACAGTAAGATTGCCTCTCCTCTCACCAGACTCACTTCTCCCAATGTGATGTTCTGTTGGTCTCCGGAGGCAGACAAAGCTTTTGTCAAACTCAAGGGCTTATTCACCTCAGCACCTGTTCTCATCCAGCCCGACCCCAGCAAGCAGTTCATTGTGGAGGTGGACGCCTCTGACGCTGGGGTCGGGGCTGTGTTGTCGCAGTGTGTGGGTCCTGATAACCGCTTGCATCCCTGTGCCTTTTTCTCTCGTCGTCTCTCTCCCACAGAGCAGAATTATGATGTTGGCAACCGAGAGCTGCTGGCGGTGAAGTTAGCCCTGGAGGAATGGAGACACTGGCTGGAGGAAGCTGAAAAACCTTTTGTGGTCTGGACAGACCACAAAAACCTTGCCTACATTCAAGCCGCCAAGAGACTAAATTCCCGCCAGGCTCGCTGGGCATTGTTTTTCAGCCGCTTCGAGTTCACCCTCACTTACCGTCCTGGCTCCCGCAATACTAAGCCCGATGCGCTCTCCTGGCTGTTCTCTCCTGTGGATGCCAACACCTCCCCGGATCCCATCCTCCCAGCCAGTATGGTTGTTGCTCGTGGGGTATTGAGAAGGCAGTGAGGGATGCGCAGCGACAACAACCGGACCCAGGTAACGGCCCTGCTAACCGTTTATTTGTACCAGACTCTGTCCGCTCCCAGGTGCTGCAGTGGGCCCACACATCCCCGTTCGCCTGTCACCCGGGTGTGAGACCCACCCTAAGTCTGCTCCAGCGCCATTTCTGGTGGCCCAGGATGGATCAGGACACTCGTGAGTACGTGGCCGCATGCACTACCTGCGCCCGCAGTAAGGCCTCCCACCGGCCTCCTGCAGGTCTCCTCCGTCCACTGCCCATCCCTGGCCGGCCCTGGTCACACATCGCCCTGGACTTCGTCACCGGTCTCCCTGTCTCACGAGGTAAAACAGTAATACTTACCATTGTGGACCGGTTCTCCAAAGCCGCTCATTTTGTGGCCTTAACCAAGTTGCCTTCTGCCATGTTAACAGCTGAACTTTTAGTGGAACATGTTGTTCGCCTACACGGCATCCCCAGTGACATTGTGTCTGACCGAGGCCCCCAGTTTGTGTCTAGGGTGTGGAAGGCATTCTGCAGGGCTATGGGCACCACTGTGAGCCTCTCCTCGGGATACCACCCGCAAACCAATGGGCAGACGGAGAGGACCAATCAGGACCTGGAATCCTCTCTCCGCTGTGTGACGGAAATTAACCCCACCACTTGGAGCTCCCAGTTGCCCTGGGTGGAGTATGCACACAACACCTTAACCAGCTCCGCTACAGGAATCTCTCCCTTTGAGGCCTCCCTGGGCTACCAGCCCCCGCTGTTTCCCAGCCAGGAGGCTGAGGTGGCAGTGCCCTCAGTGCAGGAGCACATCAGACTCTGCCAGAAGGTCTGGCAGGACACCAAGGCGGCCCTAGAACAGACCCAGGAGAGGGCCCAAAGGTCCGCCAACCGCCACCGGAACCCAGCTCCTCCCTATCAACCAGGTCAGTCCGTTTGGCTCTGCACAAAAAACATCCCCTTGCTGTCAGAGTCCCGGAAGCTTTCTCCCCGTTATATTGGTCCCTTTCAGGTTAAAGAAGTCCTCAATCCCACTGCAGTCAAATTGTCTCTCCCGGAAAATCTTAAGATTCACCCCACCTTCCATGTGTCACAACTCAAGCCTGTCTCTGTCAGTCCTCTGTGCCCTCCGTCCGAACCCCCTCCACCCCCCCGTCTCATTGACAATCACCCTGCATACGACGTGCGCCGCCTGGTGGATGTCCGGCGCCGTGGGCGTGGCCTCCAATACCTGGTGGACTGGGAGGGGTATGGGCCAGAGGCGCGCTCCTGGGTGCCACGCGCCTTCATCCTGAGCCCTGATCTCATCAGAGAGTTCCATCGAGACAAGCCCGACAAGCCTGGTGGGTCGCCAGGAGGCTCCCGTTGAAGGGGGGGTACTGTTAGGTGCCGCCTCCTCCTGTCCCTGTCTGTGTGTGTTTTTTCCTCTGTTTTCCCCTCCCCTTTGTGTTGTCCTGCTTTTTAGGCTGGGCGTGGCAGGCTCATCTCCCTCACCTGTTCCACTCACGCACCTGGTTCCCATCCTGTCATCATCCCATCAATTTACCGCCTTTATATTCCTGGTCCAGACCTCCACTCATCGCCAGTTCGTCGTTTACCAAAGCGTGGTAACTACTCGGCTCTCTTGCTAGCATTTGCTATTTTTCCTTGGCATATTTTGTGATTTTCGGATTTCCCTGTTTCCCTCAGACCCTGCCTCTCCGTGCCCTGCCTGCCTCTCCGTGCCCTGCCTGCCTCTCCGTGCCCTGCCTGCTCCTCCTTGCCCTGCCTGCCTCATCCAGCCTCGCTGGTGGATCTCCTGTGTTTTTCTGTTCTTGTTTTTGTCCACTAGTCCCTTATTAAACTGTGTTGCTTTTTCTGCACTCCGCCTTGTGGGTCCAGTTTTTCCGGTGCTTCAAGCTTAACACAGAGAGATGGTTCATGAGTTTGGGCTCCGTAGACTTGAACTGAGCTGCGGCTGTGGGGCTCGAGCGGCGCCTCCAGTATGGCAAACTGGATGGATCAAGAAGGAAATGTCGCCTCCATTGCTGGACAGTGCCCGTGACTGGAATAAAGGGAATCAACTTAAAATTTGTCTTAAAACTTATCTTTGTAGCCCTACTAAAGCACGTCCATGTTCAGAGGGACGAGCGTTCACACTGAGGTCATTGTTTAAGGATGACAGGGCCCTCACTGAGGTGTGGAGGCTCTGCTCCTTTATCTGGAAGTGCAATTTGAATTTACATCAAGCCAAAATGTAAATGCTTTTACCAGACATGTGCACAGACCCACGTCTGCAGGTTCTGCTCACGGTATCTACAGTTGTAATTTTAATACATGGCTATGAAAATATATGCAGGCTTCTTAAGATATCATATCCTCATTTTGCACTGTCAGTCTGTGCCTGCTCATGTAATCCATATCTTAACACTTTAACCCTATAAAGCTATTCTTATCATATATGATACACATTTTCAATTCCGTTTTTCGTTTTCAGTTTAATCAATACTTGACCAAAATACTGTTGTATACCTTTGAACACTTCCCCTGTTCACCCTGGACCATACCATTGCCACTTCAAGTACATATCATATATCATACACCAGAAAGGTCATGTAATAACATATTTTTTATTTATTTATTTTTTATACATATTTTGTTATAGGACTAAATAAAGGGTTCAATTTTTAAAAAAAAATTCTGCCAATTCTTTCATAGTTCATGCTTAATTTGGGAATTTCCTTCGGGATGAATAAAGTATCTATCTATCTGTCTATCTATAGGGTTAATTCATGAAGTTATAAGAAATGTTCTAGTGTAGTTTCACATATTTACACTGACATCTGTGTTCTAGGTGACACTCCGAATAATCCAGACTAATCCAACTGAATGCGTGTCATCACAGGCTCATAAGAACTTCTGTGAGAAGTGATGAATGTAAATAAAGTTATTATTGGTGTTATTGGCACTATTTGGCTACAGAGTGTAAAGTCCAGGGAAGTCAATATCAGCACAGTTAAAACCGATGAAACAATCAGACAAGAAATCAGCTGACATCAACAAAGATCAGCAAACATTACCGATATTCATTCATTCATCAACATCCACATCAGCATGAACACATTTGATGGTCATACAAGGTGAAGGCAGCTGTGCTGTCGTGTGATTGGCTCATAAGCCCTTCAGCATGCTTTTAGTGACATTATGCCAGAGAGACGGGGAAGGTATATAAAAGGAGGGACAGTCCAACAACTTCTGTCAGAGACTGCACACCGTCCAGACTTCACACACACACACACACACACACACACACACAGGAACATCACTGCAGCGACGTGACCTGACAGAGGCTGAGCAGGTGAGAAGATTTCTCCATCTCTCTCTCTTTCTTGCTTCTTCCTTTCTCTCCAACCCAGGACTCTTGGTCTGTCATTACTATATTAATAAACTTTTATTTGATGGTTTTGATAGCACAACTAGAATTCTCTTAGCAGACCTGTCTTGGTGAGATTGTGGTGATAGTGTATATATCACCATGTTGTATACATTTGGTTTAAGTTTAACTCTGTATTTCTAATGTTTGGCAGAAAATGGCAGGACAGGTGAAGACCCTCCTGATCCTCTTCAGCCTCCTCAGCCTGACTGAAGAGTTTGGTGAGACACATTTGAACGTCCTCTGTCTTTAAAGGAATGAATGAATGAATGGTCAACTTGTATTCATTCATTATAAGGAACAACACTGAACACTTGTGGAACACCACAGGACAATTCCAGTGTTTTTATATACATTATCCTTCCTATTTAGCAACCCTCAGGTACACCAACCATTCTGATGTCACTTTTCTGTCTTTTTTTTTTTTTTTTTTTTTTTTTTTTTACATTAAAATGCCTCCCTCATAAACCAGTCTTAAATTCTCTGATGCTGTGGCTCACAAAGGCCATACACTTGGCCAGAGATGGTCTTAATGCAGAGGCACGTGAATGTAAAATGTGTGAATGTGACTTTGCAGAGGTGAAAGATGACGAGTGGGAGGAGCTGAGCCCTGATATTGCTGCGCTGCACCGCCTCAAAGGACTGTCTGAACACATCACTTACCAAAGCCTCCAGGATCCTCCAGACCTCTGGTATGTTGGGAACTGGCCCCTTCCCAACTCTCAAAGGGTCAATAACTGGTTTTGAAAGCTTCTTATAACAAACACCAGAAACACCAATACCAATGACTCAGCAGTTATTAAACCAGCTGCTGAGATTTCTGGCCTTGACTTCTTCAGATTTGAAGAATCACTCCTCAGTGAACTCCCTCCTAGGTGGAGGTTTGCGCTCTACTGGGAGGATTTTCTACTTATGCATCTCATCATTATTACAGATTAGCCATGTTGTGGAGGAGTTTGTCAACACTGTTGTGGGCTACTATAAATAATATTAACTTTGCTAATTAGGCATAAACCCCCACCCCCCATTTAGGGAGTTTTCTCAAAGAAATGTGCATCAAAAAGCTAATGAGGACTGTATTTCATCTAGGAGAACGTCCAGACATGGGACCAGAGTTGGAAGATCCACCAGAAGGTGAGGACATATTTACTCACATTCAGGTTTCACCATATGTGATATTTATGTTGTTGGATGGTAGACTTAACGTTATAGTTTGGATTTTGACCTATATAGTGGTATTTGCTGCTGCATGTGAGTGTAATACATCCACCGAGTTTGGTCTGTTAACTCCCTCCTTGTCATGAGAAGGAGAGTTTCACTGGGAGTGTAACGCTCCAAAATAAATGAAATACAAACAGACCAGGGCACCAAACATTGTTGTTGTGCATCCCTCAAAACAATTTTTCAGCTGCTCAAAATCGTGTTGTTTTCCATTCTGTTTCAACTTCATTCATTTTTGCACTTTTAGGGTGCACAATGATAAACAAATAATGAGTTTGCTGGATGGCGTGATGGAAGAATGTGAAGATTTAACAACTTGTGTCATTAAAAAGCATCAGGTAGGTGAATTTTACACTACAACGTACAGAAGCAAAGATTTTGGAAGAATCAATCAATCAAATCCTTTATTTAACCAGATAAGCATCATTGCGATTTAAAACCTCTTTTTCAAGAGCGATCTGGCCAAGCAAGGCAGCAAAAGACAAAGTTACAACATTAAAAAAACATTCCAACAGGCAGAAAACATAACATTCACAACAAAGTTCAAAATATAAGCAAAAATTTCAGACACAATTGCATTGTCCAAGAGTACTGGTTTCGTAGTCTTTTAAAATATTTTTAAATTCTCCTAACGTGACTAGGCCTGGCAGTTTGAGGTCCTTTTGTAGCTTGTTGGAGTTGGAGGATGAGCAGTAAATGACCGTGTCATCAGTATAAAAATGGTAAGCAGCATTTGACAAATTATTACAAAGATCATTTACATAAATGGAGAACAGTAGAGGCCCCAACAAGAAGTGAAAGCACTCAAATTAATTTGCTCATTTATCAGTATTTTTAAGTTAAGTTGGTATGTGTTGGATACCGCTCTGGAGCAGGTCAGTGGGACCCGGAGACGAAGGCAGCACGAGGGTTAAAATAACATACTGATTAGCTTATATGTAGAGAGGTACCACATACTGTTTTTTTCAGAGTGACTATGTGTTCCAAGTACTACAATTAGGGTATTCACCAACACCAAGTACTGGCACAAGTACTTTTCATAATACTGCGGTTAAGCAACATCACACACCAAAAAGGAGGAAAGCGGCTCTTTTGTCCCCCACATGTCATTGCCTGATCACCGTTCCCAATTAAACCTAATTTATTTTTAGACATGTTTTGTGATACAAAATAGTAAAAAGACACAGTGCTGTTATACTGAATATGAAATGGTTGAATAGTTTTCATCAGCCTGTTGAACAGGAGGTTCTGTGTCTCGGTGAAGAGCAATGTCTCTTCATTCTCTTCTGGAAAGTGCGGTGTTCCTCACGGGCCGGTTTTGGGACCAGTTTTATTTTCTTTATACCTACTTCCCCTTGGGCACATGATTCCTAGACATGGTGTTACTGTTATGCTGATGATACACAGCTGGGCCTGCCTGTTAGAGTCACAGATTGTGGGATACTGAGCTCACTTATAAACTTTCTTTGTGTTTTCAAAAACTGGATGTTAAAAAATGATCTCCAGTTGAACTAAAAAAAAAAAAAAAAAAAAAAAAGGAACAACAAAAATCCTTGTGATTAGGCCCCAGCACATGGTAAAATTCCTATCAGATTATATCAAGCCTATTGCAAAGAATCTTTTCATCTGGTTTGATAATAACTGCACACCACGGAGGTTGTACAATCATGTTTTTACCATCCTCAAAGTTTTAGAATTAGAATCCAGTTTGCACTCATAAAGACAGAGAGACCATTTTACATGCCTTTATCTCGTCACGCCTGGATTATTGCAACAGCCCTTTTACTTGCCTAACCAAAAATCTATTGATCAACTACAAAACTGACAAATATGCACACATTTATGCACACGCACTCCACTCTTGTGATCACTTTGCTGGCTTATTTTTTGGTCATTTCAGGAATTTGAGACCTTCTTGGCACATATTGATGAACAGAAGATAGGTGACAGGCTGCTAACTGCTGCAGAAATCGCACACAGCTACAACATGAAATTTCTGGTCATGATTGATGAAGAAAGGTTGACCAAAGAAAGAGTCCAGCAGGAATACATCAGAGATCCTCATTATTCAGTGAAAGTCAGTAAAGCCTGTCTACACAATGATTCCTGCCTGCCAGAAGCAGATAGCCACACAGTGGTGAAGGTATTTGGAAGTGTTTCAGAAGATGGACAAACTGTGTCGGGCCACTCTGGCTCAGAGCTTGCAGAGCTCATGCTGAGGCCATCACTCAGAGCAGCACTGGTATTCTCCCTGGACGGCAACACGACTGCAGACTTTCAACATAAATTCCTTCAGGGTTTCATGCACCGGGAATTTAAAGTGGTCTTGGAAACAAGCCAGGAGGATCACCAGGTTTACCAGGTTATGGGTAAAACTGACGTGGTTTCAACGACAAGTCCAAAGACACCAGTTGATCACACCACACAGTATGACCACCAGCAGATCCTCATAATGGAAGATGATGATGTTGTTAGAAAAGCTGCTGCTTATCTTTATGAGAAGCACCCTGCTGTCAGTTCTGTCTATGTACTTGATGAGCATCAAAATCCCAAACTGATTCATGGTAACTCGGTGCCTCTGTCAGAGAACAGCAGACTGGTACTTGTAGGCCATGGGAGAAAAACAGGCACAGAAGAAGTTAAACTGGCGGGTTACAAAGCTGAAGATGTGGCTAGAATCATTGGGCGAACCTCTAGGGTTGGCAACCAAATCAAAACAACAAGTGTGGTGGGCTGTAAGGTGGGATCAGATAAAACATTCATCACAACCCTCCTGAAGGAACTCCATGTGACTGCTGGCATCAACACAGAGCTGCACCTGAGGGACACTGTACTGCAGGTCACACACACAGGGAAGAAAATCACCCCAGAAATAACTCCAACTGGAATGGAATGGAGAAATAAAGATAACAGTAAGAAAGTTGTGGCAACCTTCGACAGAAGTGGAGATGTAGTCATTAGAAAACTGCCGGGCAATACAGGAGAGGCCTTTTTTACTAATGAAAGAAATTTCCTGGGAAAAATGAATACACCAGGTAATATCGAAAACAGCAGCCCAACAGGTCCACAGAGATTTATCACACCTGAGGTTTTTGAGGAGTTTACGAACCCCAAGCTACCGCAAGCATTTGTAAACAGAGCCTGCTATGAACTTGAGGCGCTGACCTGGGCGATATTTCACCTAGACTGTCCATCTCCCCGGAAAGTTGATACCAACAACATAGAACAAATTAAAGAGCATTTTGTAATTGGAGAAAAAAAACCAATGAAGCAGGGAAACGAGGAGAAAGAGACGATAGAATGGATAGACGATGAAGACA
Source organism: Myripristis murdjan (assembly GCF_902150065.1). Taxonomy (NCBI): domain Eukaryota; kingdom Metazoa; phylum Chordata; class Actinopteri; order Holocentriformes; family Holocentridae; genus Myripristis; species Myripristis murdjan. The sequence goes on from NC_043988.1 coordinate 36,012,886, forward strand.
CGCTGAGAAAAGTTCTTTCTGATTGCTATGAGATTAATACAGGGCGGGATATTTTGAATGTTATTGATCACTATGGAAAGACTACAGAAAACAAGGACACATATTTGATGCTCAATGACTGGATATTTTTGGTTGATGCCAAAAGTTTGTATGTGTATCCAGTTGGGAAAAGGCTGAAGGACTATCAAAGGAATCAGTCGCAAAATAAGGCCATTAAGGATTGTATTGTTGAACAAATAGGCAAACATTCATATGATAAAATAAAACCAAAAGTTTTCAGTAATCATGTTAGCGAAGCAGCAGAGACCTTTGCTGAATATGTGAAAGCTACTTTTCGAGGAGAAGATCCAACTCCGACATCTTTGTCTAAAGAGGCCTGGTTTAACACATATATTGCAGCATCAATTATATCTGAATCTGCCAGAAATTTTCGGACATTTCCTCTGGTCCTGATGGCCCTAGATTTGATCCAGTACACAAAAAACAATGTGCCAGACAACAATATCAGACAACAAGGGTGGGATTTTTTTGAAAACCCTCCAATGGCAAGAGGAGGTACTTGGATTGACCAAGAAAGCCGGGGGTTTAAAGGCGCATCTGCACCTAAGGCATCTGTTCAATTGGACAATGAGCCAAAAAAGAAAAAATCTATGACTGACCTTAAAGAACTGATAGAGAGGGAAATCAGTTTTTTTAGATTATGGCTTCAAGCCACTCGTGATCCAAGAAACAAACCACCATCTCGCATATCTGTCGCTGCAGTAGAGAACAAGGTATTTACAGGTGATTTATCTGAGTCTTTCAAGGGACACCACAGCGAGTTCAAAGACAAAATTGAACAGCCAGTATTATCAGTGGATAATGAAAGCCCATCCACATCTGGCACTTTAGGAGGCTCAGATGATGGCTATGTAACATCCAGAGACTTAACGTCTGCCTCTGAAGTGGAAAACACTGTCAAACTGACATCTTATTTCTCCAGAACATCGGAATCAATTTCTGCACAAATCCACAGTCAGCTTAAGCAGGAGTATGGTGAGAAGTTGGCAGGACTACATGTCCAGGAGGGCAGTGCGAGGATCGAGAACGGACAATTCATATGTCAGTTTGTATCGGACGATGTTAATGCTCATCCCACTGAGTTTAGGGTTGACTTAGCTTCAGAGGGCCAACAGTACAATGAAAAGATGTTGAAGACGATTAAAGCAGCAGCTCATAAACTGGAGACGCAGGGTTCGCCCTCCCCCCATCAGGTCAATGAGCATGCAGAACGTGCTGGGACTGCTGTTGGGGCTCTGGGTCTCATGCTAGGGATGAGAGGAGCTGTTCGTGCTTTTGAACAGGGAGACATAAAGGATGGTGTAACAGCATCTTTGCAGACACTGCATGGAGTAACAGGTATGACCTTGGCTGCTGTCGCTAAACAAGCTGTGTCTTCAGAAACCAGAATCGGAAAAGCCGCTTTATCAGTCATGAGAAACCCTGCAACGAAGGCCACAATGAGCATTATACCAGTTGTGGGGATTGGATTTGGATTATACTTCATTAAACAAGACTTAGAAAGAGGTGATGCGTTGGGATATTTTGACGCAGGCTTAGATACTGGACTGTTAGCATTGGATACTGTTGAAATTGCTCAGCCTGAACTGGCACCTGTTATTGTGCCTCTACAAGTGGCTACTCTTGTAATCCGAATGGTCGTTGATGATGTTTATATGGGAATTCAGCATGAACTTACAAGCCTCCCACAGGATGCTGGAGTTTTGGACAAAATCGGAGCTGTTTTTGTTGGCCTTGGTAAAGGAATACGTCACGTGGGAATTGAACTGGCAAGCTTTTTTTACAATTGGCGTTATGATGAAATAGAGGAGGGGCACAGGCTTGTTGAACAGATATCAGATTACCACAAGTATTATAGAGTTACAAAGACTCGCTCTGGAACAAAAGCCATTGATTTCACTCATGGTGACTCCTCTTGGAATGGAGGGGGCATAAGCTTTTACCTTGCAGATCAGGGTCAGTCTAAATTCTGCATGAATTATTCTGTATCTAACGATGAAAGTTTTCGGTTTAGATGTTGGAATATTGACACACAGGGAAGTAAAGATATTATTCTTGGCCTGGGAGAGTCACACCAATTAGAATACAAGGAGCTACAGAAAAAAGTGCTTATGTTCATACCATGGGGCTCTGTGAAAGTGGTTTCAGGTTATAAAGCCCTGTCCTATTCAAGATATGGGACATACAAGGGCAACAAAGAATCAAATCGTTTTTTCGCTGTGCACAATGCAAAATATAAATACCAAATTGAAATCATGTTGAGCTACTATTACCGGCTTTATGGTGAACCAGGCGATGACATATTCTTTCTTGGACCACAAAAAAGCTATGTAGAGGGCTCTGCTGGCAAAGACATATTCATTATTCGTGACAATGGAGGGAAAACCATCATCAACAACTATGATCCTTCCAAATTACTGGATACACTTCATTTTGGTGTTGAATACAGTCAGATTTCCGTGTCTAAATCAGGAAACGATGTTGTATTCAGCTATAAGGAAAGCCACACTGTAACAGTACAAAACTGGTTTGTAGGGGAGGTGTATCGTCACATGAACATGATGTCAGGAGATGGAGTCTTGTTTGAAGTTTCCTCCACTGTGATTTCCTCTGTCCAGCTGGTGGCCAGAGGAATTAACAAGATGTCTGAAAAGCATGGTGTCACAGTAGATGCATCACAGCCACTCCTACGTACTGTTACAACTATGTTTGGTTCTTCACATGCTGACACACTAATAGGAAATGGAGAGAATAATTTGATGGATGGAGGAGGAGGTCGCGACCGCTTGATAGGTAAAGAGGGAGAGGACATATACGTGGTGAATGGGAGAGAAAACTCTTGGGCAGAAATTGAAAATTTCTCCAGAGACAATAAAACAGACTTGGCCATCATAGAAGCAAGTTCCTCAGAGTTCCTCAAGCCTTCAGTGGCCAATAACAATCTCCTTCTGTTGGTTTTATGTCCTGGCAAAAAAATCTGTGGAGTGACTTTAGTAAACTGGTTCCGATCAGAGGCAGATAGACACTTACTTATCGTCACAAAGGATCTGATCACTTTCACAATCTCAAATAATAAGACTGATTGCATGGCGCAGGATGACCCATTCACCAATTGCTTAAGAAGTCACAGCATTGACTACACCAACTCCTCGTCTCCTCTGGAGGTGGACCTTCAGAAGGACAAGATACTCCACAGTGTGACTGAGGTTCGAGGATCAAAGTTTGATGATGTCATCAATGGAAGTAAGGAGCACAACGTAATAGTTCCAGGAGGAGGAGAAGATTTTCTTCAGGGCAGAGGAGGAGAGGACTGGTACGTTGTCACACCAGGCCAAGGAGTAAAAACCATCAACAATCAGTCACCAGATCTGGTTAAAGATACCCTCTTCCTGAAAGAACGATATCAGCATGTAACATGTTCCTGTGAAGAACAGCATGTCATACTATCAGTTAATGGAACAAGAGAAGTTGTTTTACAGGGCTGGTTTGATTCAAGGAGGTCTCAGCACCTGCAGATCCAGACCAGTGATGGTATAACATTTGAACTAATGTCCAGCATCAATAGTTGTGGTGGATCTTTAAAGCTGCCCTTAACTATTGATTTAAGAAAATACAGAGCGAGGCCCCTTGATTCTCTCCAAACACAACAGCCAACATGGCCATTTCATTCAGATAAAACAAGAGTGCCACCAACCCAGGATGGATGTTTCAAATATAAAAGCAGAAATTCAAAGGAGAAACGTTACTGTGGCTATCATGGCCATGTGATGATGGCTAGTGATACTGACTCGGTAATACAAATGTATGGATCTTCTGGTTTTGACATAATGATTGGAAATGGCAAAAATAATTTGCTAGATCCTTATACTGGAGGTGCACTGATGCATGGGGGTAAAGGGAAAGACACTTACATAGGGTATGGAGACAAAGTAATGATTGACAACTTTGCAGAGGATCAAATTGTAGATACTATCTTGGTTGACATGGATTTCCTTAGTGGTGATCAAATCAAAACAGTGTGGGATGAGGAAGATCTGAATGTGACAATCACTACGAAAGGGGAACAGTTCAAAATCAGTCTGCTCAATTACAATTATGGTCCCAAATATCAGCACCTACACTTTAAGACCACTGATGGAGTACATTTTAATTTAACAGTTCAAAACACAACTAGAGATGTTCCTTTGATCCGGACCGAAGCTTTCAAAGTGACTCTGAAACAAACGCAGGTTGACTGTCGCTTGGATCTTGGAGCTCAGAGAAATCTATCAAAGGTCCAAACAGTCCAAGGTTGTCCTTCCCAGTCCAATCATATCCTAGGTAATGATCAGGACAATGCATTGTTTGGTGGTTGGAAAGATGACGCCTTGGAAGGAGGTGAAGGAAAAGACACCTTGATAGGAGGCAATGGAAATGACATTCTGGTTGGCGGCTTGGGAGACGACACGCTTTACGGAGAGGACGGAAATGATACCATGATGGGAAACTCTGGCTGGGATGTCTTCATTCCCGGACCAGGGGCTGATCTGGTGGATGGCGGTCCAGGCCGAGACACTGTCCTGTACCGAGGTGATCATAAGAAAGGTGAGGGGGTTTATGTCAACCTGCTGAGTGGAAAATGTTACCGAGCTGATGCAGAAGGTGACGAACTGAAGGATGTGGAGATTGTCATCGGCACCATCTACTCTGATCTCTTGGTATCGGGTTACGAAGCTGCCCTCCTCAAAGGCTCAGATGGCAACGACACTCTGGTGTCCACTGGTGGAGATTACCTGATTGGGGGCGACGGAAATGACATTTACATGCTGGCCTTCCAACAGGGCTCAGTCACCATTGACAACTGCACAGAGGACAAGGCCACAGATATACTGTACTTGAGAAGGGGATTTCCAAAACTATCTGACTGCCAAAAAGTGTCGAATGGAGTTAAGCTGATTTTTTTCAGAGAGGATCACTCCACAGGTGTTAATGTTACTCTGCATCGCTGGGTCAATGATGAAGATGATTGTGGTCATCTGATGCTGGTCAACAAAGAGGAGAAGTGGTCAGAGGGCAGGCTATCAGAGAAGTGTATGTCAGGACCAAGATAAGCAAACTGGTTATGTCCTCATTTTGGTTTTCTTGGTCAGGCATTTTCTTTTGACCTACATGGTGAAAGGCATTTAAAAGGAAACATCAAGTTCAAATATATTATGAATGCAATGCTTATTTAAATCTTGTTAAGAATACAAAAAACATTTTAATGGAATCTATCATAATTATTTGGGGCTATTAATAATCAGTAATTTCTTAAGTGTTTTTTTTGTTGTTGTTGTTGTTTTTTGTTTTGTTTTGTTTTTCTTGTTTGCTATCATGGTGCCAGGATTGAATCCATGTGTTTAATCACCAATTTTTAAAGTTTGTTTTGAACTGCATATCTTAATTTAATATGATAATCATTTTGACAATCTTGGTTCTGATTGTTCTTTCAAATAAAAATATTAATTCAGGTATTATGTATTGTGTGATGTATTGTGTTAGTGTAACTTTCTTTTAGAGACAGAAAAAATAAAAAATCTTTAAAACTTTCTAAGAGTACATTATAGCGGTCCATGCAAAAAAAAAAATGTCCAGGGGGAGATAAAAGATCAGCTATCTGGACATTTTGGAGAAACTCACCTTTATTGTCAACACACCTTTGAAAGCAAGGCATCCTCTGAACGGCCTCAATCTCCAGTTTGTGGCTGTAACAGTTTGATGAAACTGTGATTCTCCTCGAGGTCACTATAGGTCATTTTATACTGAAAACCTACCATGGATTCCCTTAGGTCATGTAGTTTCATATCATACTATTAACTACCTTTAACATTTTGCCTGCTACAGCCTCTGTGTGTGTTATTTGAGAAAACCTTCAGGACTGGAGCTTTAAAAAATTGTTAATTAATTAATTTGTGCAATTAAATAATTACCCAATTATTAATGGGTGATACATTATTAAGCAGTATTATTATGTTTTAGTTGTGTGGACAAATGATTAAAACTCCACTCTCAATAGCACATAGCTATTAAGCATGGCACTATTGTTCTGTTTGTGTTGAAGGTCTTGTTTTCTAGCATGGTATCAGGGTTAAATCTAAATAAATTTTTTTATCTCCATTTTCTAATCGTTTTTAACTGCAGACTCACTGCTGCTATTATGCGCTGTATTTCAGGGTATCTTAACAATATAAAAACCCATGGAAACTACGTCAAAAAACTGAAAGACATGTCCACTCTGCAGTAAATAAATGCTCTAAATTGACAGGAGCCAGTTGAGGTGGTTCGAGTCAGGATGCCTCATGGTCGCCTCCCGGTGGAGGTTTCTGGACATGACCAACTGGGAGGAGACCCTGGGCCGGACCCAGGACACCCTGTAGGGATTATATTCCTGGCTGGCCTGGGAATGTCTTGGGATCCTCCAGGAGGGGCTGGTGCATGTCGTGTCGGAGCTATCTTATGATTAATGGTAGCAAAAGTAAACAATGCATCATCAAAATAATCTAGATTGTTAGATTAACTAGCCAGAAAATAAGTTTGTGATACTGTATTATAACTTTTTTGAGTAAAATATTCTTTTAAAAAAATTAGCAAGAAACTGTTTCTCGACTTGCCTGGGTTTGTCTGGACTTTTCCAGGGAAGGAAAGAGGAGGCAAGGAAAGTACCTGTTGACACGTTCACAGTCCAAAAAAGGTCCACATAAGGAAAAGAAGGAGTGCTGTCCCCGAGCCCGGTGGGACATCCTGGGAGGGGGCTGACTTCCTCAGCCTGCTACCACCACGACCCGGTGCCAGATAAGCCTTAAGAAATGGATGGATGCATGCATGTAAATAGATAACTTGGCATATTGTGGTTCAATAATCATGATAATCATTTTAAGAATACTTTGATTATACTTTCAAATAAAACATTCTTTCAGATATTGTTTGAGTCGAGACAACATTCTTTTAGAGCAAGAGAGGCTTTACCTCATTTTAATAATCCTTCAAAAAAAAAGTGTAGTTCCTGAGGTGGGTATCCCCATGATTTGTTTGATTTCTGCCTGAATAGCTCTCCAATATTGATAGAATTTAGGACAGTCCCAGAAAATATGGGTTTGGTAAGTTGTTTTACAGGGCTGGTTTGATTCAAGGAGGTCTCAGCACCTGCAGATCCAGACCAGTGATGGTATAACATTTGAACTAATGTCCAGCATCAATAGTTGTGGTGGATCTTTAAAGCTGCCCTTAACTATTGATTTAAGAAAATACAGAGCGAGGCCCCTTGATTCTCTCCAAACACAACAGCCAACATGGCCATTTCATTCAGATAAAACAAGAGTGCCACCAACCCAGGATGGATGTTTCAAATATAAAAGCAGATACTTGGTCCTGTATCTGACTAACGTAAATAAATATTCTCATTCAAATTTTCCAGTCCCTCCAGGTCGGACTGCTCATCAGCCTGTGACCATGAAGGCATGTCTGCTCCCACATTTTATCTGTGATACAAATACTCATTTCTAATTCCCATTTCTGCTTTGTTTCCCAGGTATTTCCTGATCCGTTTTCTTGAAGCCATCTGTACAAGCAAGACGTCAGGTTCTGCTTCATCACTCCCTCTATAGTCAACATGATCAATAAATAATACTGTGCTTACCCATGAGTGTGGAGATGGGTCAGTGTGTCAGCAGACTCTCTTCTCTCTTCTGTCTATAATGATCTACTGTAATCATATGAAAAAAAATTCATTAGCCTATTTCTAGTATTTCTTAATTGACAATTTTATTTTCATTATTATTGAAATGTTTTACTCAATTATTTCTCACCTTGCTTTTCCCTGCAGTTTTCTTTCACACACACATACAAAATACACACACACTTCTCGGGTAGATCGACGTGTGTTGACTCTGCCATTGTTGTCCAGCTGACAACTCTGTAGTAGTGAGGCATTTGAGGTAGCATAAAGGTACCGAATTTTGATGCCCAGCTCTATTTATCGAGTGTTTAAAACTGTGTGTCTGTGTCAGCAAACCAAAGTGCAGGCTACATGGTGACGGTCGCCATGAAGGGGGGTTAGGGTGAAACTGTGACGCCACAGTTGATGATTCATTCACCAGTTCGGTCACTAGTTTGTTCAGCGGTCCTCAGAGATGGACAGAGAGCTCGACCCCAGTACTTGTAAAAATACTACTGATCAAAATTTACTCCGTTACAAGTAAAAGTAGCTCAGTCGACATACTTGAGTAAGAGTAAAAAAGTACTTGCTTTTAAAGGTACTTAAGTATCCAAGAGTACATGCTTTTAAATTTACTTAAAGTAAGAGTAAGAGTAAGAGTAAATTTCTCATTTTTCACATCAATGAATTACTGTAATTTTTCCAGTGTATAGGACCTTGTAACTGTTGTTTCAGAGAGTTAACTCTTTGAAACCACCTGCACTGATGTGCTTGTGTGTAGAACCACAATGTTCTCCAAAGCCTGCAGAAACACCTCCAAAAACAAATAAAATCAATGAGATCATCAGAGGATCATCAGACTGAGACTCGTAGTCAGCGGGTTCATCTCTTTCTTCTCCTGCTGACCTTAAAGTAACGAGTACTTTTCAGCCTTCCTAGAAATTTACTCAAGTAAGAGTAATAAGTATCAAAGAAATCTAATACTCAAGTAAAGTACAAATCCTCAGAGCACAAGAGTCGTGTGGCTCCTGAACACCGAGTCATTCAGCGAGCAAGTAACTGAACTGAACTGGAACCTGAGGCTCAATAAGCCTTGGTTCTCTTGTTCACTGAGCGGGTCTGATTCAGTGAAGGCTTTACTCACTGGGTGTTATCAACATAGTTGAGTCAAGTCGAGGTCAGCTGGACTGTGTGTAGGTTCCTGAAGACGTTTCACTCCTTCAGCTCCAACAGACTGCAGGGGAGTCCCAGCTGTTTCACCTGTGGGGACGTTCTCCAGGTCGCTGGAGACGAGCGTCATCAGTGTCGGTGGAGTCAGCTGACTGTAGGAGTGAAGGGTGGTTGTTGGGGTCATGAGGGGTCAAGGGTCAAAGGTTGAACTGTCTGACAGGACAGCGTTGCAGGTTGAAGGCAGAAGGTGTGTGAGACCTCCTCCTCTGTGGAGAGATGGTTTCTCCGTCTTAACACAGACCTCTTCCTTCACTCCTCTTTCCAGGTATCTGTCCTCCCCGTCCAAGATGTGATCTTTGGCTCCCTTTTCTTTCAGGTGCAGGTGAACTGCTGAGTCCTGACTGAGGAGTTGGTCTTCCTGTGCTCAGTCATGTGTTTGTTCGTAGTTTTTAATTTTTTTTTTTTTTTTTTTTTTTTTTTTTTTTTTTTTTTAAAGCGTACCATTACGTTCATATCTTGGACAAGGAGGACGGATGGTTCAGTTTTCATTGCAGTGCCAATAATAATATAATATACTATAATAAATTATACTTTATTATTAATTATACCACTACATTATTAACTTGCTTTCATAGTTTATTGTTTGTCTTTTTAACATTTTATTTCGGCACGATTATTCCTAGTATTGCACTGAAAGCAACTCTCTTTTAATTATCTATTTGGGCTTTTCATTTTAGTTGTGACCAAATGTATAAAAATCAGTAAATAAATAAAAAATCATGTATGGGCCATCCATGCTCATCACAGCATATATGAGTGCATGTGTGAGAGTGTCATATTTCAGTACATTTAGGATGGTTTTAATGCGTCAAGCTGCTCGTAATGCACAAACTCAAGTCTGCAGGCTGTGCTCGTGTTATCTGCCGCTCTAATTTGAATTTACTCAAAGTCCTAACTGACCAGTTTCACCAGCTGGTTGTGCACATACCCACGTCTGCAGGCTCTGTGCTGTCACATGAATATGTTTATGAATGAATATGTTTGTTTAACTACTACAATAACAGGCTCTACTGCGATATGCTCACATTGTCAATATATTTATTATTACAATACATTCTAGTGCCTCTGCTGTTGATAAATGTTTTGATGTAAACATGGTCATGATTATTGGTGATTTTACACCTTTTCTACACCATTTACCAGTTACCAAGTCTTTTCATTTGAAAGTGCATGTCTCTGACCAAACCCATGATCATGGCCATGGCTTAGGCTGAGTTTTTCACTGCCTGACTGAATGTTTGTTCTTTGGTTTTAAAGGATTTTAGCCTTTTTTGAAGTTATTGTGGATGAATTACAGCTGCAGCTCTTGCTCTTGTATCTTCAGTGGGCAAAGTGCCTGAGACTCTGTTTTCAGTGTCCAATACTCCCACGGCTCAACTGTCCCGGACAAACAGTCTTTTAAATTGTTCTCAATGATATTTGTTGCTCTACTTTAGTTACTGCTCCACTACAACCAGGATTAAAATCTGTCAGTTTCTCCATGAATATTATATTGATATATGTATTGTGAATATATTGTATTCAAATCTGCTGTTGAAATTATTGTGAATAAATTAAATGTAGATGTGCTGAAAGACGTGGAAAAGTAATGGCCTGTTTGTCTTTCATAATTGTACGATGGATTTATTCATATCCTGTAACCAAAAAGTTCAACATATTAAAACACGTCATTTTTGGTACGTTTGGTTCACTCACTGGGATGTTTGTGATGAGCTGACCAGCTAGTTGTGAACACACTCAAGTCTGCAGGCTCTGCACATGTTATCTGCTATCTGGGCTGTAATTTGAATTTTCTCTGAGTCGTTAGGCATGTGGTAAAGAAAAAAAAAGTGGCACACTGAAAGAGGGAATGTCTTCAAGAGAAGCTTGCTGATGAAAAATGATGAAAAATGAAATTCAAATAGTGCTCCACAGAGAGGAGAACAATTCAGGTGCCCTTGTTTCTGGATGAACTGTGAGTCCCGAAGCGTGTTGAGGGCAGAAGCTGCTGCAGGCTCAGTTGAAAGGGAGGAGGTACAGAAGAAGGTGAACCACAGAGTGCAGTGAGATGGTCTTTTATAGGAAATTCAGGCCCCAGATGTGTAAAGCTCTGTAGATTCACGACTAAAACTGTTTGTCCGCCCAAAGCCAGAAACACACACACATTCTTTTGGCCAAATTTACAAAGCCGTGCATGCTTCTGTTTTAGAAATCTCAGTTTTTGTGCAATTGTTAGCACGTGCAGAAGCCTCATGCATGCTCCCACAATCAGCCATAAACAGAGGTTGATTCGCCCCTTATTAGCTCACTTCCATATAACACACGTGCCAATAAACCAACCCACCCATCAGTCATATCTGGATTATGTGTCACACACTCGAAAACACATATTCTCAGCCACAAATATGATAATAATTTAAAAAAAAAAAAAAAAAACATACCTAGTAGGCTTGTACAAAATCATACACGCACATCAGACATCAGATAAGGACACTCTGTATATTGAAATGATAAAGTTACAGTAAAAACGTCACATTAGTTCCCACTTTCATGTGATTTTCTCCCACTTCTCCACCAGCCTACAGCCAAACCTGTGTGTGTGCAGGTGTGACGTCTGCAGGAAGGTACACACATTCTCACTGCACCTTCTTTTTTTTTTTTTATAAATACCCACTTCTATGTCGAATATAGTGTAGGCATGTCTCTGTGCGTATGCAGCGTTTCTACATCTGCTCACAGCTGGGAGAAATGTCTCTCCTGTAGACATCACGCAAGAAAAACTGTTAGTGTTGGTGAACAGAGTTTTGACCTGACATTTGATCCCAGACATGCGGCCATGCCCCTCAAAGGTCAGGTTTGTGTGTTTTGAAGTCTCTTCCCTTTATTCCACTCACAGACAATGTTGAGAAATGGAGGTTACATTTTAGCCGTGATCCATCCAGCACGCTGTACCGGAGGCGCAGAGCGAGCTCCACAACTACAGCTCAGTTCACGTCTCCAGGGTCCAAACTCTCTCAGGGTCACCTTTCAGCCAAAAACCCATGGCACTTTTTGGGAAAACATGATACGATACTACAGGAGGTTCATTTTACAAAATCGAGCGGTAGTGTTTGTGTTTTTTTTTTTTTTTTTTTTTTTTTTTTTTTATTACCGGTATTATTTAAATAGCTGACTGGCCCATAAAACCAGTAATTCAGTGGCTCGATTGGGCTGGCCCAATCACATTGCTAAACAACCCCTTTTGCGTAGTTTGGTCCCGCCTCCATAATGATTTCGGCAAATAAAGTCATTGCAAGAGTTTGTTTACACGCTGCTCTGCGGCCCATTGGTTATTTTTCTTCACTGACACGGGGCTGGCCCAATCAGATCACGAGCCTGTGGCTCGGTGCGCCGGTGTGCAGAGCAACGCGGGTCGAACGTTATCTCATAGGATCTACTGAGATGGAGGGGAAATGCAAAGGTGGCGCAGAGAAACTGCGAGAAAAAAAAGCGGCTGTCCATTTTCAAACTGATCAGACTTTTTCACTCTTTTTTTGTAATTTATCAACATGAATGAAAAATCAGCTCAAAAATCAAAAATGGACCTTAGCCCCGATAGCAGTGCGGATAGTGTCTCCGTCTGCAATGCAAGAGATGAGGGGTTCGATTCCCTTCCCAGACAAGAGGGCAACATTACTTTATTACTTCACTTTGTTGTTAACCATGATAATGAAGTGATTCTTATTATTCTGCCTGTCATTGGCTAGATAACACACACAGTGGCATTTAGGGTTTCTGTAATTTTCATTTCTGTACTCTTTTTGTGAATTTGTATTGTAACCGAGGTGCTAAATTATTATTATCATTATTATTGTCATTATTATTATTGTTATTAGTATTATTTTGCCTTGGTTTTTTTATTTTTATTTTTATTTATTTATTTATTTTTTTGCCTTCAATTAATGCCTTGTTATAACTTTATGGGGAGATATATATACCAATCGAACCAGATTCAGATTTAAACAAGGATTTGTGTGGTATACTTTGTTTGTCACCATGACATTCCTGTGTGCAGTCTGGGCTCATTCTCCATTCATGCTGATAGGCACCTGCACTTACTAATCTGGAGTAGATGCCCAAAAGGCCTTGGCCAGTTGTGGCCTTCAATAGAATAAAAAAGTTCCACTTCATCTATTGTATTTTATTGTTCCACTATAGTACTATAGGCCAGTATGACTGGGGCAGCCAAGTAATTTGACATATTTGAACAATTTTTTTTAAAAAGGTAAAGTAATAGTTACTTTTCCTGGTAATTAATTACTTTGACAATGATGTAACTCAGTTACTAACTCAGTTACTTTTTAGTAGAAGTAACTAGTAACTTTAATTAATTACTTTTTCAAAGTAACGTGCCCAACACTGCTGATGACAGCTAACTAATTGCATGGCATTATGGTTTTAAAGAGTTGCACAGTAGTTATACACATTTAAGAGAGCAAAAAGACTGGAAAGGTGTGCGTGATCGAATGTGGTGGGCCGGTCTGGTCCAAAATGCCCGGGCCAATTTTTTGTCCCAGTCCGCCCCTGAGCCCAACTAAAGCACGTCCATGTTCAGAGGGACGAGCGTTCACACTGAGGTCATTGTTTAAGGATGACAGGGCCCTCACTGAGGTGTGGAGGCTCTGCTCCTTTATCTAGCAGTGCAAATTGAATTAACACCAAGCCAAAATGTAAATGCTTTTACCAGACAAGTGCACAGAGCCACGTCTGCAGGTTCTGCTCACGGTAGCTACAGTTGTAATTTTAATACATTTGATAAAATGACTATGAAAATATATGCAGGCTTTTTAAGATATCGTGTCCTCATTTTGCACTGTCAGTCTGTGCCTGCTCATGTAATCCATATCTTCACACTTTAATTCATGAAGTTATAAGAAATGTTCTAGTGTAGTTTCACATATTTACACTGACATCTGTGTTCTAGGTGACACTCCGAATAATCCAGACTAATCCAACTGAATGCGTGTCATCACAGGTTCATAAGAACTCCTGTGAGAAGTGATGAATGTAAATAAAGTTATTATTGGTGTTATTGGCACTATTTGGCTACAGTGTGTAAAGTCCAGGGAAGTCAATATCAGCACAGTTAAAACCGATGAAACAATCAGACAAGAAATCAGCTGACATCAGCAAAGATCAGCAAACATTACCGATATTCATTCATTCATCAACATCCACATCAGCATGAACACATTTGATGGTCATACAAGGTGAAGGCGGCTGTGCTGTCGTGTGATTGGCTCATAAGCCCTTCAGCATGCTTTTAGTGACATTATGCCAGAGAGACAGGGAAGGTATATAAAAGGAGGGACAGTCCAACAACTTCTGTCAGAGACTGCACACCGTCCAGACTTCACACACACACACACACACACACACACACTCACACACAGCAACATCCCTGCGGCGGCGTGACCTGACAGAGGCTGAGCAGGTGAGAAGATTTCTCCATCTTTCTCTCTTTCTTGCTTCTTCCTTTCCTTTCTCTCCAACCCAGGACTCTTGGTCTGTCATTACTATATTCTTAAACTTTTATTTTATAGTTTTGATAGCACAACTAGAATTCTCTTAGCAGACCTGTCCTGGTTAAACGACTGCAGGTCCTTGAGGGAGAGTAGCCTAACAGCTTCTCGTCACTATTGGAGAAACTAGTTAATTATTTTTTCTATTAATACATAGCCAAAGCAAGATGGTCTGAAGTGAGTAAAATGAGAGATATGAAACCAAAATGATTATTTGAGTGTATTTCTGTCACAGTGTGAGTTCAGATGTAAGGACAGTGTAACAGGACAGGCAGGTCAGTTCTAATTCATATCTGAGTGAAAACACATCACAGTCATCATCAGTCCGTGGCGATGAATATTTTGGCAGTGTCACTGGGAGATTGTGGTGATATTGTTCAGTTTCTGCAGAGACTGAACTCCAGCTTGGACCCTCGTGACGTTTAAACGAGTTACAAGCAGTTTTGTGGTGATTTGTTAAGCAGCTTCACACCCGGTCAGAAATACACTGCAACACTGCTGGAGTTTCTGTGGCTCTCAGTAGGTTCATGGTGACCTGATTATCATCTCTTTTTCAACCAGATGCTATGGCAATAGGCCACTACTGTAAAACTGAGGTTGTGTTTCTGAGTGAAAATGTGGCTGCCAGTGAGATTTAGTGACATTCAAGGTATCTGCCAGCTCTTTGTGCTGTTTTGGTGTTTCTGAACAGAGTGCCACCTAGAGGCCAGTGTGGGGGCTCGGTGCTCGGCCGACGACCCGAAAAGTCAGCTGACTGAATAAACAATTGGCCTGAAACTTATTATATAATTATGCCTATTCCTCTCCATCAGGAACATGGTGATGAAAAAGTTTTAACACAGCTCTCAGTGACCAGTCACAGGGCTGACAGAAACAGTAATGATGTTGAGGCGTGTGTGAATTGTTTTGGAGCTGAAATGATATTTCATCCAGCTTTAACTGAACCACTGAGGGAAATGACACACCTCAGCCAAGTACTGGACCCATAATTATCCAGATGTATGGGATTACTGATTACAGTTTTTCTCGGTTGCTTTAGTGCATTTCTCAGATCATTATTAACATTTGCACAAGATTTAGCGCATTTCACGACACAATTAGTGCAAACTGCAAAACCTATTGGATAACCTGCAAAAGCGTGGCACTTGTTCAAAAAGATTAGTTTATGTCTCAAGAGCAAGTATTTATCCCAATGAAACAGTCAGTCATCAAAATGACAAGTCCGTACACCTCTGTGTATGAACCAGATAATCAAATGCCTTTGTCATGTTATCATTACTCTGTAACTGTTTTCCGATACCAGATCTTGGTGCCTGAGATGACAGTACTCATAACAGCAGGATGCAGTATTTGTGTAACCCGGCTTCTTGAAAACTATAGGCCTAAAGTTACACATTCTAACCAAAAGCTACATATTTCTGTATTACAATACAAGGCATACAAGGCACTGAATACAGTATGATTCACACTTTTATTGTGATTTTTTCAATTGCAACTTGTTTAAAGACATTGTTACATTCAGCTGTGAGTGACTGAAGAACTGGCTCATCGTTGGTTACAATCAGTGTTGGGCAAGCTACTTGGAAAATGTAGTGAGCTAAGCTACCAGTTACTCTGCATTACAGTTTTTGTCAGTCGCTTTGGTGCATTTCTCACATCACTATTTACATTTGCACAACAGTTAATGCATTTCTCAAAACAATTAGTACAAACTGCAAAACCTAGTTGATAACCTGCAGAAGTGTGTCACTTGCTCAAAATGGATAGTTCATTCCTCAAAAGCAAGTATTCATGTCAATGAAAGTGTCAGTGTCATCAAGATGAAAAGTCCTGACACCATTGTTTATGAACAAGATAGTCAAATGGTTTTGTCATGTTTCCATTATGACAGTTTACTCTGTAAGTGTGTTCCAATGCAAACAAGCCAGGTGACACTTGGTGACACTACCTGGAAATGCTCAAGACAGCACTATATACTATTTATTTACACAGCCATTTGACTACAGTAAAGTTACACATTACTGTTTTTAGTGAGGTAACTGAGTACAAGACACTGAATATGTATGTTTCACATTTTCACTGCATATGCTCTTTGCAATTCTAATTTATTCACAGCATTGTGCAAAAGAAAAAATACACCCTTATTTACAACAAACATAAACTCCCTTTGGGTAGAGCTGTGCCCAACTGTAAACAATATTGTAGTACATATTGGAACTGAACATACAACATACATAGTACTGTAAATCATTCATGCACATCCAGACGTTCCTGTCTGTCTGGCCACATATTTTCATCTACATCACAGCAAATATCATCTCTTGCAATGCAGCGAGCAAAGTATCTCCTCGAGTGGTGAATCCACCCTCTGCAAGGTTGTCTTGCAATCCTATGTGGTGCAGAGTAAAATTACAGTAAATATGGCAAATCTTTACTGTAACACTACTGTACACTACAATACACTAAATCTGTGCTGCAGTAAAGCTGTAAGTCTAAGTGTAAAATGTAAAAAGTGACAAGTTCTTGTCCCACTGCAAGCTTCATGTATGACACAATGACAGTAGTGCAGTGCAGATTGTTTAGTGCTGAATTACTGTCCATTATACACACCTGTTCTCCCGACAAGATGTTTGAATAATTGAATTTACAGTGGTTCTCCCAACATTTGGCTGCACTCTTCGACCAGCCTCAGCCATTGTGAGGCCGTGATTGACAACATGATACGCAGTTGTAGTCCTGATTTCATCCGGAATCCGCCTGTTTGACAACCAGTTCAACATTTTTGTATGTAATGACTCAAGCAATGAAATGAGGACTATAAGTTTTATAGGGAATGACTATTCAGCATTCACAAGTGTAGTTCATTTTGACTGATATGACCTAAGCAAATGATAATGTTATAAAGAGTTGTATGAAAGCAATTGATGCATGTCCAAAAGCATTTGCAATTTGTTGGAAGGAATGAGAAACTGCTACTATGATGTGCACAAATGACTAAATGTTGTGGAGGTTGAACTAACTGTAGTGCAAATGTTAATAGTGATGTGAGAAATGCACCAAAGCAACTGAGAAAAACTGTAATTAAAGGCAAGACAATAGAAATGAGTTTTAAGCTGCTTCTTAAAATTATCGCCTGAGGTTGCTTGTTTAAGCTGCGGTGGGAGTTTGTTCCAAATCCTCAGTGCATAGTTACAAAAAGCTGATTCATCATACTTTTTGCTATTGATTTGTGGCACATTCGGCAGGCCAGCATTTAGTGATCTTAGTGAGCGATTTGGAACATACTCTGACAAACAGTCTGAGAGGTAGGAAGGTGCTAAGCCATTTAGTGCTTTATAAACAAGTAAAAGAACTTTAAAATCTATCCTCAATGCTACTGGTAGCCAGTGCAAAGATGCTAATACTGGTGTAATATGTTCTCTTTTGCTGGTTTTGGTTAAAATTCTTGCTGCTGAATTTTGAACAAGTTGCAGCCTATCTATGTTTTTTTTTGTTTGTTTTTTTTTTTGTTTTTTTTTGGTAGCCCAGCATAAAGTGCATTACAATAATCTAAGCGTGAGAAAACAAATGCATGAGTTAGTTTCTCAGAGTCTCTCTGGGAAAGGTAGGGTCTGTCTCATGCAATATTTATCAAATGATAAAAAGCTACCTTTGTGACATTGTTGATGTGACTTTTAAAATTCATTTCAGAATCAAGGATAACACCCAGGTTTTTCACTTCTGGTTTAATCTATAGAGCCAGATTTCCAAGCCTGCTTAAGATTTTTTCTCTCTGTGTATCTGTACCGATTATAAGGACTTCAGTTTTGTCTTCATAAAGATATGTATATGTAGATGCCTGGAAGATTTTGACAACTAGCTCAATAAGTCATGTAATGACTCAAGCTATGAAATAAGGACTGTTAGTGTTATAGGGATTGACTATTCAACATGCAGCCGGTACAGTGTGCTGTGATGGCACGACTTAAGATGATAATGTTACAAAACAACAGAGAGTCGCACTAACAAAACTGCATGATGTACAAAAGCATTTGCTCTTTGTTCAAAGCGATGAGAAATCACTACTGTGATGAGCACAAGTGACTTCATGTTGTGGAGGCTGAATGAGAAGTTTGGAGAATTTCAATTCTGATCTGAGAAATGCACTAAAGCAACTGAGAAAAACTGCAATAGACTGCAAATTTGGTTTGGAGAATAAATGTAGGTTTAAACAGTGACAACAAGAATATATATAGAGTATAATATATTTATATTATATATACAGTATATATGCACATACAGATAGATAGATAGATAGATAGATAGATAGATAGATAGATAGATAGATAGATCTTTGGAAGTAGGAGACCACCACAAAACACCTCATCTTGTTCTAAAAATTACTGTCTGTCTGGGTTTTCTCTCCCGTGGTTGGATAAACTGATTTATTGAAAAGGTTCTGAGACTGATCATTACATTTGATTTAACTCTGTATTTCTAATGTTTGGCAGAAAATGGCAGGACAGGTGAAGACCCTCCTGATCCTCTTCAGCCTCCTCAGCCTGACTGAAGAGTTTGGTGAGACACATTTGAATGTCCTCTGTCTTTAAAGGAATGAATGAATGAATTTGCATTCATTCATTATAAGGAACAACACTGAACACTTCACGTGTTAAGTGTGTAATTTAAACAGTTGGAGAACACCAACAGGAAGGCTTTTATTACTAATTTGAAAAAGTAGTTCCAGTGTTTTTGAGTAAACAATATCTAAAAAATTTTAAAGTGCACGATGCTATGAATAATGTAGACTCTCGGTAATACGTTTTATTTATTTATTCTAATGGCTCTTTTCTGGAGTTTAATTATAGGGTCTACATTTGTTTTATATACATTTCCCCAAACCTCAACACAGTGAGATATATATGGCTTTACAAGAGCACAATACAATATATACAGGTATTTTTTGTTCAGAATATCCTTTGTTTTGTATAGAACAGCAACAGATTTAGATCTTTTCAGTTTATATATTCTATATGTGGCGTACTACTGAGTTTAGAATCTATAATCACTCCCAAAAATTTTGTTTCATATACTCTTTCAATTTCAACACCATTTATATTCAGTTTTAATTCACTATTAATCCTGCCACTGCCAAACACCATCAATTTTGTGTTATTTTCATTTAATGATAACTTATTGATATTGCTTCACTTTTTTAGCATTGTCAGTTCCCTTTCTACTGTTTTCAATAGTTCTTCCATATCCTCCCCTGAACAAAATAAATTAGTGTCGTCTGCAAATGTAAACAAAATTTCAACTTATTAGATACTGTACAAATATCATTTAAATAAAGTTAACTTAGGTCCCAATACCGAACCTTTTGGAACACCACAGCACAATTCCAGTGTTTTTGTTTACATCATGCTTCCTATATAGCACACCTCAGGCACACTTTCCATTATGACCAACCATTCTGATGTCACTTTTTAGTCTTTTTTTTTTACATTAAAATGCCTCCCTCATAAACCAGTCTTAAATTCTCTGCTGCTGTGGCTCACAAAGGCCATACACTTGGCCAGAGGTGATGTTAATATGGTGAATGTAAAATGTGTGAATGTGACTTTGCAGAGGTGAAAGATGACAAGTGGGAGGAGCTGAGCCCTGATATTGCTGCGCTGCACCGCCTCAAAGGACTGTCTGAACACATCACTTACCAAAGCCTCCAGGATCCTCCAGACCTCTGGTATGTTGGGAGCTGGCCCCTTCCCAACTCTCAAAGGGTCAATAACTGGTTTTGAAACACCAATACCAATGACTCAGCGGTTATTAAACCAGCTGCTGAGATTCCTGGCCTTCAGAAATCTCTTCCCCAGACTTTGTTTGAGTCTTTCAAGGTTAGGTAGTTAGGTACAAGGCCACTGTGTAACTTGCTTGTGCCCACAACAAGATGGACTCAAAAGCCCCCCTCCCCCTGCAGATTATTTAATGCATTGTGAACTGTCATCCCCTGGGCCATGTTGCAACTCATTCTGTTGTGAGGTTTCAGCACAGTGGTCGCCATCTACCTGAGCTGACCTGCGCTACACCGGATTCATCCTGAGTGTCAGGGGAGGAGTCTCGGGGAAGGGGTGGAATTGGACACAGCTGGGAGTATTTAGGAACTGATGAAGGAGAGAGGGAGAAGTCTTGGCTGGAGTCTCCCATACACAAAAGACATGTTTTGTCCTCTTTGAAATTAAAATGTTTGTAAATATTGTAAATAAAACAGCAAAAAGAAAATGAACAAGATGCCTTGTCAATGAAGAAGAATCCTCACTACAGGCCACAGAATATTGATGAATTCAGAAGATGTGGGGAAGAAAGAACGCGTTCCAGTATATAAATATGAAGCATTATATTATTATACATTATATATTATATATTATATATTGAAGCAACATCAAAACCAACTGAGATGGAAATAATCTATTGGGAATGATTTGCCGGTGCTAAATATGCGCGTTTAACCCACAGGTTATAAAGACATTATAAATCCATGTGACGCTCACTGTCAGTTCCCTGCAGGTAGCCACACAATCTGCTGGGGTCTGGTGCATAAACGATGGATAAGCAGGAAACATGCATACATCTTTTTCTACAAAGAAACTGGTATTTATAAAAAAACAACATGTGGTGACAATGTACGTACCTCCAGGCATACGTCACAACATGAGTCCACCAGAGATTTCTGGCTGCAGGCTGATGGAAAAGTGGCAGAGATTAAATCCAAAGGGGGAATTTACACGACAATATACCAAATGTCCTTAACATCCAATTTCATTAAGCGTGCATGATTTTGCACAAGCTTATTGATCTATTTATATTGTGACTGAAATGTGTTGCACTGTGTCATACATGGTACAGATGTGATTGTGGACTGATTTAGAGGCATATGTGTGATCAGTGTGATCAATAGTCATCAGGAGTGAGAGAAATGGGCTGAGCCATGCGTAATGGCACTGTGGTGACTTTGGCACTGTTAGAAGACCTCACCAGTGCAAAACGAAAAAGAGAACAGGTGTTTAGAGTCCATGCTGGAGAGAGGAGGGGTCCCCACCCCTCCACCTGGAGAGAGGAGGGGTCCTTGCCCCTTCCCTTATCATTACATTAGGACCATTTGGGGAGTTTTCTAAAAGAAATGTGCATCAAAAAGCTAATGAGGACTGTATTTCATCTAGGAGAACGTCCAGACATGGGACCAGAGTTGGAAGATCCACCAGAAGGTGAGGACATATTTACTCACATTCAGGTTTCACCAAATGTGTTTTATAGGGAGAAGAAAGAAAGAAGAAAAAATTTATGAGGACAGAATGATATTACAGATAGTAGATTTTTAATGATTTACATGATATTTACATGTTGTTGGATGGTAGACTTAACGTTATAGTTTGGATTTTGACCTATATAGTGGTATTTGGTGCTGCATGTGAGTGGAATACATCCACCGAGTTTGGTCTGTTAACTCCCTCCCTGTCATGAGAAGTTTCAGTGGGAGTGCACCGCCACAAAATAAATGAAATACAAACAGACCTGGGCACCAAACACTGTTGTTGTGCATCGCTCAAAACAGTTTTTCAGTTTGCTCAAAATCGAGTTGTTTTCCATTCTGTTTCAACTTCATTCATTTTGGAGCTGCACACTCCTGGGGCCTCATGTATAAAGCGTGCGTACGCACAAAAACGTGGCGTACGCCCTTTTCCACGGCAAGGTTCAGATGTATAAAGAGTGAAATGAGCGTGGAAATGTGCGGTGCCTCATGCCAACTTCATAGCTGGCGTACGCATGTTTCTACAGCTATTGTTCCTTTGGCGACACTTAGAGGTGATGCTGGAAAACTGTTGATAATATGAAAACAATTCGTCCCAGACACATGAACAATTAAAACTGATGAACAATTAATACACCCGCATGTCAAAGTGATGAAAATACCGGTGCCGCCTGGTTCAACGCACGATTCATACATTCTGAGGGAGCAGACTACAAACTGGCACTGTGCGCGATAGGTGGCTTCTTGGTGAATAAATAATTTATTCGTTTAATTGTCCTAATATTAAGCCCCCTCATGCGCATTGAGCATGTGCGCCCCCAAATATGATCGTGTCTTCACAGCATCAGTACCAGTCTGTGGTTCAAGTTAGTGACTTGCTGTTTTTTGCTGGTTAAACTACAGCTTCAGAGCTTCTGATTGTCTCTGTGTGTAAAGTACTCATGTCAATAGACCCGTGCGTCGGGCGCCCCGGTGGCTCACCGGCCAAGAGCGCGTACCGTGCTCCAAGGCTCAGTCCCGATCGCAGCGACCGGGGTTCGAATCCGGCCTCAGCTCCTTTGCTGCATGTCGTCCCCCTATCAAATTAAGCAGAACTGCTAAAAAATAATATTAATAAACCCGTGCGTAAAGTGTGAAATGTCTTAATCATCCTCACCTTTTCCCCGGCGCACTTCTGCATTCATTTACAGCTAGATCCGTGTAAGTGGTGCATAAAATTAACAAGCAATTAATGAATTCACATCTTACCCGGGAGGCCATTCGGCCCGGCAACATTTAATTTCAACCATTTAAAAGACGCAAGGACACAGAATTCACGTATCAACCAATGCATTTAATTCAGCGTGTGTGCGACTCTCCGACCCCACAGCACCTACAGCCCCACACACTCTCCCGCTCACTCCTCTTGTGTTTCGTGTTGGACAGCGTGCCAAACAGGACATCTTTGTGCGCCTACACTTCAGTGAGGAACGTCTCTAATTCACATTCCGTGAAATTTCTCTTTTTTTGGTCTTATTCATGTCAAGGGTTGTAGTTTTCTGATCATGCACAGAGGGCAATCTCAGGTGCCGGGCTCTTTTAAATATGATTTGCATATTTAAATAGGGGCGTGGAAAGGGAGGGGTCAGGTACGCCAACATGTGCGCTCAATTCCACGTTGATCAGGATGTTCAAAGGAAATGTGCTTGGATTCATGTGTACGCACAGATTTATACATCTGGATTTTTTTGGGCGTACGCTGTTTTCTGGATTTGAGCGTACGCCATTTTCTAGTAGGAAATCCACGCAAGTCTTTATACATGAGGCCCCTGGTGAAGCTTCCATTCTTGCAACAGGGAAGGAATTAATGGACCACACTTGGTGGATGTATTACACTCGCACACAGCAGCAAATACCACCATAGATATAGACCATGGGCCCTATCTTGCGCCAGACTCCCTAAACCCGCTATCTGCGGATTTAGGATTTAGGAAGAGGCGTTCCCCCGTAAAATTGCTATCTTGTGCACCTCCCGCTATCCGCAAAACACCTCCGCTACCCGCTATATTATGTATAGGCGTGTTTTGGGCGTTACGCCAGTTAAACCAATCAGTGTGCCAGGTGCCATTGCCTTTAAGGGCAGGCTGAACTATCCTAAATCCTAAATCCTAAACCCGCGATGGAGAGAGGGAGGTAGATTTTCTCAGGGCTTCTACTGAGGCTAAAGCAAGGTGGCTTTATATACATATTATATATTATATTATAGGCAAGTTAATTCGGGAGGTGGAGCCACATGTGTCCAAGTGGACGTGTCACAAGGTTGTACTGATTGAGTAAAATCCCCGGGTCACACACCACACACAAGAGGCAGAGGGGGAACTATGTGTAAACTAATTTATTGACAAGGTAGATTGGGCAAATACAATATTAAAATAATAATAAAAATATAGCACAGCTGCTGGCTTATGATAAAACAATAAAACGTGCTGGGGTAAGTGTCCAATTAAAACAGTCTTTCCTCTAAACAGTCTATATGAGTAATATACTCAGTCCATTACGGCGGCGTCCCGGTATCAGTCCGACCGTGTGCGTGGCGAGGCTCCGTCGGGCGCGCATTGAAGCCGCCTGGGCGCGCTCTCGTAACAGCCCAAAGCGGATAGCGGGTGGTCAGGACCACCCGCTATCCGCTATCCCTAAAGTGTGTGCGCAAGATAGCAACTTTAGGGATAGCGCATGAAACACGCCCACGGACACACCTCCAGGCGCAAATGATGCAGTCGGCATAACGGATAGCGGGTAGCGGGTGGCGCAAGATACCGTTTAGGGATAGCGGAAGCTCCTAAATCCGCAATTTGCGGGTAGCGGGTCGTGGCAGCGGATAGCGGGTGGCACAAGATAGGGCCCCATGTCTCAGATGCAATTCTAGCTTTTGGCCCCGCCCACAACTTCAGCAGAAAACCATAACCAGCTACACTTGGGAAACAAAAGTGGTGAATAGAGGAGATGATTCTAAAAAAACAAAGCTTTTTGGTGACACAAAGTCTTCAGCAGGGTTACAGATTCTGTACATTAAAAACAGGATGTTATATAAAATGTAAGATGGTACCATTGCCCAATAGGATACAGGGAGGAGATTTAAAATACCTTCAAAGTAGGAAAGGCAGGGGAGAGAGAGGGGATGACATGCAGCAAAATGGCCTGAGGTCAGATTTGAACCCCGGACGCTGCAATCAGGACTAAGCCCTGGCACATAGTCCAATTTGACAAAATGCTCTGAAAAAAAATTGCTGTCTGGCATGACTGTACCTCCCTCTTTCTCTCTTACCCTCCTTTGAAACTTGCTGTACAGTGTTGAGCCCTCAGCATGTTCATATGTTTTAAATAATGCTATTAAAAACAATAATCCTCCAACCAAATTTCTTTGCTCACTGTTCTAATTTCCACTACAGTCCATCAAAGTAGCTTTACAAGAACTAGAAACTCAAAATAAGCTCTAAAACAGGAGGAAATACCTTGAATAATCCAACTACATCAAACTATTCTTCAAACAACATATTTATTGTAGTGTCAACAAAAAACAAAGCAATAAATGGCATCAAATAGTGACATAGAGTATATGTTTGAGCTGTACACTGTCCCTTTTAGATCAAATAAGAAAATGAAATGAAACTATGCCACAAAATAATGCACTGTCCCTGACTCCGAACCATCTGTCTCCTAGAATAAAAATTTGGCGTTCCCTATATTCAAAACTACCCAAAAACACAATTAAACACAACAAGAGCATTGTCTTTACAATACTTTAAATCTAATAATTAATAGAGGTCTCCCTATTTCATAACACTGATAAACAAAAGCTCAACAAACTGACCTGAGACTCTGTGCCTTTGTTTGACTGGCTCTGGCTCTCTGTGCCCATCTGTGGTTCCTGAGTTGGTTTTGCCTCTGACACATTTTCATAAACTTTTCATTCTCATGGATATTTTTTATCAAATTGCCTTGATATGACTACGGTTCTTCTACTTACTTGAAAAAAAAAAAAAATGACCAGATGTCAGTAATTTTTCTTTTCTCTGCCATGTCTGACCTGGCTAGCTGACAATTGGACACACACACACACCAACACAGGAGATATTGTCATTAGTAAGAAAAATAAAACACACACCCATTACTTAACTAAAATAAAGCCAATATACATAATTATCCAACATTTAGTTTTCCCCAAAGAAGCAGAACAATATTCAGCTGTCAGAGTGTACAAGTCCAGAACAACTATCCTGACACTGATGACAAACAAAACTGCTTGAAAGTCGGCTGAAAATTCAGAAAGTTGTGAGATTTTTATTGGAGGTTTTTAACATCAGAACTGAACAATACTTGACTTAAAAAGAAATTAGATATCTATCAAACTGAATATCTACGTCAAGGTAATAACCAGGCCTACAAGTAAAAAAAAACAACAAAAAATATGGATCACAGCATCAAACTCAAGGTACAAATAGCCTACTTTAAAAATTTAAAGAAAAAAAAAAAAGAGACAATCTAGAGACAAATTCAAAATATCAGTAAAATATGAACTATTTCTGACATTAATATCCTGAGAGACTTTTTGAAAGAATAAAAAGCTCAGTATTTGCTCCTCCTGTGGTCTGTCCTCTCTCTCCCTCACTGTCCTGCACTCGCTTCAGCCTGTAAACAATCATTAGCTATTAGCTTAAACAGTGAGCTGAAGGAGGCAGGTTTTGGGCCAAGCAGGGGAAAAATATCGCTTTTCCTCTTTATGGATGGAGGGGGCTTGTCCTGTGGTCACTTGTTCATGCCATTTAAATTGCATGCAGTTTCTTAAAATTATCACTAAAAATTGGTTATAAAAGAGAGATCAATAAATCAGGCCACTTGCAGTTTCAATAACCTGGGAGGCAAATCGCAATATTCTGGGTATAAATATGGCCTGGGACCAGTGGTGTAGTCTAGTTTATTCTAGTGAGTATATGCGCGCACGTACATGCACGCATGTGTACACATGCACGTGCATGCACGCGCGCGCGCACACACGCACACACAGGCTCCCTTTCTGAAACATTAACGTTAGCTCCAGCTGTAGTGTCCCCCGAAATATGGTCAAAAAGAACCCACTTCGTAACACAGAGAAGGCGACTTTATGAACGGGAAAGTGAACGTTATGTCAAAAAAACATACTGATACGTATCTTTGCGCATTTTTAAGTGGTTATACGGAAATGCGGGACCTTTTCTAATGGGTATACGCCATATACCTGCGTATCACGTAGACTACACCACTGCCTGGGACCTTTGTCATGTTACACCCCTTTCACCTCGTCCTAATCTGCTTCCATTTATTTCATATCCTAAAGTAATAGTTGTTAAATATAAAGAAAAAATGGTAATAGAGCTGAAACGATTACTCGAAGTAATCGAGTACCTCGATTCTTTTTTTGTCTCAGGTAATTTTTCCTGCCTCGAAGAATCGCTTAATAAATAAACAAATAAAAATATAAATCCGCGGTGTTTCGCACAGACTATTTTTAATGTGGCACAACCGTGCGTTAGTTTTTCTCCTCCTGCGCTGCTGTGTGCTCATGCCGAGGTGTGTGTGTGTGAAGCATAGAGCGGTGAGAACAAAGTTAAAACATCAGCGCACTGACATAGATTGTGTAACAAAGTGAAGAGTTGCCACTCCGCTGTATTTTCACTGCCTGACAGCTGCACACTGGCTTAGCTTGTCTATTCAGGGAAGAGGTATCACTTCGGCTTATTTTTCAATCTATGTTATCACATGCATACTACTGCTCATACTACTACTGCTTCATTGGTAGCTGAATTGTTAGGTCTGTTTGATAAGCAATTAACATTTTTAAAATAATAATAATTTAACATATTGTTAAATTAAAAAAAAAAAAAAAAAAGCCAACATGATAAAAAAAGACTATTGACTAAAACTAGACTAAAATACTTTGGATTTTCTTCGACTAAAACTAGACTCAAATGCCAAGACTTTTCATCGACTAAAATGTGACTAAACAAAAAAGAATACAAGTTGACTAAATATGACTAAAACTAATAAGGGCATTTGACACAAGACTAAGGCTAAAACTAAATTGAAAAATAGCCAACGAAATCAACACGAACAGAAATGTGTTAGAATATTAAAACAAACTATTTCATTCCTAAAACCGCCTGGCATGCAACACGTGGAGATAGAGTTGTCGCATTGCCACAGACATCCGATTACAGCCACTGCTGTTATATTAATTTCCAATGCGATATTGTGCTGTTCATTTTAAAGTTATTGGTTTAGTTATAGTTGTATGTATAGCGAGCGAGTTTGCGACTCGCACTGCACCTCCAAACAGCCATGCCAAGACGTGTCCGTGACACACACACACACACACACACACACATTTAGTTTATAAATGCACATTATGTTATGTCCTTTAATGTAATACATTTGTAATGTTATAATACCGTGTGTGTGTGTGTGTGTGTATATATATATATATATATATATATATATATACACATTCATAATTGCTCTTTAGATAGATAGATAGATAGATAGATATACTTTATTGATCCCAACCAGGGAAATTCTGGTGTTCCAGCAGCAACAGGACATATACTTCTAAACATTTTTTTCTATACAAGCTCCCAAAATGAATTCCAGTGACATTACATGCAACAAACTGCCATGAAGAGCAATTGTGGTAGTTGATCACAGATGATCTGTGATTTGTACGGATCATTTCCCATGATTCCACAAGGCATGTGAGCTGTGGAATACTTAGCAAAATACAACCATCAGAGTGAACCTAAATTGATAAAAGTTGAATTTGGTCAGCTGTGATGTGGCGAAATTGCCTTTTTTGGAATCTATTGTATTTATCCATATTGCAGTGCTCCCCACCATGACATAAACATGTTGCCCACTGTCACTTTTAGGGTGCACAATGATCAACAAATAATGAGTTTGCTGGATGGCATGATGGAAGAATGTGAAGATTTAACAACCTGTGTGACTCAAAAGCATCAGGTAGGTGAATTTTCCATTAAAATGTACAGAAGCAAAGATTTTGGAAGAAGTGAAAGCGCTCAAATTAATTTGATCATTTATCAATATTTTTAAGTTAAGTTGGTATCTTACTGATTAGCTTATATGTAGGGAGGCACCACATACTGTTTTTTCAGAGTGACTATGTGTTCCAAGTACTACCATTAGGATATTCACCAACACCAAGTACTGACACAAGTACTTTTCATAGTACTGCGGTTAAGCAACATCACTCACCAAAAAGGAGGAAAGTGGCTCTTCTGTCCCCCACACATCATTGGCTGATCATCGTTCCCAATTTAACCCAATTTATTTTTAGATGTGTTTTGTGACACAAAACAGTAAAAAGACACAGTGCTGTTATACTGAATATGAAATGGTTGAATAGTTTTCATCAGCCTGTTGAACAGGAGGTTCTGTGTCTCGGTGAAGACCTATGTGTATCCATTCTCTTCTGGAAAGTGCGGTGTGCCTCACAGCTCAGTTTTGGGACCAGTTTTATCTTCTTTATACGTACTTCCCCTTGGGCACATGATTCGTAGACATGGGGCCCTATCTTGCGCCAGACTCCCTAAACCCGCTATTTGCGGATTTAGGATTTAGGAGGAGGCGTTCCCCCGTAAAAGTTGCTATCTTGTGCACCTCCCGCTATCCGCAAAACACCTGCGCTACCCGCTATATTATGCATAAGCGTGTTTTGGGTGTTACGCCAGTTAAACCAATCAGTGTGCCAGGTGCCATTGCCTTTAAGGGCAGGCTGCGCTATCCTAAATCCTAAATCCTAAACCCGCGATGGAGAGAGGGAGGTAGATTTTCTCAGGGCTTCTACTGAGGCTAAAGCAAGTTGGCTTTATACATATTATATATTATATTATAGGCAAGTTAATTCGGGAGGTGGAGCCACATGTGTCCAAGTGGACGTGTCACAAGGTTGTACTGATTGAGTAAAATCCCCGGGCCACACCACACAGACACAAGAGGCAGAGGTGGAACTATGTGTAAACTAATTTATTGACAAGGTAGATTGAGCAAATAAAATATTAAAAATAAAAAATATAGCACAGCTGCTGGCTTATGATAAAACAATAAAACGTGCTGGCGTAAGTGTCCAATTAAAACAGTCTTTCCTCTAAACAGTCTGTATGAGTAATATACTCAGTCCATTCCGGCGGCGTCCCGGTATCAGTCCGACCGTGTGCGTGACGAGGCTCCGTCGGGGCGCGCATTGAAGCCGCCTGGGCGCGCTCTCCTAACAGCCCAAACTTTAGGGAAAGCAGTGGTCCTGACCACCCGCTATCCGCTATCCCTAAAGTGTGTGCGCAAGATAGCAACTTTAGGGATAGCGCATGAAACAAGCCCACGGACACACCTCCAGGCGCAAATGACGGAGTCGGCATAACGGATAGCGGGTAGCAGGTGGCGCAAGATACCGTTTAGGGATAGCGGAAGTTCCTAAATCCGCAATTTGCGGGTAGCGGGTAGTGGCAGCGGATAGCGGGTGGCACAAGATAGGGCCCATAGTGTTACTGTTATGCTGATGATAAACAGCTGGGCCTGCCTGTTAGAGCCACAGATTGTGGGATACTGAGCTCATTTACAAACCGTCTTTGTGTTTTCAAAAACTGGATGTTAAAAAATGATCTTCAGTTGAACTTAAAAAAAAAAAAAAAAGGAACAACAAAGAGCCATGTGATTTGGCCCCAGCACATGGTAAAACAAATTCTGTCATATACTGGTTTCCTATCAGATTATATCAAGCCTATTGCATTTTTTGTCTGGTTTGGTTCTCAACCAATCAGAGCATTTGTTTTGGTGCACATTAACCAGAAAAGAAAAGAACTGAGGGGACAGAAAATGGAGGAGGATTCGGGTATTTTATCTATCTATCTATCTATCTATCTATATATATATATATATATAGCTATCTAGCTCTCTCTCTCTCTCTCTCTATATATATATACATATATTGAGTTAAGATTTCTAAAAAGAAGTTCATTGCTGCTACAGAGCATCCTATTTGTTGAAAATGTTTTTGCACTTTGGATATTTAATTTCTTTTAGAATAAAAATGTTAAACACAATACCTTTGAATTCATTATTAAAGTTTGAGCATAAAAATGTTTTTTTATATATAAAAATGTGATTAAAAAACAGATTAATCACGATTAATCGTAGACAGATCATGCGATTAATCACGATAAAAATTCTTAATCATTTCTCAGCACTAATAATAACTTAAGTTTTCAGCAGCACACCACGGAGGTTGTATAATCATGTTTTTACCATCCTCAAAGTTTTAGAGGCCACTCACACTGGCAAGTTTGATCCGCGCCCAAGCACGATTGCCCCTAAAATCCGGATTCTTTGACCAGTGTGATCGCTCTGTATTGTGCTTGAATACAGCACACTGCCCCCGCTCTGGCACGGTTGGAAGGGGTGTGCTTCTGCACGGTACGGGCGCGTACATGAGCACATGCACGGTCACGCACGCAGTGCGCGGACGTAAATCATGCAACTTTCCTCCTGCCTCTGCAAAATTGTTTAATGTGTGCAGCTTGATTACCGGCGAATGGCCGCGTCGCGCAATCAATAATCAACCATGTTGTCTGTGTCATTGTCCGTTGTGCTGCTGCAACCGCGTATAAACAAAAGTCGGTTTATAATGAAAGTACAGCAGTCTGTGTGCGGAGATCCGGCAGACCTGGTGCTGGCCGGCACCGCGTCGGCACTGGCCGGCACCGCGTCGGCACTGGCCGGCACCGCGTCGGCACTGGCCGGCACCGCGTCGGCACTGGCCGGCACCGGCCGCGGCACCACATGGTGCGCGGCCACCCGGTCTGCCGGATCTGACAGGTGCCGCTCCGGCTGTCAGTTGGACCTTTCTGAAGGAGGAGGAAGTTACCTCCAAAACTGTCAAGGTAAATAAACATCCCATGTCTGATTAAAAGGACCAAAAACGTTTTTTAGTTAAAAGGAAGACATGATGAATGTATTTGAACTGCACTGATTTATAATGACGTCGGGCCATGCCTGTTGTCATATTTCAACGTGATGACGTGCACACCGGGGGCAATCGTGCTTGGACGCGTTTGGGCTTTAGGTAATGTGAGTGCAGGCCAGCCGGGGACTGGGGAGGGAGGGATTTTGGCTTTAGCACGATACGGGCTCAAACTTGCCAATGTGAGTGGGCTCTTAGAGTGAGAATCCAGTTTGCACTCATGAAGACAAAGAGACCATTTTACATGCCTTTATCTAGTCATGCCTGGATTATTGCAACAGCCTTTATACTTGCCTGAACCTAAAATCTATTGATCAGCAACAAAACTGTACAGAACTCACAAACACGCACACACTTATGCACACACACTCCACTCTTGTGATCACTTTGCTGGCTTATTTTTTGTTCATTTCAGGAATTTGAGACCTTCTTGGCGAATATTGATGAACAGAAGATAAATGACAGACTGCTAACTGCTTCAGAGATCGCACACAGCTACAACATGAAATTTCTGGTCATGACTGATGAAGAAAGGTTGACCAAAGAAAGAGTCCAACAGGAATACATCAGAGATCCTCATTATTCAGTGAAAGTCAGTAAAGCCTGTTTACACAATGATTCCTGCCTGCCAGAAGCAGATAGCCACACAGTGGTGAAGGTATTTGGAAGTGTTTCAGAAGATGGACAAACTGTGTCAGGCTACTCTGGCTCAGAGCTTGCAGAGCTCATGCTGAGGCCATCACTGAGAGCAGCACTGGTATTCTCCCTGGACGGCAACACGACTGCAGACTTTCAACTTGACTTCCTTCAGGGTTTGATGCACCGGGGCTTTAAAGTGGTCTTGGAAACAAGCCAGGAGTATCAACAGATTTATCAAGTTATGGGTAAAACTGACGTGGTTTCAACGACAAGTCCAAAGGCAGCAGTTGATCACACCACACAGTATGACCACCAGCAGATCCTCATAATGGAAGATGATGATGTTATTAGAAAAGCTGCTGCTTATCTTTATGAGAAGCACCCTGCTGTCAGTTCTGTCTATGTACTTGATGAGCATCAAAATCCCAAACTGATTCATGGTAACTCGGTGCCTCTGTCAGAGAACAGCAGGCTGGTACTTGTAGGTCATGGGAGAGAAAATGACACAGGAGAAATAAGACTGGGAGGTTACAAAGCCAAATATGTGGCTGGAATCATTGGGCGAACCTCGAGGGTTGGAAACCAAATCAAAACAACAAGTGTGGTGGGCTCTAAAGTGGGATCAGATAAAGCATTTAAAGCTTTCATTGAGGCCTTGCTGAAAGAACTTGATGTGACTGGCATCAACACAGACCTGCGCCTGAGTAACACAGTGATCCAGGTCACACACACAGGGGACAGAAATATCCTAGAAATTACCCCAACTGGAATGGAAAGGAGAAATAACGATAACAGTGAGGAAATAGTGGCAACCCTTGACAGACATGGAGATATGGAGATGGTGATTAGAAATAGGAAGGTTCATAAAGAAGAGGCTGTTTTTCCTGATGAAACAAACTTATTGCCACAACAATCACCAGAACAAAATTACATCGAAAACAAAAGGCCAACAGGTCCCAAGAGTTTTATCACACCTGAGGTTTTTAATAAATTTGAACCGAATCAAATGGAGTATATTGAAAAAACCAATGAACTTGAGGCACTGACCTGGGCGATATTTAAACCAGACCGCCCATCTCCCCGGAAAGTTGATACCGACAACATAGAGCAAATTAAAGAGCATTTTGTAATTGGAGAAAAAAAAGAGAGGAAGGAAGGAAGGAAGAAGATAGTGGAGATAGAATGGATAGAGGATGAAGATAAGCTGAGAGACATTCTTTCTGATTGTTTTGAGATTAAATCAGGGCAGGATATTCTGAATGTTATTCATCACTATGCAAACACTGGAGAAAATAAACCCACATACTTGATGATAAATGATTGGATTTTTAAGGTTGATGGAAAAAGTTTGTATGTGTATCCAGTTGGAAAAAAGCTTAACAACAATCAGAATCAGAATGATCTTCAAAATATTAGGAAATATATCGATGACCAAAAGGGCAAACATAAATACGGGGATATAAAACCAAATGTTTTCAGCAATAATGACATGCAAGCAAAAGAGACCTTTGCTGATTATGTGAAAGATACTTTTCGAGGAGAACACAAAGTTCACTTAGATTTGTCTATAGAGGCTTGGTCTAACACATATATTGCAGCATCAATCATATCTGAATCTGCCAGAAATTTTTGAACATTTCCTCTGATCCTGATGGCCCTAGATTTGATCCAGAACCCAGACAACAATATCAGACAGCAAGGATGGGATTTTTTTTCTGAAAAACACCCAATGACAGGAGGAGGTACATGGATTGACCCAAGCAGACGGGGGTTTGAAGGCTCATCCACACCTGAGGGCTCCAGCAAATTGCAAAATCGTAATCCAAGGTTTCGTAAAACCAAAGAAGAATTAATGACTGACCTTAAAAATGTGATAGAGAGAGAAATAAATTTTTTTACTATATGGTTACAAGCTGAGAGTAAAAGGGATGTACCATCTGACATACTTAAGATTGCTGAGAAAAACAGGGTATTGGAAAGGGAGCCTTTCAAAACTGAATACAACATATTCAAAACACAAACTGAACCATCTAAAGTACAAATAGATAATGAAAGCCCATCCACAGCTGGCATTTTAGTAGGCTCAGATGATGGCTATGTAACATCCAGAGACTTAATGTCTGCCTCTGAAGTGGAAAACACTGTCAAACTGACATCTTATTTCTCCAGAACATCGGAATCAATTTCTGAACAAATCCACAGGCAGCTTAAGGAAAAGTATGGTGAGAATTTAGCAGGACTACATGTCCAGGAGGGCAGTGCCAGGATCGAGAACGGACAATTCATATGCCAGTTTGTATTGGACGATGTTAATGCTCATCCCACTGAGTTTAGGGTTGATTTAGCTTCAGAGGGCCAACAGTACAATGAAAAGACGTTGAAGAGGATTGAAGCAGCAGCTCATAAACTGGAGACGCAGGGTTCGCTCTCCCCCCATCAGGTCAATGAGCATGCAGAATGTGCTGGGACTGCTGTTGGGGCTCTGGGGCTCATGCTAGGGATGAGAGGAGCTGTTCGTGCTTTTGAACAGGGAGACATAAAGGATGGTGTAACAGCATCTTTGCAGACACTGCATGGAGTAACAGGTATGACCTTGGCTGTTGTCGCTAAACAAGCTGTGTCTTCAGAAACCAGAATCGGAAAAGCCGCTTTATCAGTCATGAGAAACCCTGCAACGAAGGCCACAATGAGCATTATACCAGTTGTGGGGATTGGATTTGGAGTATACATCATTATACAAGACCTAGAGAGAGGTGATGCGTTGGGATATTTTGACGCAGGCTTAGATACTGGACTGTTCGCATTGGATACTGTTGAAATTGCTCAGCCTGAACTGGCACCAGTTATTGTGCCTCTACAAGTGGCTACTCTTTTAATCCGAATGGTCGTTGATGATGTTTATATGGGAATACAGCATGAACTTACAAGCCTCCCACAGGATGCTGGAGTTTTGGACAAAATCGGAGCTGTTTTTGTTGGCCTTGGTAAAGGAATACGTCACGTGGGAATTGAACTGGCAAGCTTTTTTTACAATTGGCGTTATGATGAAATAGAGGAGGGGCACAGGCTTATTCGAAACATATCAGACTACCACAGGTATTATAGCATAGTATTATTAGACCATGGTGGACCAAAAGCCATTGATTTCACTCATGGTGACTCCTCATGGAATGGAGGGGGCATAAGCTTTTACCTTGCAGATCAGGGTCAGTCTAAATTCTGCATGAATTATTCTGTATCTAACGATGAAAGTTTTGGGTTTAAATGTGAGTATATTGACACACAGGGAAGTAAAGATATTATTCTTGGCCTGGCAGAGTCACACCGATTAAAATACAAGGAACTTCAGAAAAAAGTGTTTATGTTCATACCAGCAGGCTCTGTGAAAGTGGTTTCAGGTTATAAAGCCCTGTCCTATTCAAGATATGGGACATACAAGGGCAACAGACAAGCAAATCGCTTTTTCGCTGTGCAGAATGCAAAAGATAATCACACGATTGAGATCATGTTAACTTACTATTACCGGCTTTATGGTGAACCAGGTGATGACATATTCTTTCTTGGACCACAAAAAAGCTATGTAGAGGGCTCTGCTGGCAAAGACACATTTATTATTCCTGAGAATGGAGGGAAAACCATCATCAACAACTATGATCCTTCCAAATTACTGGATACACTTCATTTTGGTGTTGAATACAGTCAGATTTCCGTGTCTAAATCAGGAAACGATGTTGTATTCAGCTATAAGGAAAGCCACACTGTAACAGTACAAAACTGGTTTGTAGGGGAGGTGTATCGTCACATGAACATGATGTCAGGAGATGGAGTCTTGTTTGAAGTTTCCTCCACTGTAATTTCCTCTGTCCAGCTGGTGGCCAAAGGAATTAACAAGATGTCTGAAAAACATGTTGTCACAGTAAATGCATCGCAGCCACTTCTACATACTGTGACAACTATTTTTGGTTCGCCCTATAATGACACGTTAATAGGAAATGGAGAGAATAATTTGATGGATGGAGGAGCAGGTAATGACTATTTTAGAGGTGGTGAGGGAGAGGACATATACATGGTGAAATGGAGAAGACCTGGGCTTTCAGTGAATGGGAAAGAATTCTTTTGGGCGAAAATTGAAAATTTCTCCAGAGACAATAAAACAGACTTGGCCATCATAGAAGCAAGTTCTTCAGAGTTCCGCGGGCCTTCAGTGACCAAGGACCATCTCTTTCTGTTCACTTTATGTCATGGCAAAAAAAAATGTCCACTGATGTTAGTAAACTGGTTCCGATCAGAGGCAGATAGACACTTACTTATCGTCACAAAGGATCTGATCATTTTCACAATCTCAGATAATAAGACTGACTGCATGGTATGGGATGACCGATTCACCAATTGTTTAAGAAGTCACAGCATTGACTACACCAACTCCCAGTCTCCTCTGGAGGTGGACCTTCAGAAGGACAAGATACTCCACAGTGTGACTGAGGTTCGAGGATCAAAGTTTGATGATGTCATCAAGGGAAATAAGGAACACAACGTCATAGTTCCAGGAGGAGGACATGATTTTCTTCAGGGCAGAGGAGGAGAGGACTGGTACGTTGTCACACCAGGCCAAGGAGTAAAAACCATCAACAATCAGTCACCAGATCTGGTCAAAGATACCCTCTTCCTGAAAGAACGATATCAGTTTGTAACGTGTTCCTGTGAAGGACAGCATGTCATACTATCAGTTAATGGAACAAGAAATGTAGTTTTACAGGGCTGGTTTGATTCAAGGAGGTCTCAGCACCTGCAGATCCAGACCAGTGATGGTATAACATTTGAACTAATGTCCAGCAACAACAGTTGTGGTGGATCTCTAAAGCTGCCCTTAACTATTGATTTAAGAAAATACGGAGCTAGAGCCCTTGATTCCCTCCAAACACAACAGCCAACATGGCCATTTCATTCAGGAAAAACAAAAGTGCCACCAACCCGGGATGGATGTTACAAATATAAAAGCAGAAATTCAAAGGAGAAACGCTTCTGTGGCTACCATGGCCATGTGATGATGGCTAGTGATACTGACTCGGTAATACAAATGTATGGATCTTCAGGTTTTGACATAATGATTGGAAATGGCAAAAATAATTTGCTAGATCCTTATACTGGAGGTGCACTGATGCATGGGGGTAAAGGGAAAGACACTTACATTGTAAAACAAGGGTATGGAGACAAAATAATGATTGACAACTTTGCAGAGGATCAAATTGTAGATACTCTCTTGGTTGACATGGATTTCCTTAGTGGTGATCAAATCAAAACAGAGTGGGATGAGGAAGATCTGAATGTGACAATCACTACGAAAGGGGAACAGTTAAAAATCAGTCTCCTCAATTACAATTACGATCCCAAAAATCAGCACCTAAACTTTCAGACCACTGATGGAGTACATTTTAATTTAACAGTTCAAAACACAACTAGACATGTTCCTTTGATCCGGCTCGAAGCTTTCAAAGTGACTCTGAAACAAACACAGGTTGACTGTCACTTGGACCTTGGAGCTCAGAGAAATATATCAAAGGTCCAAACAGTCCAAGGTTGTCCTTCCCAGTCCAATCATATCCTAGGTAATGATCAGGACAATGCGTTGTTTGGTGGTTGGAAAGATGACGCCTTGGAAGGAGGTGAAGGAAAAGACACCTTGATAGGAGGCAATGGAAATGACATTCTGGTTGGCGGCTTGGGAGACGACACGCTTTACGGAGAGGATGGAAATGATACCATGATGGGAAACTCTGGCTGGGATGTCTTCATTCCCGGACCAGGGGCTGATCTGGTGGACGGCGGTCCAGGCCGAGACACTGTCCTGTACCGAGGTGATCATAAGAAAGGTGAGGGGGTTTATGTAAACCTTCTGAGTGGAAAATGTTACCGAGCTGATGCAGAAGGCGACGAGCTGAGGGATGTGGAGATTGTCATCGGCACCATCTACTCTGATCTCTTGGTTTCCGGTTACGAAGCTGCCCTCCTCAAAGGCTCAGATGGCAACGACACTCTGGTGTCCACTGGTGGAGATTACCTGATTGGAGGCGACGGAAATGACATTTACATGTTGGCCTTCCAACAGGGCTCAGTCACCATTGACAACTGCGCAGAGGACAAGGCCACAGATGTGCTGTACTTGAGAAGGGAATTTTCGCCACAGTTTTACTGCCAAAAAGTGTCGAATGGAGTTAAACTGATTTTTTTCAAAGAGGATCACTCCACAGGTGTTAATGTTACTCTACATCGCTGGGTCAATGATGAAGATGAGTGTGGTCACCTGATGCTGGTCAACAAAGAGGAGAAGTGGTCAGAGGGCAGGCTATCAGAGAAGTGTATGTCAAAACCATGATAAGCAAACTGGTTATGTCCTCATTTTGGTTTTCTTGGTCAGGCATTTTCTTTTGACCTACATGTTGACAGGCATTTAAAAGGAAACATTAAGTTCAAATTTATTATGAATGCAATGTTTATTTAAATCTCATTAAGAATACAAAAACATTTTAATGATATCTATCATAATTATTTGGGGCTATTAATAATCGGTAATTTCTTAAGTGTTTTTTTTTTGTTTTGTTTTTCTTGTTTGCTATCATGGTGCCAGGATTGAATCCATGTGTTTAATCACCAATTTTTAAAGTTTCTTTTGAACTGCATATCTTAATTTAATATGATAATCATTTTGAGAATCTTGGTTCTGATTGTTCTTTCAAATCAAAATATTATATCAGGTATTATGTATTGTGTGATGTATTGTGTTAGTGTAACTTTCTTTTAGAGACAGAAAAAATAAAAAATCTTTAAAACTTTCTAAGAGTACATTATAGCGGTCCATGCAAAAAAAAAAAAAAAAATGTCCAGGGGGAGATAAAAGATCAGCTATCTGGACATTTTGGAGAAACTCGCCTTTATTGTCAACACACCTTTGAAAGCAAGGCATCCTCTGAACGGCCTCGCTCTCCAGTTTGTGGCTGTAAAGTTTGATGAAACTGTGATTCTCCTCGAGGTCACTATAGGTCATTTTATACTGAAAACCTACCATGACATTCTGAAAACCTACCATGGATTCCCTTAGGTCATGTAGTTTCATATCATACTATCAACTACCTTTAACATTTTGCCTGCTACAGCCTCTGTGTGTGTTATTTGAGAAAACCTTCAGGACTGGAGCCTAAGAAAAAAAATTGTTAAATAATTAATTTGTGCTTATCAATTATTAATGGGTGATACATTATTAAGCAGTATTATTATGTTTTAGTTGTGTGGACAAATGATTAAAACTCCACTCTCAATAGCACATAGCTATTAAGCATGGCACTATTGTTCTGTTTGTGTTGAAGGTCTTGTTTTCTAACATGGTATCATATTTATCTCCATTTTCTAATCGTTTTTAACTGCAGACTCACTGCTGCTATTATGCGCTGTATTTCAGGGTATCTTAACAATATGAAAACCCATGGAAACTACGTCAAAAAACTGAAAGACATGTCCACTCTGTAGTAAATAAATGCTCTAAATTGACAGGAGCCAGTTGAGGTGGTTTGAGTCAGGATGCCTCATGGTCGCCTCCCGGTGGAGGTTTCTGGACATGACCAACTGGGAGGAGACCCTGGGCCGGACCCAGGACACCCTGTAGGGATTATATTCCTGGCTGGCCTGGGAATGTCTTGGGATTGGTGTTGGAGCTATCTTATGATTAATGGTAGCAAAAGTAAACAATGCATCATTTAAATAGTCTAGATTGTTAGATTAACTAGCCAGAAAATAAGTTTGTGATACTGTGTTGTAACTTTGTTGAGTAAAATATTCTTTTTAAAAAAAATAACAAGAAACTGTTTCTCGACTTGCCTGGGTATGTCTGGACTTTTCCAGGGAAGAAAAGAGAAGGCAAGGAAAGTACCTGTTGACACGTTAACAGTCCCAAAAACGTCCACATAAGGAAAAGAAGGAGGGCTGTCCCCAAGCCCGGTGGGACATCCTGGGAGAGGGCTGACTTCCTCAGCCTGCTACCACCAAATGGATGGATGCATGCATGTAAATAGATAACTTGGCATATTGTGGTTCAAAAATCATGACAATCATTTTAAGAATACTTTAATTATACTTTCAAATAAAGCATTCTTTCAGATATTGTTTGAGTCGAGACAACATTCTTTTATAGCAAGAGGGGCTTTACCTCATTTTATTAATCCTTCAAAAAGTGTAGTTCCTGAGGTGGGTATCCCCATGATTTGTTTGATTTCTGCCTGAATATCTCTCCAATATTGATATCATTTAGGACAGTCCCAAAAAATATGGGAATGGTACCCAGTTTTCCCACATTCTCTCCTGAATAATTCTGAGGTGTTCTGTATCTCACTAACGTAAATAAATATTCTCATTCAAATTTTCCAGTCCCTCCAGGACGGACTGCTCATCAGCCTGTGACCATCAAGGCATGTCAGCCCCCACATTTTATCTGTGATACAAATATTCATTTCTAATTCCCATTTCTGCTTTGTTTCCCAGGTATTTCCTGGGAACATCAGGTTCTGCTTCATCACTCCCTCTATAGTCAACATGATCAATAAATAATACTGTGCTTACCCATGAGTGTGGAGATGGGTCAGTGTGTCAGCAGACTCTCTTCTCTCTTCTGTCTATAATGATCTACTGTAATCATTTGGGGGGAAAAAATACATTAGCCTATTTCTAGTATTTCTTAATTGACAATTTTATTTTTATTATTATTGAAATGTTTTACTCAAATTATTTCTCACCTTGCTTTTCCCTGCAGTTTTCTTTCACACACACATACAAAATACACACACACTTCTCGGGTAGACCGACGTGTGTTGACGCTGCCATTGTTGTCCAGCTGACAACTCTGTAGTAGTGAGGCATTTGAGGTGGCATAAAGGTACAGAATTTTGATGTCCAGCTCTATTTATCGTGTTTTTAAAACTGTGTGTCTGTGTCAGCAAACCAAAGTGCAGGCTACATGGTGACGGTCGCCATGAAGGGGGGTTAGGGTGAAACTGTGACGCCACAGTTGATGATTCATTCACCAGTTCGGTCACTAGTTTGTTCAGCGGTCCTCAGAGATGGACAGAGAGCTCGACCCCTGTACTTGTAAAAATACTACTGGTCAAAATTTAGTCTGTTACAAGTAAAAGTAGTTCAGTCGACATGTTACTCGATTAAGAGTAAAAGAGTACTTGCTTTTAAAGGTACTTAAGTATCCAGTAGTCAGCGGGTTCATCTCTTTCTTCTCCTGCTGCTTCCATCGTGACGCTCTTGTTTTGAGTTGTTGGGAGTCAAAAGGGGCGTGGTTACTTTGGCGTTCTCCTTATATGGGCAGGGGGTGACATATTTCCACTTTTACGTAGATCCCAGCGGAGAACGTGTACTGTGATAGGTTTCCTTCTTTGACAAACACAGCTTGTGTCCAATAGTATTTTAGAAAAAAAAAAAAAAAAACACAGCTGACCTTAAAGTAACGAGTACTTTTCAGCCTTCCTAGAAATTTACTCAAGTAAGAGTAATAAGTATCAAAGAAATCTAATACTCAAGTAAAGTACAAATCCTCAGAGTCTGTACGTAAGTACAGTACTCAAGTAAATTTACTCCGTTACTGTCCACCACTGGTGGTCGTGTGGCTCCTGAACACCGAGTCACTCAGCGAGCAAGTAACTGAACTGAACTGGAACCTGAGGCTCAATAAGCCTTGGTTCTCTCGATCGTCTGATTCAGTGAAGACTTTACTCACTGGGTGTTATCAACATAGTTGAGTCAAGTCGAGGTCAGCTGGACTGTGTGTAGGTTCCTGAAGACGTTTCACTCCTTCAGCTCCAACAGACTGCAGGGGAGTCCCAGCTGTTTCACCTGTGGGGACGTTCTCCAGGTCGCTGAAACCGCTGGATCGCTGTTGCTCCTCCCTGTAGTGACGAGCGTCATCAGTGTCGGTGGAGTCAGCTGACTGTAGGAGATAGATAGATAGATAGATAGATAGATACTTTATTCATCCCGCAGGAAATTCACAGTTTTTCAGCAGTATCCACAGATTACAGATTAAATAAAATAAAAAAAGATAAAAAAAAAATAAAGAATAAGATCTAAGTACAACAGAATAAGATCTATAGTACAAGCCAGTGTGCAAAAAGCAATGTGCAACAAAAAAAAAAAAAACAAACAGAAAAAAACGTGTGCATGGGTGTATAAAATGTGCATAGAGGTAGGTCAATGTGCAAATTTAGAAGAAATATACAGTATACACATGATAAATAGCAGTAAGCAATATAAACACTATAAACAAGGATTATAAAAAAAAAAATAGAAATATGAACAATTTAAACAGAAGTATTAACAGTTTAAACAGCAGTGGAAAATAACCTAACCTGAAGAACACACGCTCCGACCGAGGTTCAGAGTTAGTGTGAAACCATGAGACCAAGACCGTCGACAGAACCTGACGCCCGGTACTGGGAATTCAGG
Organism: Myripristis murdjan; assembly: GCF_902150065.1. NCBI lineage: Eukaryota > Metazoa > Chordata > Actinopteri > Holocentriformes > Holocentridae > Myripristis > Myripristis murdjan. The sequence goes on from NC_043988.1 coordinate 36,055,851, forward strand.
AACTGTCAGACTTGATCCAGCCTCATGGAATCACCCCTTCCCCTCCAGTCTTTACGTGTTATCTACCAGTATTACAGTATGTGTATAATGAGTTATTTCCTCCGGGTGGAGTTAAAAAGCTGCATGGTGTGGGGGAGGAATGATTTCCTCAGTCTGTCGGTGGAGCAGGACAGTGACAGCAGCCTGTCACTGAAGCTGCTCCTCTGCCTGGTGATGGTGCTGTGCAGTGGATGCAGTGGATTGTCCATGATTGACAGGAGCCTGCTCAGCGCCCGTTGCTCTGCCACAGATGTCAGGCTCTCCAGTTGTGTGCCCACAACAGAGCCGGCTTTCCTCACCAGTTTGTCCAGTCGTGAGGCGTCCCTCTTCTTGATGCTGCCTCCCCAGCACACCACCGCATAGAAGAGGGCGCTCGCCACAACAGTCTGGTACAACATCAGCAGCAGTTTTTTGCAGATGTTGAAGGACGCCAGCCTCCTGAGGAAGTACAGTCGGCTCTGTCCTTTCCTGCACAGAGCCTCAGTGTTGGCTGTCCAGTCCAGTCTATCATCCTGCTGCACTCCCAGGTATTTGTAGGTCTGCACCATTTCCACACAGGCACCGTTGATGCTTACGGGCTCCGGGTGAGGCCTGGTCCTCCTGAAGTCCACCACCATTTCTTTTGTCTTGGAGGTGTTCAGGTGGAGGTGGTTGGAACCACACCATGCTACGAAGTCCTGGATGAGTTTCCTGTACTCCTCCTCCTGTCCACCGCTGATACATCCCACGATGGCCGTGTCGTCCGCGAACTTCTGCACGTGGCAGGACTCCGAGTTGTACTGGAAGTCCGACGTGTACAGGGTGAACAGGACTGGAGAGAGCACAGTCCCCTGCGGCGCTCCTGTGCTGCTGATCACAGTGTCTGACCTGCAGTCCCCCAGTCGCACATACTGAGGTCTGCCTGTCAGATAGTCCATGATCCATGCCACCAGGTGTGAGCCCACTCCCATATCAGTCAGTTTGTGACCAAGCAGCTGAGGTTGGATGGTATTGAAGGCGCTGGAGAAATCCAGAAATGTGATTCTCACAGCACCACTGCCCCTGTCCAGGTGAGAGAGGGATCGGTGCAGCATGTAGACGATGGCGTCCTCCACTCCCACCTTCTCCTGGTACGCAAACTGCAGAGGGTCGAGGGCATGGCTCACCTGTGGTCTCAGATGGTGTAGCAGCAGCCGCTCCATGGTCTTCATCGCATGTGACGTCAGGGCGACCGGCCTGAAGTCGTTCAGCTCTGCAGGACGTGGCTTCTTTGGGACTGGGACGATGCATGATGTTTTCCACCGCAGTGGGACCCTCCCCTGCTCCAGGCTCAGATTGAAGATGTGCTGCAGAGGGTCTCCCAGCTCTGACGCGCAGGCCTTCAGCAGTCGTGGGGATACTCCATCTGGACCTCAAGCCGGCACCACTAATAGCAGAACCGTTAACTTATGTATTTAATCTCTCCAGGTCAACAGGCATAGTCCATAGTATCTGGGAAACTAATATCTCTCTTCTATTCCGGGGGGGGGGGGGGCATGACATTCCGCACAGCTAGCTGTTGAGGACCTACATCTCTCATTTAACGCCCTACAGAATGCACTTATTGATCTCAAATTGGCACTAAATGCTAACAAAACAAAATTCATGTTGTTCTCTCGGGCCAGAGGTATAGCTCACGACAACCTTTGTTTATCAACTAAAAATGGATTTAGCATTGAAAGAGTTACAGAATACAAATATCTTGGAATCTGGCTTGATGATAAATTTACTTTTAAATTTCATATAGAAAATCTAGTGAGTAAACTGAGGCAAAAACTTGGGTTCTTATATAGGAACAAAACCAGCTTCCTAAAGATTCAAGATGGCGCCGCTCTAGTGGCAGCATGTTGCAGCAGCTCCCGTTCACTTGAAAGTTTTTTTCCATTTTTTTCTAGTTAATCTCAACTTTTATTTCTATTTAATTATTTATTGGTTTATTTAACTGAGCAGTGCACTATGGAGACCAAAGTCGCCGTGTTTGTTCTTGTCTTTCTTTTGTTTTTTTCACTTGTTTCGTCCGTGTCTGGGGACCGCGTACGGGACCCCATTGTTTACAGTAGGGATCAGCTGTTGGCCCTCTGTGGCACCGCGGTGCTGCCCCACGAGAGGCCCGACGTTCCCCGGGAGTTGAAGAGGAGGAGACGGGGGAGCCGTGCCGGAGCTGCTCGCCGTGCTAGAAGGAGGAGATACAGACCCATCCTCCCGTCCATCATCATGGGGAATGTAAGATCTCTTCCCAATAAGATGGACGAGCTAGCGGCGCTGACTCGGCACCAGAGGGACTACCGGGAGTGCAGCATCATGATGTTTACGGAAACATGGCTGACTGAGCTGACCCCAGACACGGCCGCGGACCTGGACGGCTTCAAGCTGGTGCGGGCGGACAGGACGAGGGAGAGCGGTAAGAGGAAAGGAGGAGGGCTGGCAGTGTTTGTGAACGATAGATGGTGTAACTCATCACTATTAAAGAACAGCTCTGCTGCAGGGACATTGAACTGTTAGCTGTTGGTATGAGGCCATATTACCTGCCGCGGGAATTCTCACATGTTATCGCGATAGCTGCGTATATCCCCCCCTCCGCTAACGCTGATGCAGCCTGTGATGTTCTCCACTCTGTCACAAGCAGGCTGCAGACAGAGCACCCACAGGCCCTCCTTCTTATCTCTGGGGACTTTAATCATGCCTCTCCATCCTCCACTCTGCCCACTTTCACCCAGTATGTTACATGTTGCACTAAGGACAGTAAGATACTGGTTTGTGTTATGCCAACACCAAGGAGGCATACACCTCATTCCCCCAGCCCAGTCCTCCATGCTGCAGCCCCCCCTCTCTGCACCCAGTGTTAACTGCCCAAATTCCTCCCCCTCCCCCTCTACAACACTCAGCTCACAGCCACCCCCCACTTCTCACTTCATCAACCCAACCCCCCCACTCACACCCTCCAGCACACAGCCCCCCTGCTCCAACCTGTCTCTCACAACGACCCAGGTGAGAAACCAGCTCCGGAGGATCAAGGCAAGAAAGGCTGCAGGTCCAGACGGCATCAGCTCCAGACTCCTCAAGTCCTGCGCAGATCAGCTGTGCGGGATTGTTGAGCACATGTTCAACCTGAGCCTGATGCCACAGCTGTGGAAAACATCCTGCGTGGTACCTGTGCCCAAGACTCCCCCAAGGATCTCAACAGCTACAGGCCGGTGGCACTAACATCCCACCTGATGAAGACCCTGGAGTGGCTGGTCCTTGTTCATCTCCGCCCCCTGGTGGGACCATCACTGGATCCACTTCAGTTTGCCTACCAGCCTGGCATTGGGGTGGATGACGCTGTGATCTTCCTCCAACACCGAGCTCTCTCTCACCTGGAGAAACCTGGGAGCACTGTGAGAATCATGTTTTTTGACTTCTCCAGTGCTTTTAATACCATACAGCCTGTACTTCTGAAAGACAAGCTGGAGCACACCGGGGTGGACCATCACCTCACACACTGGATTCTGGACTATCTCACCAACCGTCCACAGTATGTGAGGACCCGGGACTGTGTGTCCGACACGGTTGTCTGCAGCACGGGGGCCCCGCAGGGAACGGTCCTGGCTCCGTTCCTCTTCACCCTCTATACTGCAGACTTCTCATACAACACACCCACCTGTCACCTGCAGAAGTTCTCTGATGACTCTGCAATCGTCGGCCTCATCACAGATGGGGACGACGGAGAGTACAGAGAACTGACGCAGGACTTTGTGGACTGGTGCCAGCGGAACTGCCTCCAGATCAACGCGGGGAAAACCAAAGAACTGGTGGTGGATTTCCGCAGACGAGCACTCTGCCCCCCGACTCCGGTGAACATCAAGGGAACGGATATTGAGATGGTGACATCTTATAAATACCTGGGTGTTCACCTGAACAATAAACTGGACTGGAGCCACAACACAACTGCACTTTATAAGAAAGGCCAGAGCAGACTCTATCTGCTCAGGAGACTGAGGTCTTTTGGAGTGCAGGGGGCACTCCTGAAGACCTTTTATGACACCGTGGTGGCATCAGCCATCTTTTATGGAGTGGTCTGCTGGGGGAGCAGCATCTCAACGGCTGACAGAAAGAGACTTGATAAACTGATCAGGAAGGCCAGCTCTGTCCTGGGATGCCCCCTCGACTCAGTGGAGGTGGTAGGTGAGAGGAGGATGATGGCTAAGCTGTCATCCATGATTGAGAACGACTCCCATCCCCTGCAGGACACTTTAACTACACTGGAGAGCTCCTTCAGCGACAGACTGCTTCACCCAAAGTGTGTGAAGGAACGCTATCGCAGGTCCTTCCTTCCTGCAGCCGTCAGACTCTACAACAAGCAGTGCTCCCAGTAGACCACACACTCTCCAGGACTGCACTGACTGCACTAGAATGCACATTCTCAGCACCTTAACTACGCGCCCCTACTACGCACTTCTGTTGTTTAAATTGTTCACATAGTATTTTTCTACATTCCTTGTTCACAGTGTTTATATTGCTCTTGGTACTGATATCTGTATATACTGTTTATTGTGTAAATTGTGCTTCGTATCTTGCTATCCACTTTGCTGCTGTGATGCGTGAAATTTCCCCACCGTGGGACTAATAAAGGAATATCTTATCTCTTATCTTATTAGCAGAAAGAGGGTGGTGGAGGCAGTCTTTCTGTCCATTTTAGATTATGGAGATGTGATCTGCAGAGGTGCTTCTCCTTCCACCCTTAAGCCTTTAAATGCAGTCGATAACTCTGCTCTTAGATTTATCACTGGTGCAAAATATGATACTCACCACTGCATTCTTTATGATACAGTCGGTTGGCACAAAAAACATTGGTTTCAGTTTATTTTTAAAGCCTTAATTGGTAAGCAACCTCCGTACATCACATCCTTACTGGAATGGAAAACAGGGCCTCACCTGACCCTTTCCAATGACTTAATGTTCCTTAGAGTCCCCCGGGCTAGCTCAGAACTGGGGAAGACTGCCTTTTCTCATGATGGCCCAAAATTCTGCAATGCTCTCCAAAGCACCTTAAAACTGGAAAGTCTACCCTCTTATGCTGAATTTAACTCTATTATCACTAACCACTGTGTTTCTAATTGTAACTGTTTTAATTGAAGTCCAGGCACATCCATATTCTGCATATGCCAGTTTTATAACTTTTATTAACGATTTATTAAGTGTATTTCCTGTCATTATAATGTGTGAGGTATATCTTATTTGTGTTGATGTATTTTAAAGTGTAATCTCAGCAGCATTGTAAAAGAGGGAAACCTCAACTGTCTCCCGAGAATAAATAAAGGTTTCAATCAAATCAGGTCTTCACCCTAACATTAATGATTTTCACTAAGGGGACTTGCTTTTTGTCCCCATAAGGGAGGTGAGTCCCCACAACATGACTGTAAACAGATTTATGTCCCCACAACATTAGCAATACCTAGACCACACACACACACACACACACACACACACACACACACACACACACACACACATTGACAAACAGGGGAGGAAAACACAAGAGGGACAGGGAAACACAGAGAAACAGGAAAACTAGACACAAAAGGAATTAAAGGCTGGTCTCTTGCAGACATCTGGGGCCAGTGGGATTCAGTGAGAGAAGTAAATAAAAGCCCGGTATATTAATGGAAGTTTTATGGTATTGACAGCATGACTCAGTGTTTGACTAGCCAGAACAGAAGGAGCTACAATTCTACAGAAAACTATTTTAAAAGACACATAACTCTCTGTCACATTCACAATGTATAATGTTTGCATTTAATGCATGACTAAGAGAGAGCAGAGAAAAAAGGTTTTCATCAGATCTGTTTTGGCTCATATTTGAGCAGCATGGACAGAGAGCGGCAGTCTAATTATCATTAGTCATTTGTTAAAACTTCACCTAAAATGAATAAATGCAAGGAATTACATGCTAATTTCTAGCAGTAACCAAGGGCAGTTTAAAGCAAAACAAACATCAGCCTTGGCACAAAATAAGCAAATTTATTATAGTTTCACTGTACTAAGGCCAGACTACGCAGGATGATTGCAGTCCTCAAAAACATGTATGAATCCATTTGTTAGACCAGCAGAAACAACACTGAGGCCACAGTCGCAGACGTCATTTGTTCAGGCTGCTGGGCTCTGACGTAAAGCAGCTGGATAAGATGCTTCCAGAACTCACTGTTGAAGATCATGGAGGAACAAACAAGTTCACTCACTGACACTCACAGGCTGTTCACTGACAGGCAGATTATGGACCTATCAGAGGTAAAGTCTTTTCCTGCAGACAAATGAGGCTGAATGAGTGCATGTAAAATGCTTGCTATGAGGGATTATAGAAGGCTATGCTGATCTCCAGGTAGCTGTTGTACCTAATTGACACCTGAGTCCTCAGGCGCTGGCTTCCCTCGGCCCTCGGACTCCCAGCCTGGCCATCGTCCCGCTCTGCCATCGCCCAGCCCCCAGCCACTCCGTCTACAAGCAGCTCCACAATAAATGACCTCTCTACCTCATTCCTGCCTCTGCGTCTCTGTGTCCTGCTCTTGGGTTTCTGCTCTGAATCGAAACAGAAATACTGACTCTGTTTATTTTAGCTTCAGTTTACTGAACTTTATTTACACCAACAGAGAAACAGGTACAGGACAAACAAGAGAATAAATGTCCAAGTTGGCGAGAGAAAAACCAAAGCATCTTAAGGGCATCTCACCTCCAAATACAACAGAAAACAAACAGCAAATGTTAACCTCAGTGGTTTCTTCAACATGACTCAGCATTTTAGCCACAGCGAGTGATGTGTCAGGATTTATCGAGGACAGTGTGTGGGATTGTTTTTCTGTTCTCTCTACAACAATCACTACTGGTTTAACAGATGCAGGAACTCTATAAGAACATATGGATATAGAATAGAAGTGGTTACATATTTTAATGATAAACATCAGCAGATATATGATTGTCAAGCAACATAATTTCGTTCACATAAGAAAATATACTTTAAGGATGTGCAGGAGAGACTCAAAATACAATCAAAAACAAGATTAAACACATTTATCTTCTAAAATAATGAATACAATTGAATAAATACAAGAATTAATTTGTAAAATTCATTGCTGAACTACACAAAGTAGAATCAATGTATGTTTAATCATTCTTCAGCATTTCACATTTCTCTGATGTGAAAGGTTGAATTCATATAAATTCTTGCCTGCTATAATATTTGGGATTTTGCTTTGTTGTTTGAGGAAAAACAGGTGGTTTTACTTACAAGAAATGGTGAAATGGTCATGAAATGCTGGTGGTGAACAGATTTTAGATTTGATTTATGTGCTCAACACAATAAAAGAGCATAACAAAAAATGAAAAAAAGTTTTTTAGGTGAGATTTAAAAACTCCAAAGGGTTTCTAGAATGGATCTCACCTTAATAAAACATAAGAAGCACAAACATCAAATAATCAACAAATGTAAACAAGCAAATACAGTACCAGCAGACATCAGGTCCACAACAAATGAAGCAAACAACATATCATAAATCAATATTATAAAATAAAGTGTGTGTGTGTGTGTGTGTGTGTGTGCATGCATGCGTGCGTGCGTGCGTGCGTGCGTGCATGCGTGTGTGCGTGCATGTGTGTGTGTGTGTGTGTGGTGAAGGTGGGGTCACAGCGATATCATTACAAGGAACAAACTGGACAGAATTATCATTGGATAATACATTTTTTTTTGGCTTTCTGTTCCCATTCTTTGATTTCCTCTTCATGTTCTTTCTTCAGTTTTTCTAATTCCTCCTTGAGATTTTTTTCTTTGTTGTCTAACTGCTCCTTTAAGCGGTCGTATCCTTCCTTTTTCTCTTGAAGTTGTTTCTCGTGCTCTTGCTTCAGAGCCTTTATCTCCTCCTTATGTTTTTCCATCAGAGCTGCAAACTCCTTGGTGTATTTCTCTCTGAAGTCATTGAATTCTTCTGCTTGTTTTCTGGCCTCCTCTTCATGTTTCTTCTTCATCTTCTCCAGTTTTTTCTTAAACTCTTCCTCTAATTCTTTTCGCTCTTTTCCTCCTGTTCTCTTCTGAGTCGATCTTCTTCTTTTCTTTTGTTTTCATCTTTCTTCCTTTCCTGCTCGTACTCTTCCTGGAGCTTCTGAAGTCTCGTTCGCTCCTCCTCTCGTCTCTGTTCATCTTCATGATGTCTTTTTTCCCACCATTCTTTTCTTTCCTTCTCCCAAGCCTCTCGCTGTTTTCTCAGCTCTTCTCTGCTCTGCTCCAGCTGCTGGTCAACATTTTCTTTTTGTTCTGATTCTGATTTTATTTTTTTCTCTAAGGCTTCAAGTTCTTGTTTCCATTCCTGTCGTTGAACTTCGTCCTGTTCTTTCTTTTTCCTGTCTTCTTCTTCTCTCTTTTCATTTTCTCTCTTTCTCTCTTCACGCTCTTTGTTAATGTCTTCCTCCTTTTCTTTAAGAAATTTAGCTTTCTGTTTTCTCTCCTGTTCAATTTCAGATCTTTGTTCTTCCATTCTTCTTCTCATCACTTCCATTTCTTCGTCATGTTTTCTTTCCAGCTCCTCCTTCTCTCTCTTCATCTCTTCTTCATTCTCCTTCAAAATCCCCTCCACTTTCTTCTGTATGGCTGCCTCTGCCTCTTGGAACATCTCAGTGGTGTAGCAGCCTCCTCCATTTGTCTTCACCATGTTGTCGATCTTTGTCAACAGCTCTCTGACTTGTATGTGGTTTGTCTGATCCTTGTTGTTGAAGATGTGGTATCTCCCTCCACAGTCAGCTATCAGCTTTTTGACAAAGTCATTTCCCGTCTTTATGTAACTCTCAAAAGATTTATTTCCCAGATCATCTCCTCTAGTGAAAACAACAATGATGAAATCTCCTGACTTCTCACCAAAAACTTTCTTGATCAGGTTCACTGTGTCTTCTTCTTCCTGTCTAATGCGACCAATCTGCAGCACCAGTAAGAACACGTGTGGCCCAGGAGCCAACATGCTGATGCACTTCACAAGCTCCTTTGCAACTTCATCATTACACAAAGTTTTGTTAAAAAAGCCAGGCGTGTCGACCACAACAACAGGCCTGCCATCAATCTCTCCAGCTGCTTTCTCACAAAATTTGGTCACAGATTTCTGACTGACTTCAGATATGAAATACTTTTTGCCCAAGATGGTGTTTCCACTTGCACTCTTCCCACTGCCAGTCTTCCCTATCAGAACCATCCTGAGGCCCTCTGTGCTCAGACTTTCAAAACCTTTTGCCTCTCTTTCCTTCTCCTGCAGTTCAGCTGTAAGTCTTGTAATAGTTTTCTCCTGCTCTAAAACCTTCTCCATCTGTGCCTTGATAAAAATTTCCATTGTGAAACATCTGGATCCTGCAGGTCTCATCTTTTCCACAGTATCCAACACCTCAGGTACTTGCTTTCTGTCCTTGATGCTGAGGACAACGTATCGTCCTCCATAACGCTGACAGAGCTGCTGGATGTCCTGGTCCTTACTTAGAAAGTTAACAACAGCTGGATGGTTAGGATCTGACTCCACAGTGAACAGAATCATGGTAAAGTCATTGACCTGAGATGTGAATGTGCTCTGGATGGTCTCTAACTCTCCTGTGTCTTCATCAGTGAGGGGACCCACAGGTATGACCAGGACAAAGGCGTGGACGCCCTCAGGATCACAGAGGGAGACACACCTGAATGATTCCTTCATCACTGCCTCCTGAGGTTTTCCAGACAAGGCAGGAAGCTCCACCAGGGAAAGCCGACGTCCACACACCTCTCCCTGATTCTTCACACACACTGCAGACTCAGAGCCTGGATCAAACATCTTCTGGCCCAAAATGGCCTCGGCTGCTGAAGTCTTCCCTGCTCCTCTCCTCCCACAGAGCACCAGGTTCACACACTCTGGTCTCACAGTAGCTGTCTCTTCAGTGTAGGTGAGGCAGCTCTCATTGTTTTCTCTCACAATGTTCTCCATCATCTCCATTAACAGTGGACGGTCATCTGATGACATGCTGTAGTGCTTTCCTCCACATTCTTCAAGGAGCAGTTTTACAGTTGAACTTGTTCCACCTCCCTCATGTGTGGTGATGACCATGGAGAGTTTAAAGGCCTCTTGACCAAACAAACTCAGGACGTTCATTAGAGTGAGTCTGTTCTCCTCTGTGAAGTCAGAAGGCTTCACTATCAGCAACAGAACATTTGGTCCAGGAGAGCAAAGAGCCATGCAGTTCTTCATCTCTTTTCTCACTGTTTCCACAGGCAGACTGAAGATGTCTGGAGTTTTGACCACTGTTACAGGTTTTCCTTTCCACTCTCCACAGGCATCCACACAGTGCTTTGTTGGGGAAGGTTTTGGTAAATGTAAAGCTTTGTTTCCTATTATAAAGTTGCAAAGTGTTGTCTTTTTGTCCTCACTTTTCCCCAACAGCACAATCCTGAGTCCAGAGGCTGCAAAAAAACCACAAGAGAAATAAAAACATCCATCATCACAACATCCCAGTGAGTGTAGGTGTTGATACAAGTGTTTTACAAACCACAGGAATGAAAAACAATCCCAAGTTAATGTAACAATACTTGGTAAACTTTTTGATAATCTTTATAAGATAACAAATTGAACAATGAGTTGTGACTTGTGGTATTGGACAAGGTGTACTCAGTTTCATTTTGACATGAATAAATTAAAACCCAGATTACCCAACATTAGACCAGCTAAAAGGCCTCCTTACATTGCCCAGATCTGTGTCAGTGTGGAGGAGACAGTGAAGAATGGGTTCAACACCAACACAACAATCAAACTGCTATTAATTTGTGAAGTAAATCTTTGAGTTTGACACATTCTTTTTTGGCTAAATTGTTAAGGTAATATTGAATATTGTTCTCCTCTTTACAGTCACTGTATTGTCAGGGTTAATGAACAAAAATATGGAGCTTTAAAAACTGAGTTGGTGTGTCAGGCCAGGGAGCTGGCCACCCTGTCCATGACCATGTGGGAGCTAAGAGCTGCCCTGCATTCCAAATCGCATACTTATACTTTTTACTTTTAGTATGTACTGCAGCTGCCCTTATAAAGTATGTAGTTTAGTATGAAATATGCATGCGTATGCATACTATTGGGACACACTACATACATCGTCCCTTAAGTCAGACCCTCTCGCTCGCTTCCGCCGCCGTCTGTAGCGGCAAATTTGAATGTTGTTGTCAAAATGGCGGTGCTGTTTCATACTGCACTGTCCTCTGTCATATTTCTGATCTTCTGTCTTCCTGTTGCTTCTGCTGTCACTGAACGAGTTTTGTGCGCTATGTGTGTTTTGTTGTCGTCCGTATGTGGGCGTGGCTTGTACATGCAACTCAGTCAGTGCGACGTAACGTCCGCTGCACAAAGGACTGTAGGTCAGAATGGCCCGAGCAGCATGCTGACATGCATACTGCGAAATCTGACCGGATGTAGTAGAACATCCTGGTACTCTTGGCATACTGCATCTGACATAGTATGTGTTGGGACATACTAAATCTTTTTTTCCCCTACTAAATAGTATGGTAGTATGGGTATTGGAACGCAGGGCAGGTTTCAATGTGGATTGCGTCACATGGTCTGCCCTTCTCAGCAAAACAGGTGTGACACATCAATAGTGATTACTGTGGTTAGAGGCCAGACTGAAGTGACAGAAGATCAAAAACTTCAGAGAATTAAGGTAAGCTAAATCTGATTTCTTATTTCAGCAAGCTTGACTCTAGCTAAGGACTTTTTATGGTGAAAGGTGGACTATTTTAATGCATGCATTTGTTTCTTTTTTGATTTTTTTTTTTTTTTTTTTGTAGAATGAGTTACACAGCTTGAGGTGTGCCACTGGTGTGAGCAAGAGGGTTATAACTTAATATTCATGTATTCCTTTTTTGTTTTGAAGAGAATGATATTGATGGAGCAACCCTCGAAATTCTCTCTGAGAGGATGTCAGAGAAATTAATTCCATCAATAAAAAAACAAGCACAATTCTCGCAAAACTACTGCACACTGTAGCTTTAAATTGAGATTATACTCTTTAAGACAACATGTTCAACTTATTCTATTATTTCTCTCCCCAACCAGGGTATCCCTCAGCCAAACAATATACAGAGATTTTAAGCCTGTTCATACGCAGATGTCCCTTCATGTGGGAGAAAATTGGTTCAGGACATGTGAGTAAGCACAACATGAGTCTGTTAATGTATGTTTGCATATCTTAATTGTATAGATATAGCTACTGTACATACTGTCTGTCTGTACAGAGGCCCGTAACTTAGGAGTCATCTTTGACTGTGGATTGACTTTTGATGCGCAGGTAACTAAAGTAATGCAATCCTGCTTTGCACACCTCCGACTACTCTCCAAAATCAAGTCATTCCTCTCTCCAGCAGACCTAGAAAAGGTCATCCACGCATTCATCACCTCCAGGCTTGACTACTGCAATGCACTTTATTCTGGTATAAGTAAGCGAAACATCCAGAGACTGCAACTGATTCAGAATGCTGCCGCCAGGCTTTTAACTCGTACCAGGAAAACAGACCACATTACACCAGTCCTAGCTGCCCTCCACTGGTTGCCTGTGAGTTTTAGAATTGATTTTAAGATTTTACTGCTTGTTTTTAAAGCCTTGAACGGTCAGGCTCCTGCTTATATTAGGGAACTGCTCATTCCATATGAGCCTGATCGCTGCCTGAGATCTTCCAGCAAGGCCCTACTTGCCGTTCCAAGGGCCCAGCTCATCACCAAAGGGGACCGAGCCTTTTCCGTCCGGGCCCCCAAGCTGTGGAACTCCCTGCCAGGAGATCTCAGGCAGGCTAACTCAGTTTCTTCTTTTAAATCTCTTCTTAAGACTCACTTTTATCGCATGGCCTTTTACTAAGCAGTGGTTTTAATGTAACTTGTATGTTTTTATTGTCTGTGAGATCTTTTAATACCTTGTTTTATCTTGTTTTATGTATTTGTATTATGTTTTATTGTTGTATGGGATCTTTTAGTAATTTACTCTATCGTTGTTTTATGTGTGTTTATTTGTGATTTGTTTTTATTGGAAAGCACCTTGTAACCTGGGTTTGGAAAGGTGCTATATAAATAAATAAATAATAATAATACTGTATCTCAATATATAATAAACAGAAAATGCATTCACCTAATGTTCACATTTGCCAAAAATGAGTGTGTCTATCTTTTACTGTATAGGTGTATTTTACAAAATGGCTTGATGTTGACAAATCTGGACAATACTGAGGTCAACAATCATCTCATTTTTGACTGCACTATCCCCTTAAGTAAACAATTCCTCTCTTGGTTGTAGGATGATTTACGTGAGTCTCTAACAAGTTCAAAAAGGAAAGGCGACCCCTTATTGGTGACTCAATGGTGCAACAAATGTGTCCAAACTTTTCTGTGGCAGGATCTGGAAAGAAGCACCATACTCCGGGTCAACCAAGCCAGCTTTTCTACATAAACAGGCCCGCTGTAAGTCATTGGAAACAACACATAACTTAAGCATACTTTTTAAAAAAAAAAAAAAAAATTATCATGTACACCTCATCTTAGTGGTTACCTCTTACCATATTGTTGTGTCATTTTTCATGCATCATAGGCTCAGGAAGATGGAGACTTTGGAGAGCACTGATTCTTGGGAATTTGGATAAATCATGTCCCACTAAGAAAAATGCTATTTCTGTTGGAAATTTACAACATTTTAATGAATAAAAAGAATCAAGGGCATAATCAGGGGGTCCTTTGCACATTTGTAAGGTTCTTTGATAGGTTTATTTTTAATTTTTATTAATTTAATGATTATATGTTGGCCCATGGCCTACAAAACCAGTTTTCCTCGGATAGGAGATAATCATTTCAACTTGATTAAAACAACAAAAAGTAATAATTTCACTGAATAATATCTTTACCACATGAAAGAGTACATCATAATATGTATTAAAAACTACAAACGATGAGTTTTGAACAATATTTACTATTATTTTGTGGTTGCTCAAAATGTGTCCCACATATTCGTCACCACCGTCAGATATTTATTTAAAAAACAAAAAACTCTACAAATACAAGGTCAATTACATTCCTGAGGAGCCCTTTTCAAACCTTCAGCTCTACTGCATGCTTCAAGACCACTCAGGCTCCTGGAAGCTTGCTATTTTCTCTTAAATCTCTTCATATTTTTGGACACTGCTACTGTCACAGCCATAAATTGTCAACACTGTCACTTCTGTATAAAAAATATTAGATTAGATTATGGAATAAATGTATACTTTTTAAGAAGAGGTCTGATGTAGGTAGCAACAGGGCGAAAACAAGCTGGCTAATGTGAACAACTCATGCTGATCATGTGAAAGAGCAGGTTTTTGTCTCCACCGTCAGACGTCACCACCGTCAGGTTTTCTGTGTGACGGTGATGACTGAAGTCTGAAAAATGCTTATAACAGTGCTCAGGATTGTTATTTTTTGTACCAAATAGTTAAATAAAGTTGTTAAGCAAGAAGCCATTGACTTGAGTGGTATGAATTTTGGAAATGTATGTTTTAATGAGGCGACTGTCACCACCGTCAGATTAGTGTCACCACCGTCAGAGGCAGTTATATTGGTTTTAAATGAAGATGTTTACAATATGTTTCTTTGGTGATGTTGAGTTATTAAAGTAATAGTCTGTTTAATACAAAAATATGTTTTTAAAATTAAAAAAAAAAAACATTACAGTGACGGTGTTGACAAAAACAAAGTAGCCTAATAACTGGAAAAACCTATTTTATGAAAAAAATGCAAAATGAGGAGGTTGCACCGGTACATTGCTGAACAGCCAAGAACTTGGCCTACAATGATATACCTTCAGATTTTGTAATTTAACTCAATTTTTTTTTTTTCAAAATTAAAACCTGTTTTATCCAAATTCCCAAGACTCAGTGAGAGGATGAAAGGACCATTCAAGCTCATATCCAAAATATGTCTACAGAGATGCTTAAAGTACACCCAGATGAGAAATCATTAAAGGAGGGAATGAGACGAACACGTGCTAACCGAAAAACCTTCATGGCAAATGCCAAGGCTGAGGAAATCATTGAAAAGTTTCCAGCACTGAGGCTTCCTAAAATAGTTGGTATCTTCAAGCATTGAATTGATCATATTTAATTTCATGTCTATTACTGCATTTATGATAATCAAGTATTTAGAGCTAATATATTTTTGTCCCTCCTTTCAGCTTCTGTGGGAGATGAAGGCACAAAATGGTCACACAGCTGGATCAAATGGCAGCAAAGATTGTTCAAAGAGCATCACTGTGTGACATCTTTTTTTTTTTTTTTTTTTTTGCTTCATATTTAATGAGTTTTCCTAATGTAACGGGTACTATTGGGTAAACATGAAATTCACATGATGATATATTTTCAATGTCCTGTACACACTTTGTACGCATCGGTAAAAATTAATATTTCTTTCCAATTTTAGGTAAATCAGTGAGATTTTATGGTGATTTGCATATTTTGGCGTAATAGTGGCGTAATAGGAATACTGGATGTATAAGTGGGGGTGGGGGTGTTATGTTTTATTTAAAGGGCTATTTAGGTAGTTGACAAAGAAACATAAAGTACTTGACATGTAAACTTTGGGAACAATTTTAGTTTATGTTTGGGGTCAAACTGACCCCTAAAAGATGTTAGTAAATTTGAACATAACAGGAGGGTTAATGTGGAAACTTTGTGGAGTTCCCTCACTTTCATCTGATTCTATTCCACTCTCACCATTAGTGCTGTATGTGCCCATATGCTGATTGCTCTCATTGGACCATGCATTATTTTATTGTTTGTAGATAGTTAACTGCTTCATCTGGTGCAGTGTAAGTCTACCTTGGATTGATGCTTTTATCTTCTCTCTCTGCCATGTCACCATTGCTGGAGATTACATGATGTGATTATGATGCATAATTACTGTATGATGCGTCTGGCCTGAGTCCTATCATCATGTTGCTGATTCCACAGGACCTATGCTCACTTTTGACTTGTTTTCCCCTCGGACCTACAAAGCCTTTCCTCTTCTGTTGGACTGTCCTCAGAGAGTCTCCCCTCCTTATCCAACATTGTTCCAAGTTTTTTAAATAAAAGAAAAATTCTCATTAAAATTGTTTGAATGTGTCCTCAATCTCAACATTATAAACAACCACAATATAGTATAAGTAATGAAATAATTGTTTTGCCTGATCTGTAGAATACAATATGGTTCTTCATAGAACCCTCAGAAGAGGGTTATTGGGGAAACCCTTGAAATATGAAAGGGTTCTCAGTGGAACTTCCTGGATGGGTTCTAGATTAAACCCTTAGAAGGTGGATAGGTTCTGGATGGAACCTCCAGTAAGGGTTCTCTGTAGAACCTCTCATGGGGGGTTCTGGGTGGAACCTTTCACAGACGGTTCTAGGTATAACCCTCCAAAAGGGTTCCAGACATAACCTTTATAAAAGGTTCTACCAGGCACCAAAAAGGGTTCTCCTATGAGGACAAGCCGAAGAACCTTATATGGTTCTAGTTAGCACTTTCATTTCTAGGAGTGTAGTGGAAAGTGAAATGGCCACCATTTTTGTGATGACTCTATTTATGAAAATGTTCAGGGCCCCAAACTGTACAAGTGTAACAAGGGTCATGCTTTTATTAAAAAATGAACGTATCACCTCAAATTAACTGTAATCTTTGATCAACAGCCTGTGTTGGACCAGCATAAGCCACATGTGCTCTGTGGGAGTGATGTATAATTAATATTGTAACATAATTTTTAAGATCACGTCACAGATTTCAGGCTGGATGTTAAAACCCTGAAGTGAATTTACTCACGCTGGTCGACAGAGCTTCCCTCTGATGACAGACTGTGTGTTGTGGTGGGTTTCATCCCTGTAAAAAGATGATACCATCAGTCAGTACATCACCATCCTACACAAGAGAAAAACAAAACTACATTTGTGATGAATTTACATACAGTTCAAGACGGAGCTTGTTGCTGCTTGTTGTAAAGAGATGACATCATCAATGAATTTAACTTTTTACATAATGCTTTAACTGTGTTATAAATCATTATTAGTATATGGTTCATAATGTTCTCCTGCACTTACCAGCAGGTGTTGGTGTTTGTTGATCAGCAGCTGCATCCTCAAACACATCACAGCTCACAGGCTCTCCATTGTTCTCCTTCACTACTTGACCCAGGCAAGTTAACAGCTCTGCACGTTCAAGGTTCATTTGGTTCAAGTGTCTGTTTCTACATTGTCTGATCATGTCCTTTAAGGCTGGATGTTGCATGTAGTCTCCAGCTGATGTCTCCTCTCTGGGTGTTGATGTCAGTACCAGTGAATGATCAAAAGAGCGCTCACTGAAGGTTTTGAGGACTCTGTGTAACCTCTGTTTCTGATCCTCAGTGAAGTCTTCAGGCTGTAGTACCAGCAGGAACACATGAGGTCCAGGGGCAGAGAGCCTCACACAGCTTTCTACATCCTGGGTCAGTTTGTCTTGAGAGATGTTGGGAAGCAGCAAATCTGGAGTGTTGATGAGCGTTATTTTCTTCTCCTTCAGCCGTCGACTCACTATCAGACACCGTTTAGCTGCTCTCTGAGGATTAAACACAGTCTTTCCCAGTATGAAGTTCCCCACTTCACTCCTGAGAGTCCAGCTGTTCCCCAGCAGCACAACCCTCAGCTCAGACACTGAAATGAAAATACAAAGTTAACAAAACCAAGTGTACAATAAACATAAAGATAAAAAAATGTAATTTAATTTAACTCTAACTCAGGGGTGTCGAACCTGCACCATGGAGGGCCCATGTGTGAGGGCTGGCCTCTGAGCAGGGAGCACCGCCCCGAGTAGGCAGGGTTAGACAGTGCCCTCATAAGCCCAAGTGTGGACAATCAGGGCCTCTCTTTGTTTGAGGCCTGGTAGCTGCAGGGAGGACTGTTTGTGCAGGTAAATTTTGTGGGTGGTTGTATGTTTGGCAGGCATTTGGAGCTATAGTGTTAAAACTTTTTTTGTGTGTATGTAGAATTTGGTGGAGCTGAATTTGCGGAGATCCAGTTGAGGTGTGGCAGGTAGGCCTATGCTGAAAAGGTAGGCCGCAGCCACTAAGTTTTTTTTTCTTACTCATATTAGAAGTGATAGATCTGATTTCCCCAAGGAGCCGACGCTGCCTGCCGTCCCCGGTGTGAGTTACAGGGCAGCCATTTATCTGTAATGGTGCAGGAGTTAAGTCCGGAGTTAATTTAATTTTTTTTGTGTGTGTGTGTGTGTGTGTGTGTTTTGGGCAATATTGTATGGTATTGGAAAATTGGGTACCCGCCAGAGTACATGAGCAGTTCGGAGCTGGAGCGAGCGAGGAGCAGTGTGTCGTTATTTAACGCGGTGCGTTAAATAACGACATGCGGTGGTGTGGGTTTCTTTATTGCTTTAGTGGTGAATTACCCCCGCTCCCAGCCTATATATATATATATATATATATATATATATATATACACATATATATTTTTTTTTTCTTCCAAGTTTTGTAAGCGCTTTTTATCATCCACTTCAAACTGCCAAGTTGCTAGAAATCTATAAACTTAGCTGCCTAATCCTGAACGCTAGGCCTAGTGTTTCTCTGCTATCTGTCAAGAAGAAAGCCTAATGTAGTAGGCTACCAGCCACCACACCATCTATAGATATTGATCCACAACAGAGCAAGAGTGGACGTTATTCTTTTCAATAACTTGAACATCTAATGTTAGACAATTGAAACTTACCTGACTGTTCTGTTTGGCCAGTAGGTGGTAATGCCATCCAAAAGCTTTATAATCCACTGTCAAGTCAGCAGTTGTGTTCTGAGTCTGTAACGCTAGGCTACTATATAAATTTACTATGTCAATTTTGTTTTCCCTCCTCATACTTTTCCAGTATAATACACTGCCCCTCTGTCGTGAAACACGCTGTGCTTTTCCTTGTGGCTCATGTTTGTGATTGGTCTGCTGCCTCAGAACTCACTTGATCGACTGAGCGAGTTGATAACCAGCGTCGTGATACCGGTTATCCCCGATCACCATGATCTCCATTAGTGTAGCCGGTTAGGTCTGAGAGATCCAGGGAAACTGAGCTTGCTTCGTGATACAGGCCTCAGCTGTACTGCTACCGGTAGTTCGAGCTAAGCTAGCTAATAAGTTGGGTGATTCAGGACTTCTCTCATAAGCGCTGGAGCTCGATGACTGAGTCAAGGTTTGTTTTATTAGTAGTGGACTAGACTGGACACAGCAATCCCGGATTATTACACTCTTAGAAATAAGGGTTCCAAAAGGGTTCTTCATGAGGGGCTCAGGTTCTACCCAGAACCATTTGCTAAGAACCCTTTTTTGAAGAAAGGGTTTTTCAAGGGTTCTTTGTAACACTAAAGGTTCTGGTAAGAACCATTTTGATCCAGAGAACCCTTTTTGGAGGAAAGAGTTCTTCAAGTATTGTTGAAAGCATGGGTATAAGATCCTCACCCTACATCCTACATGAATGTAATTAAACTTGCTCAATAAAGAGGCAAATAAACAAATATAATCATCCCAGGGAGAATTTTGCTGTTGAAAAGACACTTAAACAGGGAACCAGCACTGAGTCTTGAACCCTGCTCACCACAACTGAAGTGTGCCACTGGCTTGAGCAAGAGGGTTATAACTTAATAACTTGTCTTCCTTTTTGTTTTGAAGAGAATGATACTGATGGAGCAACCCTCAAAATTCTCTCTGAGAGGATGTCAGAGAGATTAATCCCATCAATAAAAAAACAAGCACAATTCCTCAAGTATCTCGAGCAGTCGAAGTCATCATCATCATCGCTATCATCATCATTGTCAACAACAACAAGAAATTGGAACAGGTAAAATGCTGTCAAGATACTGTAATTCTGGTCATAACATATTCTTGCATTTTTCCATATTACAAAGACCTCATGATGAGCAAACAGCTGGACCTGCTTCACTGGGTCAGTTTGCTTTCCTCAAAGCATTAAAAGATACACTTGAGGCAAAGGACCCAGAACTTTTGTCCCCTCGGAGAAATGATCTGTCACTGTATGACATCCTCAGCAGCCAAACAATGTAGGTTACTTTTATCATTATTATGGAAAACTACTGCACATTGTAGCTTTAAATTGAGATTATACTCCATATAATGGCACTTTAAGACAACATGTTCAACTTATTCTATTATTTCTCTCCCCAACCAAGGTATCCCTCAGCCAAACAATATACAGAGATTTTAAGCCTGTTCATACGCAGATGTCCCTTCATGCAGGAGAAAATTGGTTCAGGACATGTGAGTAAGCACAACATGAGTCTGTTAATGTATGTTTGCATATCTTAATTGTATAGATATAGCTACTGTACATACTGTATCTCAATATATAATAAACAGAAAATGCATTCACCTAATGTTCACATTTGCCAAAAATGAGTGTGTCTATCTTTTACTGTATAGGTGTATTTTACAAAATGGCTTGATGTTGACAAATCTGGACAATACTGAGGTCAACAATCATCTCATTTTCGACTGCACTATCCCCTTAAGTAAACAATTCCTCTCTTGGTTGTAGGATGATTTACGTGAGTCTCTAACAAGTTCAAAAAGGAAAGGCGACCCCTTATTGGTGACTCAATGGTGCAACAAATGTGTCCAAACTTTTCTGTGGCAGGATCTGGAAAGAAGCACCATACTCCGGGTCAACCAAGCCAGCTTTTCTACATAAACAGGCCTGCTGTAAGTCTTTGGAAACAACATATAACTTAAGCATACTTTTTAAAAAATTATCAT
Organism: Myripristis murdjan; assembly: GCF_902150065.1. Classification (NCBI taxonomy): domain Eukaryota; kingdom Metazoa; phylum Chordata; class Actinopteri; order Holocentriformes; family Holocentridae; genus Myripristis; species Myripristis murdjan. The sequence goes on from NC_043988.1 coordinate 36,076,699, forward strand.
GTACACCTCATCTTAGTGGTTACCTCTTACCATATTGTTGTGTCATTTTTCATGCATCATAGGCTCAGGAAGATGGAGACTTTGGAGAGGATGAAAGGACCATTCAAGCTCATATCCAAAATATGTCTACAGAGATGCTTAAAGTACACCCAGATGAGAAATCATTAAAGGAGGGAATGAGACGAACATGTGCTACCCGAAAAACCTTCATGGCAAATGCCAAGGCTGAGGAAATCATTGAAAAGTTTCCAGCACTGGGGCTTCCTAAAATAGTTGAATTGATCATATTTAATTTCATGTCTATTACTGCATTTATGATAATCAAGTATTTAGAGCTAATATATTTTTGTCCCTCCTTTCAGCGTCTGTGGGAGATGAAGGCACAATTCCATGTTGAGGCTGACCACAAAATGGTCACACAGCTGGATCAAATGTAATGGGAACTATTGGGTAAACATGAAATTCATGTGTTATGTTTTATTTAAAGGGCTTATTTAGGTAGTCAACAAAGAAACATAAAGTACTTGACATGTAAACTTTGGTAACAATTTTAGTTTATGTTTGGGGTCAAACTGACCCCTAAAAGATGTTAGTAAATTTGAACATAACAGGAGGGTTAATGTGGAAACTTTGTGGCGTTCCCTCACTTTCATCTGATTCTATTCCACTGTCACCATTAGTGCTGTATGTGCCCATATGCTGATTTCTCTCATTGGACCATGCATTATTTTATTGTTTGTAGATAGTTAGGGAAATTAATTTGGTCCCATCTATCTGAGGAGGACATTGATGGATATACTGCGCTAACTGATAGCATGCTGAATAGCTTGGAACTGCCAAAGGATGCTTTAATCTGTTTAAATATGAATTGTACTGATACACAACATGCTGATGACCTGTGCAACATGTATGATAACATTACAACAGCCCTGCATGCCTCAACTGGGCCTTTTTGCCGGCCTAAGAAGGTGCTGCAAATTAAGCCTGGGTGGAACGAGTATGTGGCTGAGCATCATGCTGCTGCTAGGGAAGCCTTTAAACTTTGGTGTGATGCAGGTAGACCTAGACAGGGGGAAGTGTATGAACATAAGAAACAAACTAATGCTAGATATAAGTATGCTCTTCGTCATATTAAGAAAAATGAGAACGCTATTAAAGCAGATTTGCTTGCCAGGAAGCTACAAAATAACAGCTATGTTGACTTCTGGAAAGCAATTAAAGTGCAAAATAATCATAAAACTGCTCTACCATATGATATTGAGGGTGTTTGTGGCTCAAATAACATCACACAACTATGGCGTGAACACTATATTAAGCTCTTCAACTGTGTCAAGAGTAATGATTTAACTGTTGATAATGTTGATTTAGCTGCAGATTTGGTTGTAAGGCCAGGTGAGGTGTCAGATGCTATTGACAAGCTTGACAACAGTAAAACATGCGGTACAGATGGTATCACTGCTGAGCATCTTAAGTATGCCAGCTATAGGCTTTCTCCACTGATGGCTATGTGCTTTACTGGTCTTATGGTGCATGGTGTGCTCCCTGATTCCATCCTGGCTGTTTTGCTTGTTCCTGTCCTTAAAGAGAAGGCTGGCAAACTAAACAGCATGGACAATTATAGACCTATTGCCTTGGCCAGTACCCTGTCAAAGGTGTTGGAAAGAATCCTCCTAGCCAGGATGGAAATGTACATCTTAACGACTGATAATCAGTTTGGGTTTAAAAGAAAGCATAGTACTGATTTATGCATTTATGCCTTAAAGGAGATAGTTGCTAAATATCAGAGTCAAAACTCCTCGGTTTTTCTTTGTTTTATTGATGCCTCTAAGGCTTTTGATAGAATAAGCCATGAAAAACTATTTGTTAAATTGCTTGCGAGGGGTGTTCCTAAATATGTTGTTAGAATTCTTATCTATTGGTATGCTCAGCAAACATTCCAGGTCAAATGGAATGATACCATCTCTGCTCCTTTTCATGTGGGCAATGGGGTCCGACAAGGAGGGATTTTATCTCCCTTTCTTTTCAATGTATATATGGACGACCTTTCAAAGCAACTAAATGAATGTAAAACAGGATGTATTGTGGGAGACTATGTTGTCAACCATCTTATGTATGCAGACGACCTGGTTATACTCTCTCCGTATACTGCTGGGTTACAACAACTGTTAAGGATATGCACACAATATGGCAAGGAATATGACATTAATTATAACACCAAAAAAAGCAAGATCATGGTTGTTAGATCTAGGGAGGATAGGAAAACAATTTTTCCTGTCTTTTACCTTTCAGAGGGCTCTGTAGACACGACGAGGGAATTAAAATATCTTGGACACATTTTTTCAGATGATCTTATGGACGACAGTGACATCCGTCGACAGTGCTGTAAAATATATGCTCAGGCCAACATGTTGCTGAGAAAATTTTCCATGTGCTCTGCAGATGTTAAATGTGCCCTGTTCAAAGCTTATGTTACCCCTTTGTATACAGCTCACCTCTGGTCCTCCTACAGAGTGAAAAGTATGCAGAGGCTCCGAGTGGCATATAATGATGCCATGAGGCTGCTGCTTGGCATTCCTAGGTGGCACAGTGCCAGCCAGCTGTTTGTGTCCTGCAATGTACCAACATGTCAGGCACTGTTAAGAAAACTAATGTTTAATTTTATGTGTCGACTGGATGTGTCTGAAAACATCATTATTTTGGCCCTAATCAGCCCCATAATGGGCTATCGGTTCACATCCAGACTTCGTAAGCACTGGCATGTCAGCTTGAGCCTTCCTTAAGTAAATGCTTTTTTTATCTCTTATCTATAGGTAACCTGTATATGTGTATATGTGTGTACGTGTATGTATATGTGTGTGTATATGTATGTATATATATATGTATATATGTATGTGTGTGTGTGTGTGTATGTATGTATACATGTACGTATGTGTATATGTGACATATATATATATATATATTTTTGGTAACTTAATGGTATAGCATTGTATAATGTATTTCTTCACTTTTGCGTCTGTTTTATCTTTGTTTTATCATTTTGTTTTCAATTTCATTTCTTGTGTGGACCTTGTGTCTGAATAAAGATTCAAAAAATAGTTAACTGCTTCATCTGGTGCAGTGTAAGTCTACCTTGGATTGATGCTTTTATCTTCTCTCTCTGCCATGTCACCATTGCTGGAGATTACATGATGTGATTATGATGCATAATTACAGTATGATGCGTCTGGCCTGAGTCCTATCATCATGTTGCTGATTCCACAGGACCTATGCTCACTTCTGACTTGTTTTCCCCTCGGACCTACAAAGCCTCTCCTCTTCTGTTGGACTGTCCTCAGAGAGTCTCCCCTCCTTATCCAACATTGTTCCAAGTTTTTTAAATAAAAGAAAAATTCTCATTAAAATTGTTTGAATGTGTCCTCAATCTCAACATTATAAACAACCACAATATAGTATAAGTAATGAAATAATTGTTTTGCCTGACCTGTAGAATACAATATGGTTCTTCATAGAACCCTCAGAAGAGGGTTATTGGGGAAACCCTTGAAATATGAAAGGGTTCTCAGTGGAACTTCCTGGATGGGTTCTAGATTAAACCCTTAGAAGGTGGATAGGTTCTGGATGGAACCTCCAGTAAGGGTTCTCTGTAGAACCTCTCATGGGGGGTTCTGGGTGGAACCTTTATAAAAGGTTCTACCAGGCACCATAAAGGGTTCTCCTATGGGGACAAGCCAAAGAACCTTATATGGTTCTAGTTAGCACTTTTATTTCTAAGAGTGTACCTGTTATGAGACACTGGAAACTTAAATCTTATGAATCACCAAAACAGTTCTGGTTCAGCTCAGTTTTACTCACTTTTAGGCGGCAGGAAGTCATAGCTGCCCCTGCGCTTCCTGGGTCTCACATCTTCTGTCTCTGTAAGATACAGAAAAATAAACAAAGTTATTTCAAACCAGGGTCAACTTAAAGTTCATTTGGACTGACGTGTTTCAAATCTGTAGACTTCAGTTAAATGTATAGGTTTAATGATGTTCCCCTTTTGCTGCACAAACAACTATTATCTGTCAAGTTTTCATTTGGTTTTCAGTTCAGTTCAACTTTAATTTACTGTCATTATATAATGCTGAGGCTGATATACCAGGGAAAGTGGGTTGTGCTTCACTAAAACACTGCAACATGGCCCAAAAAACAGCTGAATGCAATTCAATTCAAATCTTAAACAATAAAATTATTCAGTTATAAGGCAATACAGTCAATATAACAGTAAACACACCAAAACTCTCCCAACTCTAAACACACACACACACACACACCATCATTTGAATAAGCAACATGAAGCAGCAACTACACTCTGATGTGGCTTTTGCTTTTTCTATCTGCAGGACACACACACACACACACACACACACACACACACACACACACACACACACACACACGCATACACATATCCAAATGTGAAAATTATATTTACATGACAGAAATGTGGCGTTATGGTAAAACACACACTTAAACCAGGATGCGATTTATGAAAAACAACAAAAAAAAAAAGTTTTTAATGTTTTTATTTTTCAAAATAAATGTAGACTAGTCTCTGTTTTAGTCCATTAAAAAGTCACTCAACTAGCACTATATTTTCACTCTGTGATGTGATGTCAAGTTTATGCCTCGTCTTTTCCTCATCCAGATTCACAGATGTGATCACACATAACAACACAAAAGGGGAAGGAGGAGGGCGGGTGCGGGGTTGGGGAGGTGACTGTCAATCAAACCAACAATCTACTTGAATGAGCCACTGAGGGGCGCACGGCTGAACTTGTTCTGACTCGTCTTCTGAGGCTAAACATAAACATAAATGTCCAGGGTCTATCTTTGGATTCATGTTCCATTTATTCACAGTGGCGAATGAACATGCTCACCTCAGCACAGGTACAACATCAATGTTCATATCCAGTGCAAACAATAATGTTCCCATTCATCAACTCAAACACGAGAGTAAAAACTTGTTGGCTGCCCATGTAGTAGCAATGGAAGGGCGCAAGGGAGTAATTTCGCCGAGGGCACCAACATAGGCAGGGCCGGCACTGGAGACGGTCAACAAACTGTTTGCCTCCCGTCTCACACACCTGACTGTCTTCACCCACAGCTCAGCTATATACACTTCCTTCATTAACTCTGTTTGTAAGTGAGCTCATTATTTATCTAAAAGTGTTTTCTCATGTCTAAATATGGAAAGCCAGTTGGAAAATAATGCAGCAATGTAGAGACCAGTGTTTGCAGTTGTGTGACCCACTTGGTAAATACAGTTTTAAGGTTTTCATTTTTTTTTTTTTTTTTTTTTTTTTTCAAATTTCAAGCTTTTCTGTGAGCTGCTGAGTGATTCATCAGCTCCAAGTTGTTCAGGAAGACGGTACCAAAGTCTGAAGCCATGTGTTGCAAAAGCTTCATCCCCAGTCTCTGTTTTACTTTTATAAACTATAAAAGAGCAGGAATTTTGTGCACCTGTGGATCAACAGGTGTGCAGGAGACCAGAGACAAAGACAGAAGAAAAGACTCCCACACACTGTCCACATCACTTGCAGACAGAAAACAGATTCACACTAAATAGGTTAAATAACCCGATCAAGGTCTTGGTAACTGTAGGTGAACAAAACTGCTGTTTGAGTGCAGCGAGGACACAGGATTTAATGTGGGTCTGAACTCAACTTTCAAAATATTTCATCATGGAGGAAAAGACAAAAAGGAATAAAATACAAGACAAGACAAAAGTCAACACAGTCAGTGAGATGGAGGGGAAAGTTTCACTGCAGCAAATCCTCAGCAGCACAGCTTGGGCTGTGCAACCAGTGAAATGTAATGATCTGTCGCCACCAAGTGGACTTTTAATGTCATTACACCACTGGAATGACAAGAGCAGCTAGAATGAAGCAAAAACTAAGAGAATAAGATGAACCTCCTGGACCCCTGAGGACAAAGTGGGTCAGTGCAGCAGCACACAGAGAGATAAGTCAGTGAACAGGAGTAACATTCACAGTTAGTTCAGCTTTAGAAAAGGAGTGTCTGGACTCACCAGATGCTGCAGTCGCTGCCTCTGCCATCGTGTCACTGAACTGGAACCCAGCAGAGAGAAACTCACCTGGAGGAGAACATGAAGAAGCTTCATGAAGGGAGGCGTTCCATGTAGAAACTGCACATTTTACAAATGTGATTCACTCATTTCAGTCCCAGCAGACCTTCATCAGAGTGTCAGAATAGTTTCCTGTGCACTGAGGCTCCAACTTAACCCATGCACACAACTGGAACTGCAATGACTTCATATTAAAAAATGACTGATGTTTGTATCCTGTAACTCTCCTTTCTGTAATACAGTCACTCTATATGGATATTTCTCATGCATGGTTTGTGTATTGGGCCACTCATTGCACTATAGAGGCTGCATTGTGGTTTAGTTTATAATGTTTATTTTTTGCAGACCACTGACATTTAATAATATCTGTAATATTACATAGTCATAACTTTAACAACATTCTTGCCTGTTGCCTTGAGTTTTCATCAGTGGAACGGGAATAATTTTGGATTCATAAATTTAATTTCGTTTCACCAAATGAGCTGAATGAAAAGCTAAAATAATTTAATTTCTCTGACCTGAGAGCAGTTGAGATTCTTATGAACAATAGATGCCAAACAAAGCAGAAATCCTGACAGAACAACGGGACTAAAGTCACCACGGATGTGAGAAATTAAACAGTTGAGCTTCTGCTCTGGATGATGTTGTGTTGATTAATTTGCTCCTCATGAAGCGACTTCTGCTTAAAGATCTCAAACTGCAGACTGAACTCATGTTTGGGATTTAGGCTACTTGGAAATGAATCTGACGAAAAATAAATCTCCTGTCCGGCGGCCTGACGGTCATTTGTTTCCTGTTCAGAGGTTGAGACTCTCTGAACCTGTTGTTGAAGTTGTTTTGTGTCATTTCTATCAGCAGCATAATGGCGGATTCTGCAATAAATCACTTAATAAATCAGTTTCTTCTTGGTTTGTGAAGTTATTCTGATAACCACATGCGGCTGCTTCATAATAATCAATAATAATCAGTTTTCAGTCTCTAGTTTGAGGAAACAGCCTCCTGAGGTTATTCTATTACTTTTATTAAAATTTTCTTTCTTTAATTGTATTTCTTTTCAGCTGATTTTACTCACCAGATGAATTTCTTACTGCGCCATCAGTCCGAGCAGCTGAAAGTGAAAGAACAAAAGATTCAACTCACACAAAGAGAGAAAAACAGGAAGCTGTTTCTCAGACAACCTGTCAGAAAACAGAACGGAAGTGTTTTCTACATGAGGAAGAAGATTGTTATTTGATTATATTTTCTCTGATCTGCAAAGTATTTTCAGTGATGGCTGATCATGTCAAGATGCTCTGACACCTGAGATCAGTTTGTGCCATCAGCTGCTTAACTTCGAAATAAAGTGAATTAAATAAAGAAAATGTATTTCAACAATGAATTTTTATGTTGAATAAATTCAAACTATTGAATACAAACGATGTTTTCGATCCTATGTTGAATGTAATTAATATATCTCAGAACATAGGCCTGTTTAGCTGCATTTCCAATTTTACCAACAGTTTACAAACCTGCTCCTGTACATATCATGTAATGTAAATGTAAATGTAACTCAAATGTATTGAGAGAATCAAACTATATTTTAGCTGTAAAAGCAGATAAATGCTGTCAGAAGGAAACTTAAAGATATTTCCGTGTCAACAAATATCCACCTGCTATATTTAGAATGACTTGGGGAAAAAGGTTTATTTCCTAAAAGATTTATTCAGTGAAAGTTAACAGAGCAGGTTGACAGTCGTGCATGGGAGCGGCTCGGTGGGCCTGCAACAGCTTCCCAGGCAGCCTGAGGACTCACAGCAGCAATCTGCAGCTGCCTGAGGCTCTGCCCTCTGCGTCCCGCTGCACGGCGCTGCGCCTCTCTGAATGTCTGTGTAGCTGTAAATGAGCACAGCTGCTGTTTGTTTGAGTGCAGCGAGGACACAGGATTTAATGTCGGTCTGAACTCATCATTCAAAATATTTCATTATGGAGGAAGAGGCAACAAGGGGGCCGGGGCCGGGCAACTTTACGCAAATTTAGGCAATTCTGAGCAACAAGTGGAGAATAGGAAGATGAAAAGAAAAGTGGCATTCTGATGTGTATTTTGCATCAGTTGAGGCTTGAACTCACAGTTCCTGGCATGAATGCTCTATCTCACTGAGCTAATTAGCAAGTGTCACTGCTTCTGAGGCTTCACAAATTGACTAAGCCAGTCATATGACAGCAGCCGCCTATGCATGGAAAGACAGATTTTAAACCACTGTCAATAATAATGATAATGATCATAATAATAATAATAATAATAATAATAATAATAATAATAATAAATCAATCATCGTAACAAAATTCTGAAAATACACATCTTACATCTAGACAGCATGGAGATGTTGGTAATTTGTTTTTAACAGTGATTGATTTGCTCCATAAGTGAAAAACTGATGTTTAAGTGTACAAAAGTTTCTTCAGTATTGGGGCTACATTTTGATGAAAGCTGCAAAGCTGTAGTACATATGCTTGATTTATTATAAATTTTCAAAGGTTTGAAATTTATAAGCTTGTTGTAGCGCCACCATCAGGACTATTGGCTTGTGTTTGCATCTGAGGTAATCTGGCATGGGACTGGAACTTTGTGCAAAATTTGGTGAGTTTTCACGCATGGGAAGTATGACTTCCTCAAAAGAAAGAAAGAAGAACACGCAGGAATACAAGAGGGACCTAGCAGCTTAGGCTGCCAGGTTCCTAAAAATACACAAGACAAAACAAAAGTCAACACAGTCACTGATTCACTCATTTCAGTCCCAGCAGACCTTCATCAGAGTGTCAGAATAGTTTCCTGTTCACCGAGGCTCCAACTTAACCCATGCACACAACTGGAACTGCAATGACTTCATATTAAAAGACGACTGATGTTTGTATCCTGTAACTCTCCTTTTTGTAATACAGTCACTCTATATGGATATTTCTCATGCATGGTTTGTGTATTGGGCCACTCATTGCACTATAGAGGCTGCATTGTGGTTTAGTTCATGTTTATTTTTTGCAGACCACTGACATTTTATAATATCTGTAATATTACATAGTCATAACTTTAACAACATTCTTGTCTGTTGCCTTGAGCTTTCATCTGTGGAACGGGAATAGTTTTGTGTTCATGAATTTAATTTCGTTTCACCAAATGAACTGAATGAAAAACTGTTTTTCCTGTAGTTGTTAGTCAGAGGAGGAGGAAACTCATTGCTGTCACAACGACATGCCGACAGAGAAACAAGTTTAATTCACAGTGGACTTGTTCTGTTCAAGCTGAGTCCAAGCAATAAAGTCAAATCTAGATTCTAATTGCAGCTGGAGGATATGGTATTTAAAAGGCACAGTAGCACTGCATTGTATTATAGAATATGAGTCAGATTATTGTTGCTCTGCTCTCTGTGAGCAGGTTCAAGAGCAACATGATCCAAAGATTCAACACAACTTTTTTAAATAATTTAATTTCGGATGAACAGTTGATCTTCTGCTCTGTATGATGTTGTGTTGGTTAATTTGCTCTTCATGAAGCGACTTCTGCTTAAAGATCTCAAACTGCAGACTGAATTCATGTTTGGGATTTACTCGGAAATGAATCCGCCGAAAAATAAATCTCCTGTCCGGCGGCCTGACGGTCATTTGTTTCCGCTTCAGATGTTGAGACTCTCTGAGCCTGTTGTTGAAGTTGTTTTGTGTCATTTCTATCAGCAGCATAATGGCGGATTCTGCAATAAATCACTTAATAAATAAGTTTCTTCTTAGTTTGTGAGGCTGTTCTGATAATCACAAGCTGCTGCTTCATAATAATCAATAATAATCAGTTTTCAGTCTCTAGTTTGAGGAAACAGCCTCCTGAGGTTATTCTATTACTTTTATTAAAAAATTTTCTTTCTTTAATTGTATTTCTTTTCAGCTGATTTTACTCACCAGATGAAATTCTTACTGCGCCATCAGTCCGAGCAGCTGAAAGTGAAAGAACAAAAGATTCAACTCACACAAAGAGAAAAAAAGAGGAAGCTGTTACTCAGACAACCTGTCAGAAAACAGAACGGAAGTGTTTTCTACATGAGGAAGAAGGTTGTTGTTCGATCATATTTTCTCTGATCTGCAAAATATTTTCAGTGATGGTTGATCATGTCAAGATGCTCTGACACCTGAGATCAGTTTGTGCCATCAGCTGCTTAACTTCGAAATAAAGTGAATTAAATAAAGAAAATGTATTTCAACAACGAATTTTTATGTTGAATAAATTCAAACTATTGAGTACAAACAATGTCTCATATGTTGATTGTTATTAATATATCTCTGAACATAGGCCTGTTTAGCCGCCATATTTCCAATTTTACCAGCAGCTTACAAATCTGCTCCTTTACATATCATCACTCTCAAGTTTGCAATGTGCAGAATTCATCTCACCAAAATCCAAATGTAACTCAAATGTATTGAGAGAACCAGACTATATTTTAGCTGTAAAAGCAGATAAATACTGTCAAAAGGAAACTTGAAGATATTTCCATGTCAACAAATATCCACCTGCTATGTTTAGAATGACTGGGAGGAAAAAGGTTTATTTCCTAAAAGATTTCAAAGTCAAAGTCAAAAGTCAAAGTAGCCTATTTATTGTCATGGGAACAGAAGAAACAAGTTCCCTGCCCAATGAAATTCTTACTTTGCTGCCCACAATGAATGCCAGTTGAACAATAATAATAATAGTAAAAAAAAAAAAAAAAAAAATGCAATACAATAATAGTAGAAAATACAACATACAAGAAATATAAATGATGCAGAAGAGCATGATAAATTGTATGTACAAATATATGTACAATGTAGGCCTATGTGCAATAATATGTACAGATGTATGTGCAAATGTATATACATATGTGCAACAACAGATCAGCTATGTGTAGCTGTCGGCAAAGTGTGCAAAGTTAGAGTAGAGCAGGTTGGCTCTTTGCATGACATAATGAGCTGGTCATGTGACCACTCCATGTCCACCCATGTGACCATGTGACTACCTTTTAAATACACACCTGTGCACTTTATGCTCTCACACCTCTGAAGAAGATGTAACTCATCGAAATGCGTTGGGTCTCCCGTTTGAATAAAGGATTTTATATTCACACTCCAGAGTGCCTCGGGATCTCCCTCCACAACTGCAGTATACAATCTAACATGACAGTCAGTTCTCTTCTAACCGTGTTTGACATTGACAAGAGCACCTGAGTTCTATTTGTTCCTAACACTTCACAGACTGAGCCTCTGCAGCATTCACCCCCACCCCCTCTTTTCTACATTAATGAGCTGTTGAGAGTCGTGCATGGGAGCGGTGCGGTGGGCCTGCAACACAGTCTGCTTCCCAGGCAGCCTGAGGACTCACAGCAGCAACCTGCAGCTGCCTGAGGCTCTGCCCTCTGCGTCCCGCCGCACGGCGCTGCACCTCTCCGGCAGAGCGCCGTGGAGGAGGAGCGCAAACAGGCCCTCCAAAAAAAAAAAAAAAAGCGTCCTTAAAAAAAAAAAAAATCACCAGTTTTGTAGACTAATATCAGTAGTGGTTTTTGACATGGGCGAGCAACCTGCTCGACATGGGCGTTTTTGACATGGGCATTTTTTTATGTCACGTGGGGGGCGGCACAAGCACCCCAAAAAAAAAAACATCAGTGCCGCAGAGCGGTTTTCTATTATCTATGCAGCTGCAGGCGCCCCTGCTTGCTGAAAAGGTGCCGTGCACAGCATGGCCGACGGTAGTAGTAACATGGAAGGGTGCAAGGCAGTAATTTCACCTAGGGCGGCAACATAGGCAGAACCGCCACTGGGAGGAGGAGGAAGAGGAGGAGTAGGAGTAGGAGTAGGAGTAGGAGTAGGAGGCCCCCGCCACACATGCACCGGACAGTGATATCATTATAAGAAACAAACTGGACAGAATTAGGCTATCAGAGGATGATACATTTGTCTTTGCATTTCTGTTCCCATTCTTTGATTTCCTCTTCATGATTTTTCTTCAGTTTTTCAAATTCCTCTTGAAATGAAGTCTCGTTCGCTCCTCCTCTCGTCTCTGTTCATCTTCATGATGTCTTTTTTCCCACCATTCCTTTCTTTCCTTCTCCCAAGCCTCACGCTGTTTTCTCATCTCTTCTCTACTCTGCTCGAGTTGTTGGTTCACGAGCAAGGACCACACCAACAACAAGATACGTTTGAACAATTTATTTCAAAGTGAATAGTAAACTTGATTGTTGATCTTTGTCGTTCGTCTGCGTGTGGGGAAACTTCACAGGGAATCCCCAAAAAGCTTCTTACTTGAGACAAGACTGAGCAGATCTGAGATCTTTGAGATCTGAACGAATGTAGCGATGATATGCTTGAGAAGACCAGCGGCCCATGATTTGGATTAAATGTTCAGGAATGCCATTACGGGAAGCTGAGGTGGCTGCTCCAATGCGGAAAGAGTGTCCTGAGTAGTGGACTGGGATATGCCAGACATGGAGAGGATATTGCGAAAGTGCTGGTGGAACCAGAAGCAAGTGGCTACGTGTCCGGATTCGGAGACAAACAGGGGATCTGATGATGAAAGGCTCTGGGACTTACGTAATTCCAGGTAGTTTGAAATAGACTCGAAAGGATTCAGATGTGACTGGATTTTGAAGAAAAAGACTGGTGTCGGTTGTCCGGATTGGTTGGTTTTGGTTAGTTTAAGATAGAACACTATGATGTCGTGTGAGAAGTATGTTAAGTCGGAGATGCAAGCATGGCGGCGAGGGTCGAAGTGTAGAGTAGAGGCGGTGAATTCTGAGCATCTGAGGAACCCGAAGAAAGCAAGCAGGAACATGGCTTCCAGAGTTAGGGCCACGTTGGGAGAGGTCAGCTGTAAGGGGAAGACAACAAGGGTTTTGTGCTGGCTCCTGACGTTGGAGGCCTCAGAGGAGGGATGCTACTTGAGGATAACTGGAGGCTAGACCTGGGGAGCCAGTTAGGAGCTTGGAGAAAAAGTGTATACCGCTAAGGTATAATTTTATGGTGAGAGTTCTGATGGCCAATGAGGAATAGGCATAATGAAACTGAGATGAAACTGGTCAAGGTGATGAGGTCGAATGATGGGAAGATTAAGTTGTAGGTTAGGTGATTGTGGAAGCGATGGAAGCACTTCCAAGCAGTCCAATAGGATGACAATATTGAATGTGATAGACTGTTAATGATGGAATTCCTGGATTCGGTGATGAGTGGTATTAAGGCAGGGTTTACAGGTTGAACGTCAGAGCCAAATATGGAGGGACCGGTGTTGGGTTGTTGTCTGCATGAAGGGCCAAGCTTCTGAACTTCTGGAATGAGAAACGGGAGAGAGAGTCAGCGATGGCATTGAAGTGACCGGGAACATGAGCAGCTCGGAGGATGTACTGGTGTGTGACAGAGTGCCAGGTTAGGCGACGCATGAACGGCATAATGGATGAGGAGTTGGAGCGACCTTTGTTGATGATGTCAACGACTGCCAGGTTATCGGAGTAGAGGAGGATGGATCTGCGAGACCATTCGTGGCCCCAGAGGATGGCAGCGACTACAATGGGGTAGATTTCAAAGAGCGCTGAGGATGCTGTCTCACACTCACTCATGAGCTCTGGGGGCCATTCTGCTGCAAACCATCCTCCATCATAGAAACCCCCAAAACCAGCAGATGGCGCAGCATCGGTATACAGATATCGTGAGGGTGAGTCAGATGGTCAACGTAAAAGAAAGTGATCCCGTTCCAGTTAGAGAGGAGGTTGAGCCACAGACGGAGTTCGGCCTGAAGTCCGGCAGGGATGGAATAGAAGCAGCGATGGATAGCAAGTGGGAGATGAAGGCTTTCCCCTGTGGAATGATATGGATGGCGAAGTTGAGGTGGCCTAAGAGGGAGAGAAGTTGACATTTGGTGCAGTGAGGGGCGAGGAGGAAGTTCGAAATCAGGAGGCTGATTTGATTGAGCTTCTCAACCGGAAGAGAAGCTTGCATCAAGTTTGTGTCCAGAGTGATGCTGAGAAATTCCAGAGATGTGGAGGGACCTTCTGTTTTCTCGGCAGACAGAGGCACTCCTAGGTTGGAGAAGACTGCAGTAAGTGTAGCCAAACCCAAAGCTGGTGGTGACGAGGGTGGTGTAATTGTGAGAAAATCGTCAAGGAGATGGACAAGAAATGGAACTTTGTGATTGTTGGACAGAATACAGGAGAGGGCTTTGGAGAGGGTGTCGAAAAGCTTGGGGCTGCTTTTGCACCCAAAAGTGAGTCTGACGGCAAATAGTATTTGCCATGCCAGCGGACGCCAACGAATCACCAAAAGTCAGGGTGGATGGGAAGAACCTTGAAGGCGCTGGTGATGTCCACTTTTGCAAGTCAGGACCTTTTCCCGGCAAGTTTGATTAATGGCATGGTTGATGGAAGCGTACTGAAGGGAGAAGTCTTCGCTTGGGATCAGGCTGCTGATACTGGGGATAGTGCTGCTGTGGGGTGCGGAAAGATCTGTGATGATGCGTTTTTTCCCGGAATATTTCCTGGTTGCAATTCTGAGGGGGCTAATTCTGAAGTTCGGAAATGGGGGATGGGTGAATGGACCGATCATGAAGCCTTCTTTGACTTCTTTAGCAAGGAGGTGATCGATGCACTCTGGGTCGTTAATGGCTGACTGAAGGTTTTTGCATTCATAAGAAGTGGATGGTTGGGTTGAAATCCCAGGGTGAAAGCCCTCTTGAAAGCCTTTGATGAGGAACTGGATGAATGCTGGATCTGGGTGACTTTGAAGTGCTGCAGCTAAGGCAGGGATATTAATCGGCGTGGATGGGTGCTTACCTAGCTTCTGTAGGGTGGGGTTGTGAGGACATGCTGGGCGGGGGTGGCCATCACCACAGAAGGAGCAGACATGGAGGAAGCGGCACTGTGACATGTTGCATCCTGCATTGTTAAAGTTGTTGCAGATGGTCCAACCTCCTTGATGCATGATGGGCCTGCCTTTTTTATCAATGCCTCTGGTTGTGGGAAAGATGACAGATGAGGCTGCTGGTTTTGGAGTTATAGGCGCTGGGGGGGCTGTTGGTGACAAGCGAGAGAAAGCAGGGGCTCTTCTTTGGCTCTGTAATGGCTGAAATGTTTTGGCGTGGGCAAGGATAGAGCAGGAAGAGGCTGGATGGGAAGGTGCTCCGCACAAGGAGCATGGAAGGGCTGCACGGGCGGCAAAGATGCGGCAATAAATTTCATTATCCAGTGTGCCCCAATACGTGTCTTCATTGAATTGATGGAGTCGAGCTGCTGCTTCGGAAGCGAAATGGATGTGATATTGATAAAAGCCATTGCCTCCGAAACGAAGGGCTAAATTTAGGATGATGGCCAGGTAGTCATCCATTTCTTGATGACGGGTCGGGAATTGAGAGCAGATGACATCTTGGAAGAGAGAGAAAGGGTAAGCGAACTCATTTGGGGTGAATTCTCTGGAGCGGGTAGGAAGTCTGTCTTTCAAGTGAAGGTTTCCTTCAGGCCCCTTGAGAAATCTGTCAGTTAGGGGTTGATGAAGGGAAGGCAAGATAAGGAGGGCAAGATCAATGTAATTACCATCAATAATTTGTTTACGGAGATTGGTGGGAACTGGAGAGGGGCGAGAGATGAGGGAATTTAGATGACGGATAGGAGGACGGGCAGTAGACAAGGTAAAGCTGGAAGCCTGGTGAGCTGAGGTAGGCTGGGGAGCAAGGCCTGAGGAAAGGAGAGGAAAACTGGGTGCTGGCATCTCGGTGCCATAACCCCCAGCTATAGCTAGCTGCTGCGACTGCTGGATGTGAGTGGCAGATGGAGCTGGCATCCCGATGCCAGGAGCCCCGAATGGGGGAAACTGCTGCTGTTGCTGGTATAGGGCTTCAGGGGGTGCTGGCATCCCAGTGCCAGAAGCCTGTACTGGAGGAAGCTGTTGCTGTTGCTGGAGTGGGGCTGCAGGGGGCGCTGGCATCCCGGTGCCAGGAGCCTGTGCTTGAGGAAGCTGTTGCTGTTGCTGGAATAGGGCTGCAGGGAGTGCTAGCATCCCGGTGCCATAGGCCCATGCTGGAAGCAGCTGTTGCTGTTAGGACATTAGGATTTGATGACGTCGTGGGCGTGGTGACGTCATCCGGAAATGCTATTCCTTTATGTTTAAGTGTTTTGTGAAGAGCTGCTACTGTCCAGTCGGAGATTTTTGATGGAAACTGACCGTCGGGGGACCTTGCTGGAATGTGGTAGCGATTTGACTTGCTATGTATTGTGATGCCAGAGTTGTTGTCTTGATGGCGGGGAATTTGAGATGTCTTCGAGGCGATGGAGTGGGAGAGTGGCGGCTGCGGCGGCGATGATGGCCTGATCTTTTTTTGCATCAGCCTCTCTTTGCTGGAGCCTCCTCCAGCAAAGAGAGGCCGATGCTTGGGAATTTGGAGGAATCATCCAATGATGATGGTGAACTGGAATAATTTTGGATATTTAGGAGAGATGAGCCGGGCGGGATACAAACTATGGAGCAAACTGTGTTGGCTGGACTGGCTAGGTTCCTGGCCGGATTTTGGGTGGCAGCAAGCGGGGTCTCGGGCACCGAGGCAGCGGAGAGATGCATTTCGTCTGGTGGAACCGCGGAGGAAGGCTGATTGAGACTCTGGGCCTGATAATCCTGATGCTGGTTGAACAAGTCGTCATCTGAAGGGGAGAGGGAAACGAAGTCCATACTGGCGTCAGGTGAGTGGCTGCTGAGTGAGGTTATAAGGCTCTGTTGATAAGTAAATTACTTCAGGTTTTAGGGCGCGAAGTTGCCGGGTCTCTGTTCTCGTGCAGAGTACGAGAGTGACAGAGGAGGAAGGGGTTAGGAGAATTTAAGCAATGCTGGAAGAGGCGTTGCTTAAATACTCCTGAAACTACTCTGATAGCTTCAATCAATACTTTCTTTTTGTTCTGATTCTGATTTTTTTTTGTTCTCCAAGGCTTCAAGTTTTTGTTTCCATTTTCATTCACCGAACATATAGGACTCCTCGTAAACTTTACAGTATGAAACTCAAAGCTAAGCCAAACTGTAAACTATGTTTCACAGGCACAGTAGGTACCTTTTCCCACATGATCTGGGAATGCCCTGGTGTGCAGAGAGTTCTGTCCTTGTTAATGCCCATTCTTATCCCCTTTTCTCCATCTGTTTTTATTTTGGATGATCTTTCTCAGCTTAAATTATAAAAATCCCAAAAGCGTATGTCTTTGGCTGGCCTGACAGCAGCTAAAAAGATGGTTACAACCAGGTGGAAACCTCCTCATACACTAACTCGGCAACAGTGGGTGCTTACTTTCATAGATGTTGCATATATGGAGCTGTCTCCAGCATGTGTCCATGGGGCGAAGGAGGAAGTGATTATGCGCTGGGCTCAAACAGTGGAGGATCCCAAAAAAGAATAATTAGATAGAATAATATTATTATTCTATCTAATTATTGACTTTCAGTCTGTGGACAATTCATTTCTATTACTAACCACAAGAGGGCGATAATGAGTATACTATTGCGCTGATGTCATGAACCTGCCCTGCGTTCCAAATCGCATACTTATACTTTTTACTTTTAGTATGTACTGCAGCTGCCCTTACAAAGTATGTAGTTTAGTATGAAATATGCATGCGTATGCATACTATTAGGACACACTACATACATCATCCCTGCAGTCCGACCCTCTTGTTCACTTCCGCCGCCATCCATAGCGGCAAATTTGAATGTTGTCAAAATGGCGGTGCTGTTTCATACTGCGCTGTCCTCTGTCATATTTCTGATCTTCTGTCTTCCTGTCGCTTCTGCTGTCACTGAGCGAGTTTTGTGCGCAATGTGTGTTTTGTTGTTGTCCGTATCTGGGCGTGGCCTGTACACGCAACTCAGTCAGTGCGACGTAACGTCCGCTGCGCAAAGGATTGTGGGTCAGAATGGCCAGAGGAGCATGCTGACATGCATACTGCAAAATCTGACTGGATGTAGTAGAACATCCTGGTACTCTTGGCATACTGCATCTGACATACTATGTATTGGGACATACTAAATCTTTTTTTCCCTACTAAATAGTGTGGTAGTACGAGTGTTGGAACGCAGGGCTGTTTTGACCTACTGACCAGAAGTGGGCGTGCCTCACCTTCCATAGCTGATGGACAAGCCCACACGGGTCGGGGTAGTGTCAGGAAGCTAAGAATACGATAACAATTTAATGGAATCTATCATAATTATTTGTGGATGTCAATCATCAATAATCATTCATTCATTCATTTTCCAAACTGCCTATCCTAGTAGGGGTGTTACTGTATTACTGCATTTTAGCTGCATAAGCAAATTATTTGAAACAGTGCAATTAGGACACAGCCAGAGAATGGCGCAATTATTCTATTATAACATTGTTTTGTTTTGTTTTGTTTTGCTGTTTTTGATTCAGTATGATAATCATTTTGAGAATCCTTTGAATGTCCTTTCAAATAAAAACATTATTTCAAGTAGCCTATTATTTGTGCTACTACAACTTTCTTTTAGAGATAGAGGGCTTTAAAGGCCATGCAAAAAAAAAAAAATGTCCAGGGGGAGATAAAAGATCAGCTATAGGAAAATTGTTCATAAAACTCCTCTTCATTGTTAATACACCTACGAGAGCTATGCATCCCCTGAATACCATATCATTTTCTACAGCAACGTCCAGTTTGACAAAATGCTCTGCCTGCAGTGAAATGGCTGCTATGGGGGCCAACATCATCACACAGGAATCAAATGTGGCTCATTGAATCCACAAGAGTCTCAGCTTTCCAGTCAAAGCAACTGATGCAGCTCCAAGACTGTTTAGGCCCCAGTCTGCACACACACACCATTTTACAACAGGCCACAAGAACACATGTGGACTGCAGGCTTTGGGGCCCAAACTGCATGGGATTAGCAGAAGGTGGGCGTGTCTGCAAAGGGGAGAGAACCCATTTTCATTCACACAGCTGGAGGTCAGAGGGCAAGGGACTTTGAAAATGACCATGCTAGTTTTTCCTTTGCCAAAACTTTGCCTAACTTTGGAGCAACATTTACCCCTCTTGCCAACAACCTAGAATGACGTACTTGGCACCAATGGATTCCTTAGGTCACTGGTGGTTTCATATTAAATTATCTTGTACCTTAAATACTGAGCATGCTACAGCCTCCTCGAAGGAATGTCCCTTTTCTTTCAGGTGCAGCTTAACTCCTGAGTCTTGACCTTAGGAGTTTGTCCTTCTGTTGTGAGCCATTCGTTTGTGTAACACCCATCCCATGTATTGGTATGATACTGTAAGTCTCTTATGTGTAGATATACTATGGGCGGGGCCTGGGTATGTTTTAATATAATGGCGCTGTTATTTGAATTTATGAATTATTGGTACTCCACTATTTGATAAACAAATTAACTAGTGGTGCCTCCATTTAGAGTAAGAATGAAATAATGTAGTTTTTAATATATATCTTGTTTTAGCTTTTATACCCTTTAAATCGTTTTTTAATAAACCATGAATTACCTTAAATGAAATACAACACAAAAAGAATACTTTAAATGCAACATGAACAAATTTATTCAAAATTTAGTTCAGGTACGCAAACAATATTGCTTCAGTTCAATCATAAATTAATGCAAAAAGAAAATAGGTCTATCATCTAATAATAAATAAGGAACAAGAAAAAAAATCACAACATACCTGTGGGCCCACACTCTCTCACACAGTCACACACAGTCTGCAGATAACCCTAAAGGTAACCCAAACACTCGCTGCAGGCCTGAGATGAAACTTGAAAGCGTTGAGGCCTAAAAACTGGAATGGCTGCTTCACTTGGAAACACAAGCAGATGAAATAAAATCATGTGTGTGTATTTCAATCAGTACTCACAAATGCAGGGATACAGTCAACCAGAGGGATAGGTGGGATGAAACTTCATGATGGTTGATCAGCAGAATGACGGATGCAGCAGGAAAACAGCAGCGGCAGGAAAACAGCAGCGGCAGTCTATGGTAGCTCAACACCAGGAGTGAAACTTCTCCAAAGTTGTTTAAAGGAGTTTTCCCGTTCCTCTCTCTCCTTACCGTCACAAATGTCTGTCTCCTGAATCAGATAAATCAGCTAAGCAACACGCCTTCTCACCATTTCATGACGATGTAGCATTAGCTTGTCTTAACCAACATGCCATATATACACAGCGAATGCAAAGCTAACGGTTAATATGATCATGGATACTCTCAATTAGCAACATGTATGATTTTTCTCTACAACACTTGGTCACAGTACAACTGTATCACACCTGTAATACACCTGTATGGCACCTGTCTGACACCTGAAGTACACCTGTATGACACCTGTAATACATCTTTATGTCTTTTATTGTTTCATTTGCCTTTTCCTTTTTTAATTCCACCCTGTGATTCTTTTTAATATTTTATTTTTATTTAATGTGTTAATTGACTGTTTTTATTGTTTTAAATTGTGTCTCGTTGCTTTTAATGTCTCTGTAAAGCACTTTGAATTACCTTGTGTTGAATTGTGCTATACAAATAAACTTGCCTTGCCTTGCCTTGCCAAAACAACACCCAAACTGTGATTTACCTCTTTTCAGGTCACAATAGTCCAAAACCTGAGGGTAACTGTTGATCAACCACTGAGAGTGAAACTGGGTTGGCTCTTAGATTTATGACATTCAATCAAAATAAAAGAAAACAAGACTGACACGTTACACTGCTAACCAAGTTAGCTTGTTTCTCTGATTATACACATATCGAACAAACTATGCTTGTTTAGATGAACTCCAACCTTTGACCTTTTAACTCTTCTAACTGTACAGGTTACAACTTTTTGCTATTTTGTTTTTTAAACACATTTTATCCATCCATATGAACTTTTTTAATGTAAACCTTTTACCCATATGTATATATTTTGAACATGATATACAAACTATTTATATCTCTATGTCTACTTTTAGCCCAGGGCTACATTTGTTTAACGGTTTGTTCTTTTCATTAGACCATAATGTTCATGTCTTGGATAGGGAAGACAGATGGTTGGAAAGAGGAGTGAAGGATGCTCAGCCTCGCAACTGAGTTCGACCTAAACCTGACAGGCATTCTCTTTTTTTTGTGTCTGAATCCAACTGGAGCCCGAAATTCTGCTTGTCCTCCATCGCTAGGTTACATTTACTGCCTGAACTAGGCTACGTGTTGCCCTCAGCGTTGTTACGTAAACTCCAGCACTGTACAGGAAGTTGCCCAGTGCAGACAGTAGGTCCATCATTTTTACTTATTTTACACTAGCTTCTAACTAAAATAACACTGGCATGACTGAAGTCAACCTGAACTGGAACATTTCTAAATTTTTGTCCAAACCCAGCCCAACCCGTCTGGTTCCGACGGGTCCCAAGAGGTCCTGACGGGCTTGGGTCAGGTTTCCACACTCTACTACACAGACATCTTCTTGGGTTTTGGGTTGAAAGCAAAACTTAGCTGGTGGTTTGCGTGCACTTGTTGCTGACCTCTGAATGGCCCGAGGCCTGATACTGAGCTCTTTAGTTCAATGGCAGCCACGGCCTCGCCTCGGCTCTGTTTTCAATCATCATCCTTCTCTGAATCATCCAGTCCTGTGCAATAGTGAGTTTACTGCATCCTTTCGGGTTTTAATACATCAAGGTTGTGGGACATGTACCGTTTAACATCACTGCATTTATGGGGAAACCCTGAATGGGTTGAAGTAAATTTGGGTGGCTTTTATGATACCAGGGTGGGCCAACCAAGTATAACATGTGGGAAACACTCATAAAGGTGTGGACTCTGAACTGCTGGACTGCATTGGACTGTTTCACTGACAGGAATGACAGACAAACCCCTGATGCATGGAGGGCCTGTTAGAGCATAAAATAAACACATGACATCATTAACTCTGGAACAAGTGCTGAGGCGATATAAAATGCAAAGGAAACAAAACATAAATTACAAAACATTAGTGGCCACATGATATGTATCAATACCATAGCATTATTTTGCAATCAACATATTGCCAAATGAGTTTATTTAGACATCTCCCAAGCCTCATCTCACTCCTTTCCCTTCATATGCACAATGACTGATGATGAACAGATTGGATTAGCCAACCAAATCTGTATCAGTATCTCCCAGCATCCTCGGACACTTTCCATGCTGGTTCTTTTACACATTGAAGATCTGTGTGTTACTTTGATGCAGAAAGCTACTTGGAATATTGTTTGTAATACTGGTAGCTGTTCAGGACTAAGGGTGGAGGCAGAGGTTCAGTAGGCGTCCACTTCTGTCCCTAAAGGTACAATCTACGCAAATGTGTCCCCTCGGGCTAATGATTGGACCTCGAGGTGATTATATGAACCGTTTTCCGAGCCAAAGAGGTCCATCTATGCACTAAAGGGCACATACATGTAGCTTTTCCTCTAAATGTTAATATGCAATATCAGGAGACAGCATTTCAGGCCAGATACAAAATAAAAAGAATGAATAAATAATGACCTAAATAAATCAACAAATTAGGTAAAATATTAATTTGGTCTTGTCTGCTTCAGAGACAGCACCCAGGTCGTTTGAATGCAAGATCTTTAAGAAGCTCAGCTGATTTTTTCGGTTGTCATGTCCTCTTCAGGCTTTGGTCCTCGAAACAACACGTAATAACTATCCATGGTGGCGGTGATCAGGGTGGCTGGACTGAATGCACCTGGCTGCTGTGATCTGCTGTGAGCTACCGCTCATTACAAAACTTCTGGGTCACGTAAACTGGACCAATTAAATAATAAAATCATATTCAGTCCTGATTCCTGTTTTTCCATTTCGTATTTTTGATCCGAGCCTAAAATTGAACTATGAAAAACCAGGCATATTTTGGATTTTGGTCTTAGATTAAAAAACAAATAACAAAATAACCAGTCACTTGTTCATTTTTTAAATTTTTGATTGGCAATTGAAAATAGAAAGAACGAATGATACACGGATTATTTGGGGCAATTAATAATCGGTAATTTCTTAAGTGTTTTTGTTTTGTTTTGTTTTGTTTTGTTTTTCTTGTTTGCTATCATGTTGTCAGGATTGAATCCATGTGTTTAATCACCAATTTTTAAAGTTTGTTTTGAACTGCATACCCTAATTTAATATGATAATCATTTTGAGAATCCTGGTTCTGATTGTTCTTTCAAATAAAAATATTATATCAGGTATTATGTATTGTGTGATGTATTGTGTTAGTGTAACTTTCTTTTAGAGATAGAAAAAATACAAAAATGTTTAAAACTTTCTAAGAGTACATTATAGCGGCCCATGCAAAAAAAAAAAATGTCCAGGGGAGATAAAAGATCAGCTATCTGGACATTCTAGAGAAACTCACCTTTATTGTCAACACACCTTTGAAAGCAAGGCATCCTCTGAACGGCCTCGCTCTCCAGTTTGTGGCTGCAAAGTTTGATGAAACTGTGATTCTCCTCAAGGTCACTATAGGTCATTTTATACTGAAAACCTACCATGACATTCTGAAAACCTACCATGGATTCCCTTAGGTCATGTAGTTTCATATCATACTATTAACTACCTTTAACATTTTGCCTGCTACAGCCTCTGTGTGTGTTATTTGATAAAACCTTCAGGACTGGAGCCTAAGAAAAAAAATGGTTAATTAATGAATTTGTGCTTATCAATCATTAATCAGTGATACATTATTATGCAGTATTATTATGTTTTAGTTGTGTGGACAAATGATTAAAACTCCATTCTCAATAGCACATAGCTATTAAGCATGGCACTGTTTGTGTTGAAGGTCTTGTTTTCTAGCATGGTATCAGGGTTAAAACCATGTTTTTATCTCCATTTCCTAATCGTTTTTAACTGCAGACTCACTGCTGCTATTATGCGCTGTATTTCAGGGTATCTTAACAATATGAAAACCCATGGAAACTACGTCAAAAAGCTGAAAGACATGTCCACTCTGTAGTAAATAAATGCTCTAAATTGACAGGAGCCAGTTGAGGTGGTTCGAGTCAGGATGCCTCATGGTCGCCTCCCGGTGGAGGTTTCTGGACATGACCAACTGGGAGGAGACCCTGGGCCGGACCCAGGACACCCTGTAGGGATTATATTCCTGGCTGGCCTGGGAATGTCTTGGGATTGGTGTTGGAGCTATCTTATGATTAATGGTAGCAAAAGTAAACAATGCATCATTTAAATAGTCTAGATTGTTAGATTAACTAGCCAGAAAATAAGTTTGTGATACTGTGTTGTAACTTTTTTGAGTAAAATATTCTTTTTAAAAAATTACCAAGAAACTGTTTCTCGACTTGCCTGGGTATGTCTGGACTTTTCCAGGGAAGAAAAGAGAAGGCAAGGAAAGTACCTGTTGACATGTTCACAGTCCCAAAAACGTCCACATAAGGAAAAGAAGGAGGGCTGTCCCCAAACCCGGTGGGACATCCTGGGAGGGGGCTGACTTCCTCAGCCTGCTACCACTACGACCTGGTGCCAGATAAGCCTTAAGAAATGGATGGATGCATGCATGTAAATAGATAACTTGGCATATTGTGGTTCAAAAATCATGACAATCATTTTAATAATACCTTGATTATACTTTCAAATAAAACATTCTTTCAGATATTGTTTGAGTCAAGACAACATTCTTTCATAGCAAGAGGGGCTTTACCTCATTTTAATAATCCTTCAAAAAAAAGTGTACTACTAAGTGTTACTGAGGTGGGTATCCCCATGATTTGTTTGATTTCTGCCTGAATATCTCTCCAATTTTGATATAATTTAGGACAGTCCCAGAAAATATGGGTTTTGTAGCCAGTTTTCCCACATTCTCTCCTGAATAATTCTGAGGTGTTCTGTATCTCACTAACGTAAATAAATATTCTCATTCAAATTTTCCAGTCCCTCCAGGTCAGACTGCTCATCAGCCTGTGACCATCAAGGCATGTCTGCCCCCACATTTTATCTGTGATACAAATATTCATTTCTAATTCCCATTTCTGCTTTGTTTCCGAGGTATTTCCTGATCCGTTTTCTTGAAGCCATCTGTACAAGCAAGACGTCAGGTTCTGCTTCATCACTCCCTCTGTAGTCAACATGATCAATAAATAATACTGTGCTTACCCATGAGTGTGGAGATGGGTCAGTGTGTCAGCAGACTCTCTTCTCTCTTCTGTCTATAATGATCTACTGTAATCATTTGGAAAAAAAAAAATACATCAGCCTATTTTTAGTATTTCTTAATTCACAATTTTATTTTAATTATTATTAAAATGTTTTACTCAAATTATTTCTCACCTTGCTTTCGGTCACCAGTTTGTTCAGCGGTCCTCAGAGATGGACAGAGTACTCCACCCCAGTACTTGAGTAAGAGTAAAAATACCACTGGTCAAAATTTACTCCGTTACAAGTAAAAGTAGCTCAGTCGACATGTTACTCGATTAAGAGTAAAAAAGTACTTGCTTTTAAAGGTTCTTAAGTATCCAAGAGTACATGCTTTTAAATTTACTTAAAGTAAAAGTAAAAGTAAGAGTAAATTTCTTATTTTTCACATCAATGAATTACTGTAATTTTTCCAGTGTATAGGACCTTGTAACTCTTGTTTCAGAGAATTAACTCTTTGAAACCACCTGCACTGATGTGCTTGCGTGTAGAACCACAATGTTGACAGGACAGCGTTGCAGGTTGAAGGCAGAAGGTGTGTGAGACCTCCTCCTCTGTGGAGAGATGGTTTCTCCGTCTTAACACAGACCTCTTCCTTCACTCCTCTTTCCAGGTATCTGTCCTCCCCGTCCAAGATGTGATCTTTGGCTCCCTTTTCTTTCAGGTGCAGGTGAACTGCTGAGTCCTGACTGAGGAGTTGGTCCTCCTGTGCTCAGTCATGTGTTTGTTCGTAGTTTTTCATTTTTTTTTAATTTATTTATTTATTTTTTTAAAAGCGTACCATTACGTTCATATCTTGGACAAGGAGGACGGATGGTTCAGTTTTCATTGCAGTGCCAATAATAATATAATATACTATAATAAATTATACTTTATTATTAATTATACCACTACATTATTAACTTGCTTTCATAGTTTATTGTTTGTCTTTTTAACATTTTATTTCGGCACGATTATTCCTAGTATTGCACTGAAAGCAACTGTCTTTTAATTTTCTATTTGGGCTTTTCATTTTAGTTGTGACCAAATGTATAAAAATCAGTAAATAAATAAAAAATCATGTATGGGCCATCCATGCTCATCACAGCACATATGAGTGCATGTGTGAGAGTGTCATATTTCAGTACATTTAGGATGGTTTTGATGGATCAAGCTGCTCGTAATGCACAAACTCAAGTCTGCAGGCTGTGCTCGTGTTATCTGCCGCTCTAATTTGAATTTACTCAAAGTCCTAACTGACCAGTTTCACCAGCTGGTTGTGCACATACCCACGTCTGCAGGCTCTGTGCTGTCATATGAATATGTTTATGAATGAATATGTTTGTTTAACTACTACAACAACAGGCTATACTGCGATACGCTCACATTGTAAATATATTTATTATTTCAATACATTCTAGTGCCTCTGCTGTTGATGTAAATGTTTTGGTGTAAATATGGTCATGATTATTGGTGATTTTACACCTTTTCTACACCATTTACCAGTTACCAAGTCTTTTAATTTGAAAGTGCATGTCTCTGACCAAACCCATGATCATGGCCATGGCTTAGGCTGAGTTTTTCACTGCCTGGCTGAATGTTTGCTCTTTGGTTTTAAAGGATTTTAGCCTTTTTTGAAGTTATTGTGGATGAATTACAGCTGCAGCTCTTGCTCTTGTATCTTCAGTGGGCAAAGTGCCTGAGACTCTGTTTTCAGTGTCCAATACTCCCACGGCTCAACTGTCCCGGACAAACAGTCTTTTAAATTGTTCTCAATGATATTTGTTGCTCTACCTTAGTTACTGCTCCACTACAACCAGGATTAAAATCTGTCAGTTCCTCCATGAATATTATATTGATATATGTATTGTGAATATATTGTATTCAAATCTGCTGTTGAAATTATTGTGAATAAATTAAATGTAGATGTGCTGAAAGATGTGGAAAAGTCATGGCCTCTTTGTCTTTAATAATTGTACGATGGATTTATTCATATCCTGTAACCAAAAAGTTGAACATATTAAAACACGTCATTTTTGGTACGTTTGGTTCACTCACTGGGATGTTTCGGATGAGCTGACCAGCTAGTTGTGAACACACTCAAGTCTGCAGGCTCTGCACATGTTATCTGCTCTCTGGGCTGTAATTTGAATTTACTCTGAGTCGTTAGGTATAATAATAATAATAATACATTTTATTTATAGGCGCCTTTCTGAACACTCAAGGTCACTGTACAGTAACAGCAACAGTAAAACAATCAATCAATCAATCCACAGTAACAGCGGCAGTCAAACACTCAATCCTCACAACACATCAAGACCATCTACACAGCATAGACACAGTGAGCAGCATGAGGTCATTCCAACTATAATGAGTAGGCCTGTCTGAAAAGATGGGTTTTAAGTAGTGATTTAAAAGAGGCTAGAGAGGTGGCATGCTGAATGTCCTGAGGGAGAGAGTTCCAGAGGTGGGGGGCTGCACGGCTGAAAGCTCTTGATCCCACTGTGGCTAGGCGAGCTGGT
This sequence comes from Myripristis murdjan, assembly GCF_902150065.1. Classification (NCBI taxonomy): domain Eukaryota; kingdom Metazoa; phylum Chordata; class Actinopteri; order Holocentriformes; family Holocentridae; genus Myripristis; species Myripristis murdjan. The sequence goes on from NC_043988.1 coordinate 36,104,483, forward strand.
GGGAGGACAAGCTGGATGGAGGAGGAGGACCTGAGAGAACGAGTGGGTGTCTTGATGTGGAGGAGGTCGGTAAGGTACTGTGGGGAAAGGTTGTTGATGGCCTTAAACGTCAGCAGGAGGATCTTGTACATGGAACAGTATTTCATGGGGAGCCAATGGAGTTGCTGTAGAACCGGTGTAATATGACAGGCGGAGGGGGTTTTGGTGATGATACGAGCAGCAGAGTTTTGAACCAGTTGCAGTTTATGGATAGATTTGTCGGGTAGGCCGTAAAGAAGAGAGTTGTAGTAATCCAGCCGGGATAGAACTAGGGTATGAACCAGGGTCTCAGCACTCTGAGTGGTGAGAGACGGGCGAAGGCGGGAGATGTTACGTAGACGAAAGTATGCTGACCGTGACATTATTGATATGAGGCTGAAATGACAGGGTGGAGTCGAGGATGACACCCAGGCTCTTAACCTGGGGAGAGGGAGAGACTGATGAATCGTCAATGGAGATGGAGAAGTCATTTATTTTGGAGGTATTCAGCTGCCAGAGTTTTGACTCATACCAAGCCCTGGCAGCACATCATCCCCACCCTCATCCGTCTCCACTGGCTCCCGGTCAAGTCCTGCATTTGCTACAAACTTCTCCAATCCCTCCACTCCCTTGCCCCCCGATACCTTTCTGACCTCCTTCACCAACACACTCTGTCCAGGAACCCGCGGTCGTCTGACCCAGGCCTCCTCTCCACCCCCCGTACCAAGTTACAGACCTTTGGTGACAGGGCCTTTAGCGTGGCTGCCCCCACCCTCTGGAACTCTCTCCCCCTTGAGATCCGAAACGTTCCGACACTGGACATCTTCAAATCAGCCCTCAAGACACACCTTTTCACCCTAGCATTCCCCCAGAAACCAGCTCAGTTCACCCCCCTTTTTATAAATTTCTTTTCTTTTCTCTCCCCTCCCCCTGCCCCCGACTTTGAAAGCGACCTTGGGTTTTAGAAAGGCGCTATATAAAACTCAGCTATTATTATTATTATTATTATTATTATTAGGTATGTGGTAAAAAAAAAAAAAGTGGCACACTGAAAGAGGGGATGTCTTCAAGAGGAGCTTGCTGATGAAAAATGAAGAAAAATGAAATTCAAATAGTGCTCCACAGAGAGGAGAATAGTTCAGGTGATGACAGGGCCCTCACTGAGGTGTGGAGGCTCTGCTCCTTTATCTGGCAGTGCAATTTGAATTTACACCAAGCCAAAATGTAAATGCTTTTACCAGACACGTGCACAGACCCACGTCTGCAGGTTCTGCTCACGGTAGCTACAGTTGTAATTTTAATACATGGCTATGAAAATATATGCAGGCTTCTTAAGATATCATATCCTCATTTTGCACTGTTAGTCTGTGCCTGCTCATGTAATCCATATCTTAACACTTTAACCCTATAAAGCCATCCGTATCATATATGATACACATTTTCAATTCCGTTTTTCGTTTTCAGTTTAATCAATACTTGACCAAAATACTGTTGTATACCTTTTATCACTTCCCCTGTTCACCCTGGACCATACCATTGGCACTTCAAGTACATATCATATATCATACACCAGAAAGGTCGTGTAATAACATATTTTTATTTTTTTATATATATTTTGTTATAGGACTAAATAAAGGGTTCAATTTAAAAAAAAAAATGGAATTTTCTGCCAATTCTTTCATAGTTCAGGCTTTATAGGGTTAATTCATGAAGTTATAAGAAATGTTCTAGTGTAGTTTCACATATTTACACTGACATCTGTGTTCTAGGTGACACCCAGAATAATCCAGACTAATCCTGAATGCGTGTCATCACAGGCTCATAAGAACTCCTGTGAGAAGTGATGAATGTAAATAAAGTTATTATTGGTGTTATTGGCACTATTTGGCTACAGTGTGTAAAGTCCAGGGAAGTCAATATCAGCACAGTTAAAACCGATGAAACAATCAGACAAGAAATCAGCTGACATCAGCAAATATCAGCAAACATTACCGATATTCATTCATTCATCAACATCCACATCAGCATGAACACATTTGATGGTCATACAAGGTGAAGGCGGCTGTGCTGTCATGTAATTGGCTCATAAGCTCTTCAGCATGTTTCTAGTGACATTATGCCAGAGAGACGGGGAAGGTATATAAAAGGAGGGACAGTCCAACAACTTCTGTCAGAGACTGCACACCGTCCACACTTCACACACACACACACACACACACACACAGCAACATCACTGCGGCGGCGTGACCTGGCAGAGGCTGAGCAGGTGAGGATATTTCTCCATCTTTCTCTCTTTCTTGCTTCTTCCTTTCCTTTCTCTCCAACCCAGGACTCTTGGTCTGTCATTACTATATTCTTAAACTTTTATTTTATAGTTTTGATAGCACAACTAGAATTCTCTTAGCAGACCTGTCTTGGTTAAACGACTGCAGGTCCTTGAGGGAGAGTAGCCTAACAGCTTCTCGTCACTATTGGAGAAACAAGTTAATTATTTTTTCTATTAATACATAGCCAAAGCAAGATGGTCTGAAGTGAGTAAAATGAGAGATATGAAACCAAAATGATTATTTGACTGCATTTCTGTCACAGTGTGAGTTCAGATGTAAGGACAGTGTAACAGGACAGGCAGGTCAGTTCTAATTCATATCTGAGTGAAAACACATCACAGTCATCATCAGTGCAAAGTTAAATCCTCTCAGTAGGTTCATAGTGACCTGATTATCATCTCTTTTTCAACCAGCTGCTATGGCAATAGGCCACTACTGTAAAACTGAGGTTGTGTTTCTGAGTGAAAATGTGGCTGCCAGTGAGATTTAGTGACATTCAAGTTATCTGCCAGCTCTTTGTGCTGTTTTGGTGTTTCTGAACAGAGTGCCACCTAGAGGCCAGTGTGGGGGCTCGGTGCTCGGCCGACGACCCGAAAAGTCAGCTGACTGAATAAACAATTGGCCTGAAATTTATTATATAATTATGCCTATTCCTCTCCATCAGGAACATGGTGATGAAAAAGTTTTAACACAGCTCTCAGTGACCAGTCACAGGGCTGACAGAAACAGTAATGATGCTGAGGCGTGTGTGAATTGTTTTGGAGCTGAAATGATATTTCATCCAGCTTTAACTGAACCACTGAGGGAAATGACACACCTCAGCCAAGTATTGGACCCATAATTATCCAGATGCATGGGATTACTGATTACAGTTTTTCTCGGTTGCTTTAGTGCATTTCTCAGATCATTATTAACATTTGCACAAGATTTAGTGCATTTCACGACACAATTAGTGCAAACTGCAAAACCCATTGGATAACCTGCAAAAGCGTGCCACTTCAAAATGATTAGTTTATGTCTCAAGAGCAAGTATTTATCCCAATGAAACTGTCAGTGTCATCAAAATGACAAGTCCTTACACCTCTGTGTATGAACCAGATAGTCAAATGCCTTTGTCATGTTATCATTACTCTGTAACTGTTTTCCGATACCAGATCTTGGTGCCTGAGATGACAGAACTCATAACAGCAGGATGCAGTATTTGTGTAGCCCGGCTTTTTGAAAACTATAGGCCTAAAGTTACACATTCTAACTAAAAGCTACATATTTCTGTATTTTGTGAAGTGACTGATTACAGTATACAAGGCACTGAACACAGTATGATTCACACTTTTATTGTGATTTTTTCAATTGCAACTTGTTTACAGACATTGTTACATTCAGCTGTGAGTGACTGAAGAACTGGCTCATCTTTGGTTACAACTAATTCTTTAACCATTCCTCCTCATTAGTGAAAGTTGAGATTCACCTGAGCAAATTACTGCAGACATCTCCAGAAAAAAAACATGATAGACATGTATATAAAGATATGTATATATAGATGCCTGAAAGGTTTTGACAACTAGTTCAACAATTTTGCATGTAATGACTCAAGCAATGAAATAAGGACTGTTGCACTGACAAAACTGCATGATGTACAAAAGCATTTGCTCTTTGTTCAAAGCGATGAGAAATCACTACTGTGATGAGCACAAGTGACTTCATGTTGTGGAGGCTGAATGAGAAGTTTGGAGAATTTCAATTCTGATCTGAGAAATGCACTAAAGCAACTGAGAAAAACTGCAATAGACTGCAAATTTGGTTTGGAGAATAAATGTAGGTAAAACAGCGACAACAAGAATAAATATATAGAATAATATATTTATATTATATATATATATATATGGGAACTCAGAAAAAAGATAAGGTGCGCACATCCAAAAACCACTTTGGCCAGGTGCTGGAATAAACATAATAGTCCATAGAAGAAGATAAAGATCCTGCACACTGTAGCTCCCATTCAGAAAAATTTATTAAGAAAAGTGCAAAAACGTGACGTTTCGAGCCAAAATGCTCTTCCTCAGACTCTAATGATACACGAAACCAACAGACATATATAAGGTGTGATAACAGTATGTAACAGCAGCAATAACAGTATGTAAATGTCTATAAATAAATAAATACATAGACCCTGCAAAATTAGCCTCAACATGTACACACAAAAAAAAAAAAAAAAAAAAAGAATAGAATATGAGAAAACACAGTAGTGGGGGAACAATGCTTCAAACATCCTATAAAAACGGTCTAATACTAAAGTCTTCAACAGTTTTTATCATACTGTTATTGTGTACTGTTAAGGTGGTACTTTTTTGATTCATATCATATCAATGTGTCTTAATGGCTGGAGGCGTTTTTGCCCCACTCTTAAATGAGTTATATTTAATATTGAATAATGATATGGATATGATCTGATTATGTGTATCTTTCCTGGTTTTGCACTGTAAATATAGTATAAATAGTGATGGTGCACTTTAATACAGGTAGTGTGATGGTCAGGTGACCACCTCCCTGTTCACTTGAACACAGCTGATCTTAATGTGTCTAATTGTCATGTGACTGGGAACACCTTATGTCTGTTGGTTTTGTGTATCATTAGAGTCTGAGGAAGAGCATTTTGGCTGGAAACATCACGTTTTTGCACTTGTCTTAATAAATTTTTCTGAATGGGAGCTACAGTGCGCAGGATCTTTATCTTCTTCTATGGACTATTATGCAAAATAATAATGTTAATGACTTCTGGAAAGAAATAAAAACTATTAATAATTGCAAAACATCTCTTCCATCTAATATAGATGGTGTGAGTGGTCCTGATGAAATTTCACAGTTATGGCGGAAACATTATTATGAACTGTTAAACTGTGTAAAAAGTAATCTGGTAGTAGTTGATAAAGTTGAGTATAATGATGATTGTATTGTTACTTCTGCTGAAGTCTACGAAGCAATATTGAAGTTGAGAGATAATAAGGCCTGTGGTCTGGATAATATTACAGCTGAACATATTAAACTTGCCAGTAAAAAACTGTGCCCACTGGTGGCTTTATGTTATACAGGTTTTTTTGTCCATGGAGTGTTGCCTGATTCTATGCTCTCTGTTGTGCTGGTACCAGTAATAAAAGATAAAGTGGGGAAGGTGAATAGTTCAGATAACTATAGGCCAATAGCGTTGGCCAGTGTCATGTAATGTCCAAAGTGCTGGAGACAGTTCTACTGAGTAGGCTTGAGATGTATGTCCTGACTGCTGACAACCAGTTTGGCTTTAAGTGAAAGCATGGCACTGACTTATGTATTTTTGTACTAAAGGAAATTTTAGATAAATATAACAGGCAAAATTCCACAATGTTCATGTGTTTCATTGATGCTTCTAAAGCGTTTGACTGTGTCAACCATGAGAAATTGTTTTTAAAACTATCTAAAAGTGGCGTGCCTGTTTTTTTAATTAGAATCTTGGTTTACTGGTACTCACGTCAGACCATGAGAGTGAGATGGGGGAATGTAACATCTGCTCCCTTTCATGTGTCCAATGGTGTCTGCAAGGGTGGAATTTTGTCTCCTTTTCTTTTTAACATGTATATGAATGATTTGTCTCTGTTCTTAAATGCATGTGGCCAGGGCCGCCCCTCCCTACACGCAGAGCACGCAGCTGCGTAGGGCCTCACGATCCGTGAGGGGCCTCATTTTGCCCGCGGGCATGGCGCGCGCGTCGCCTGCGGTACACGCGCGTCGCCTGCGGTACACGCGCGTCACCCGCGGTACTCGCGCGATGCGGGCGATGCGCGTTGCACGCGCGCGATGCCCGTGAGACTAGAGAACCAAGTCAGCCCAAGCCAGGAGGAGAGCAAAAAGAGACCTGTAATCTGACACCCCATTGCACTCATCGCTACAATGATTGACAGAAAACTGCATCTGACCAATCAGCGGTCAGATGCACTGACACTGCTGCAGGTGAGGAGAGAGATGGCTTCTAAGAGGAATTTTGAATCTGGAGCTACTAAAAGGGAAAAAAAAAAAAAAAAAAAAAAATCAAAACAAGAGGAAGCTCCTGCTTCAGTTGAAGGTGGGTATGTTGGTGAAATAAATGTAAAACTTTGTGGCGCCACATAAACACCTCAGCTGCTCCTCATAATGAGATAGAAGAGAGACGACTGTAAGTCTCTGTCATTTGTCTGCATATGCATTCACCTCTGTGAAAAAGGAGTGGGAAATTGACCAGTTGGTGGTCGTATATTAGCTTAAGTTTATAGCCAATAATCATTCATCAATAAAGAAGATCAGGTTAAGGCTATTTGAATTGAATTTATTTATTTTGTAACACACATGCTTGTTTAGTTCACTGACCTGTTTTCAGATATTTGCCAGGTTGAAGTATCCGGTAATTTTTGAGTGTGTGTGTGTGGGGGGTGGGGGGGCCTCCAAATAAAATGCCTCTTAGGGCCCCAATTTGGCCAGGGGCAGCCCTGCATGTGGCACAGGCTGTTGGGTTGGTGACAGATTAATCAATCACCTTATGTATGCCGATGACTTGGTCATCTTTAGTCCATATAGTGCTGGCCTCCAGCAGCTGTTGAAAGTATGTTCACAGTATGGTGCTGACTTTGATATAAAGTACAACACTAAAAAGAATAAGATCATGATGGTCAGAACCAGAGAGGACAGACAGGCAACCTTCCCTGACTTCTACCTGTGTGGCACTGCACTCAGTGTCTGCAGTGAGATTACGTATCTAGGCCATATTATTTCAGATGACTTGTCTGATGACAAAGATATCTACAGGCAGCAGCGGAAGTTGTATGCTCAGGCGAATATGCTGTGTCGGAAATTTATTATGTGTTTTGTATCTGTGAAAATCTCACTCTTTAGAGCATATTGTACAGCCATGTATGCTGCCCAGCTCTGGTGTTGGTATAAACAAGGCAGCATTAGAAAACTCACAGTGGCCTATAATGACAGCATGAGGCTGCTGCTGAGAGCTCCAAGAAGCTCCAGTGCCAGTCATATGTTTGTCAGTGTCAGGGTACCTACCTGCCCTGCTGTTTTACGTAACCTGATGTATAGATTTTTGTGTAGGGCATCTGAGCCAAAAAATGACTTAATTGCTGTCCTGGCTAACCCTGTACGCAGTTCTGTCAGGTTTTTCTCTAAGCTGTGGAGTCACTGGCGAGCATGTCTGTATGTTGGACATTGAATGTGGTGGATAGCTTTGTATTTATCATTTTTTTACTGTGCTGTTTTTTATTGTGATATGGATCCTCTGGGTCTGAAATAAAGGAATAACTATAATATATATATATATATATATAGAGAGAGAGAGAGAGAGAGAGAGAGAGAGAGAGAGAGAGAGAGAGAGATATTATGGCATGCCTTTCATTCAGTATTACACATATTGAATGAAAGTCTTAATATATTGAATAAAAGTCTGACATATATGGAACGAAAGCCTGAATATATTAGAATAGAATAGAATAGAATAGAATAGAATATACTTTATTGTCCCCTGGGAGAAATTTGTCATGGACTCAAGTGCATGGTAGTAGCTGCTTTACAGACAATAAATAAACATAGAATACAAATAAAATACAAATGGCAGCTAGAGGCATACACGTACATACACACTCATGACACATCCAATGAAAGATTGGAAAAGGAATTCGTCTTTCCATTACCTGCCTGCCTCGCATCTCTCTTTTTCCAGCTCTGTCACCGTCTGTTAAAGTTATTGATTTTTAAAGCTTTTACAGTGAAAGTGAAAGCTTTTACATTTGCTGTTCTAAACGCCCAGTGTCTGGCAAGGAACTGATGCATTTTACATTTTCGATATGTGTGGAATCAGGGCTTCCGTTAGAAAAAATTGGCACCGGACAACGTGACCGGCAGGTTTTCAATTTACCGGACAAATGTTTGAAATTCCGGTCAAATATTATCTGAATTTATTGAACTTAAAATTATATGCAGGCTATATAAGAATGATATCAAGGCATGTCAATTTATAGCATAATCTTTTTATTGAAATGCAGGCTGTATCAAATTAAATGAGTGCCGTCAATTGACTCACGTGCGTAACGTCTAAAATAAATAAATAAATATTACACAAGCCTGTGCTCTTTTAACGTGAACATTGCATAAAATTGCAAACAATTGCAACTACAATTTGCAAACAAAAAAACGGGCTCATACCATTTTAATAACAAGGCATGTTGCCAACTTTAAATCAAATAGATGCAATAAAAACTTAATTCAGCAGCTGAATTAAAATCAAAAGTCTCAAGTGTCTCTCCACAACTTGCAATGCGCATCAGTCTTGTGACCTTGTTCTCCCCCAGGCGACTTCGCTGCGCTGTTTTGATCCGGTTCTGCAGAAAAAAAAAAAATTAAAGCTGCAAGCAGCGTTGGACGGGCCCTCGCACCCGTGCGCCGCGTCCCCCTCATGCCCGTCGGGAACGGTCCGTTTTTTCCAGTGTTTTTATCACTCACTCACTCAGTCACTCAAACACACACACACACACACTGGTAGTACATTCGCTGCTGGTCCCCTCTGGCCACTAGCAACACCCCTCCAGCAGATGGCGCCCTTAGCATGTCCTAGTGTGTGCTTGACATGACCTGTCACTCCTTTTAAGGGGGATGTGCATTGGGGGATGTGCCAGCAGCTAGAGTGTGTCAGCAGGGCAGGCAGAGTGCAGAGCAGAGCAGACCAGGGTCCCAGCTGTTAAACAACTCTTCACCGTGGCCACACACTTTTTCCAATCCACACCATGATATATAATTTTGTAGGAATTGTGGTTCTCTTTCCATCGGCATAGGTGTGAAAGCTGTCAGACTTTTACTTTAGTCAGCAGGGGCCTAATTAGCCCCTAGCATTCAGCGCTATTCCCACCAGGGTCCATGGGAAAAAGTGGAGGCGCTGGTTGTGAACACTCTGACTTTGAGGGCTTCTGAAATCCAAACCGTTCGAAATTTTAATGAACCTTGAAGAACTTTTGTTCAGCACTGTGTCCTCTGTCATATATTAGCTGTTCAAGCAGATAAAGTTAACGCCCTGGGAGTTTATAGATTTCATGCAAAGTGCAAATTTGGGCGAAAACGTGACTTTCAAACGCAAATTGCGGACTTCCTGTTGGTTTTAGGTGGGGGGCACGGCACGAAAAATGTCGGGCTTGATGAGATCTACATTTCGGCGCTGGTTTGGTCTTTCTATCACATTCCTGTGGGCCGCAGTGGCTGCCTTTGCGTCCCTACCGAGGCCATTTTTGCACCGGGGGGGTTCCGATTTTTGATTGTATCGAATTTTTCGCCAGACCTGATGTGCGTGCCGAATTTGGTGAGATTTGAGCATGTTTAGGGGGTCAAATTAAGCCTCAAAGAGACGTAATAATAATAGCGAAAAAAAAAACGAAGCAAATACAATAGGGCTTCGCACTGGGACAGTGCTCGGGCCCTAAAAAACCCTCTCTCTCTCTCTCTCTCTGGTACACCGGAGACAGGGATCACGCAGTCTATTTAGGGCCCTCAAAGTCAGAGTGTCCACAACCAGCGCCTCCACTTTTTCCCATGGACCCTGTTGGGAATAACGCAGCATGCTAGGGGCTAATTAGGCCCCTGCTGACTAAAGTAAAAGTCTGACAGCTTTCAAACCTATGCCGATGGAAAGAGAACCACAATTCCTACAAAACTATGTAACATGGTGTGGATTGGAAAAAGTGTGTGGCCGCGGTGAAGAGTTGTTTAACAGCTGGGACCCTGGTCTGCTCTGCACTCTGCCTGCCCTACTGACACACACTAGCTGCTGGCACATCCCCCAATGCACATGCCCCTTAAAAGGAGTGACAGGTCATGTCAAGCACACACTAGGACATGCTAAGGGCGCCATCTGCTGGAGGAGCACCGCTAGCAACAGGGCCAGAACTTTGTGTGTGTGTGTGTGTGTGTGTGTGTGTGTGTGTGTGTGTGTGTGTGTGTACCTGTACGTGCGTGTGTGTGTGTGTGTGTGTGTGTGTGTGTGTGTGTGTGTGTGTGTGTGTGCGTGTGTGTGTATGTGAGTGTGTGTGTGTGTGTGTGTGTGAGTGTGTGTGTGTGTGTGTGTCTGTGTGTGTGTGATTGAGTGAATGGCACCGTGAATGGACCGTTCCCGACGGGCACGAGTGGGACGCGGGGCACGGGTGCGAGGGCCCGTCCAACGCTGCTTGCAGCTTTAATTTTTTTTTTTTTTTTTAAATTTATAAATAAAATTACCTGGAAATTGACTGTTATAATAAAATTCAAATTGTGAATATTTTCACCGGACATTTAAAAATTTCCGGACTTTGGCAGATTTACCAGTCACAGTCCGGTGATTACCGGATAACGGAAACCCAGTGTGGAATATTTATATATATGGAAGAAGAACTGTGTAGTTAACAGGAGCAGCGCCAGACACCATGACCGGAAAAAAGACATCACTGTACTGGACACATTGTTTGACTGACAGGTGATCAGGTTGGGTTTTCATGACGCTGCCAAACAGTGCCAATCTCCTTTGATCTGACATCACTTGTGACGGGACAGTCGATATGGAGATACATTTATGTGCTGATTGAGATAGTAGCATTGAATAGTGGTTTTGTGGTTATTTATTGCATTGTTAATGTGTCTGACAATCTGTGAGGTTGTGGTGACGTGTGCGCACTGCCCGCCTGCCAGCCAAACTTCCACTGCGCCGGCCCCGCTGCACCTTGTGCTGAAAGTAGACCTGGTTTCAGATGGCGAGCTTTTGGCGCACCTCAGCGAAGCTTTTTTGCACGAAACTGTCACTGCGCCAAGCTGAATCTGTCGACACCTCCCCCTGCTGCGCCGCCACTCCCATCTCAGCGCACCTCGGTCTGCGAAACTTGGAAACCGTCTGCCTCTCGCGTTGCGCTGGTCAAAACTAGCTCTGCGCGGGGTTCACCTCACTGCGCCACCCCGCGCTGCGCCAGGAAACTAGAGCCCTTAATGATAACTTATTGATATTGCTTCACTTTTTTAGCATTGTCAGTTCCCTTTCTACTGTTTTCAATAATTCTTCCATATCCTCCCCTGGACAAAAAAAATTAGTGTCGTCTGCAAATATAAAACAATTCAACTTATTAGATACTGTACAAATATCATTTAAATAAAGTTAAATTAGGTCCCAATACCGAACCTTGTGGAACACCACAGGACAATTCCAGTGTTTTTGTATACATTATCCTTCCTATTTAGCACACCTCAGGCACACTTTACATTATCACCAACCATTCTGATGTCACTTTTTATTTATTTTTTTTTTTTTTCCATTAAAATGCTTCCCTCATAAACCAGTCTTAAATTCTCTGCTGCTGTGGCTCATAAAGACCATACACTTGACCAGAGATGGTCTTAATGCAGAGGCACGTGAATGTAAAATGTGTGAATGTGACTTTGCAGAGGTGAAAGATGACGAGTGGGAGGAGCTGAGCCCTGATATTGCTGCGCTGCACCGCCTGAAAGGACTGTCTGAACACATCACTTATCAAAGCCTCCAGGATCCTCCAGACCTCAGGTATGTTGGGAGCTGGCCCCTTCCCAACTCTCAAAGGGTCAATAACTGGTTTTGAAACACCAATACCAATGACTCAGCGGTTATTAAACCAGCTGCTGAGATTTCTGGCCTTCAGAAATCTCTTCCCCAGACTTTGTTTGAGTCTTTTAAGGTTACGTAGTTAGGTACAGGGCCACTGTGTAACTTGCTTATGTCCAAGATGGACTCAAAAGCCTCAAATATGCGCGTTTAACCCACAGGTTCTAAAGACATTATAAAACCATGTGACGCTCACTGTCAGTTCCCTGCAGGTAGCCACACAACCTGCTGGGGTCTGATGCATAAATGATGGGTATGCATGAAAACATGCATACATCTTTTTCTACAAAGAAACTGGTATTTGTAAAAAAAAAAAAAAAAAGAACATGTGGTGACAATGTGTGTACTTCCAGGCATACGTCACAACATGAGTACACGAGAGATTTCTGGCTGCAGGCTGATGGAAAAGTGGCAGAGATTAAATCCAAAGGGGGAATTTACACGACAATATACCAAATGTCCTTAACATCCAATTTCATTAAGCGTGTATGATTTTGCACAAGCTTATTGATCTATTTATATTGTGACTGAAATGTGTTGCACTGTGTCATGCATAGTACAGATGTGATTGTGGACTGATTTAGAGGCATATGTGTGATCAGTGTGATCAATAGTCATCAGGAGTGAGAGCAATGGGCTGAGCCATGCGTAATGGCACTGTGGTGACTTTGGCACTGTTAGAAGACCTTGCCAGTGCAAAACGAAAAAGAGAACAGGTGTTTAGAGTCCGTGCTGGAGAGAGGAGGGGTCCCCACCCCTCCACCTGGAGAGAGGAGGGGTCCTTGCCCCTTCCCTTATCATTACATTAGGACCATTTAGGGAGTTTTCTAAAAGAAATGTGCATCAAAAAGCTAATGAGGACTGTATTTCATCTAGGAGAACGTCCAGACATGGGACCAGAGTTGGAAGATCCACCAGAAGGTAAGGACATATTTACTCACATTCAGGTTTCACCAAATGTGTTTTATAGGGAGAAGAAAGAAAGAAGAAAAAATGTATGAGGACAGAATTGTATTACAGATAGTAGATTTTAATGATTTACATGATAATTAAATGTTGTTGGATGGTAGACTTAATGTTATAGTTTGGATTTTGACCTATATTTTTCAATTCAATTCAATTCAATTTTAATTTCAATTCAATTCAATTGAATAGTTTGGATTTTGACCTATATAGTGGTATTTGGTACTGCATGTGAGTGTAATACATCCACCGAGTTTGGTCTGTTAACTCCCTCCCTGTCATGAGAAGGAGAGTTTCAGTGGGAGTGCACCGCCACAAAATAAATGAAATACAAACAGACCGGGGCACCAAACACTGTTGTTGTGCATCGCTCAAAACAGTTTTTCAGTTTGCTCAAAATCGAGTTGTTTTCCATTCTGTTTCAACTTCATTCATTTTTTAGCAGCACACTACTGGTGAAGCTTCCATTCTTGCAACAGGGAAGGAATTAATGGACCAAACTTGGTGGATTTATTACGCTGCTGTATGCGAGTGTAGCTTTTGTTTCCCAGCTACACTTGGGAAACAAAAGTGGTGAATAGAGGAGATGATTCTAAAAAACAAAGCTTTTTGGTGACACAAAGTCTTCAGCAGGGTTACAGATTCTGTACATTAAAAACAGGATGTTATATAAAATGTAAGATGGTACCATTGCCCAATAGGATACAGGGAGGAGATTTAAAATACCTTTAAAGTAGGAATGGCAGGGGAGAGAGAGGGGATGACATGCAGCAAAATGGCCTGAGGTCAGATTCAAACCCCAGACTCTGCAATCAGGAATAAGCCCTGGCACATGGTCCAGTTTGACAAAATGCTCTGAAAAAAATTGCTGTCTGGCATGACTGTACCTCCGTCTTTCTCTCTTACCCTCCTTTGAAACTTGCTGTACAGTGTTGAGTCCTCAGCATGTTCATATGTTTTAAATAATACTATTAAAAACAATAATCCTCCAACCAAATTTCTTTGCTCACTGTTCTAATTTCCACTACAGTCCATCAGAGTAGCTTTACAAGAACTAGAAACTCAAAATAAGCTCTAAAACAGGAGGAAATGCTTTGAATAATCCAACTACATCAAACTATTCTTCAAACAACATATTTATTGTAGTGTCAGCAAAAAACAAAGCAAGACATGGCATCAAATAGTGACATACAGTATATGTTTGAGCTGTACACTGTCCCTTTTAGATTAAAAACCACAATTAAACACAACAAGAGCATTGTCTTTACAATACTATAAATCTAATTAATAGAGGTCTCCCTATTTCATAACACTGATAAACAAAAGCTCAACAAACTGACCTGAGACTCTGTGCCTTTGTCTGACTGGCTCTGGCTCTCTGTGCCCATCTGTGGTTCCTGAGTTGGTTTTGCCTATGACACATTTTCATAAACTTTTCATTCTCATGGATATTTTTTATCAAATTGCCTTGATATTACTCGATTTTTTCTACTTACTTGGCGTTTTGGTGAACAAAAAAATGACCAGATGTCAGATGTCATGTCTGACCTGGCTGGCTGACAATTGGACACACACACACAAACACACACACACACACACACGCACGCACGCACGCACGCACGCACGCACGCACGCACACACACACACACACACACACACACACACACACACACACACACAGGAGATATTGTCATTAGTAAGAAAACACACACCCATTACTTAACTAAAATAAAGCCAATATGCATAATTATCCAACATTTAGTTTTCCCCAAAGAAGCAGAACAATATTCAGCTGTCAGAGTGTACAAGTCCAGAACAATTATCCTGACACTAATGACAAACAAAACTGCTTGAAAGTCGGCTGAAAATTCAGAAAGTTTTAAAGTATCACTGGGACCTTTGTCATGTTACACCCCTTTCACCTCGTCCTAATCTGCTTCCATTTATTTCATATCCTTGCATAAAGTAACAGTTGTTAAATATAAAGAAAATATGGTAAGTAAGAAATCAATTCATTCTTCTCTCTATCTGTATTATATTCTGCTTTTTGGGCCCATCTGCCTCTTTCTCTTTTAAGTTACTGAAGAGAAACCGTTTTATGTACTGCATTTAACTGTTTTTTCCCCCTGGACATATACTTCTGAACATTTTTTTCTATACAAGCTCCCAAAATGAATTTCAGTGACATTAGATGAAACAAACTGCCATGAAGAGCAATTAGTGGTGTGGTAGTTGATCACAGATGATCTGTGATTTGTACGGATCATTTCCCATGATTCCACAAGGCATGTGAGCTGTGGAATACTTAGCAAAATACAACCATCAGAGTGAACCTAAATTGATAAAAGTTGAATTTGGTCAGCTGTGATGTGGCGAAATTGCCTTTTTTGGAATCTATTGTATTTATCCATATTGCAGTGCTCCCCACCATGACATAAACATGTTGCCCACTGTCACTTTTAGGGTGCACAACGATCAACAAATAATGAGTTTGCTGGATGGCGTGATGGAAGAATGTGAAGATTTAACAACTTGTGTCATTAAAAAGCATCAGGTAGGTGATTTTTACACTAAAATGTACAGAAGCAAAGATTTTGGAAGAAGTGAAAGCACTCAAATTAATTTGCTCATTTATCAGTATTTTTAAGTTAAGTTGGTATGTGTTGGATACCGCTCTGGAGCAGGTCAGTGGGACCCGGAGACGAAGGCAGCACGAGGGTTAAAATAACATACTGATTAGCTTATATGTAGGGAGGCACCACATACTGTGTTTTCAGAGTGACTATGTGTTCCAAGTACTACCATTAGGGTATTCACCAACACTAAGTACTGACACGAGTACTTTTCATAATACTGCGGTTAAGCAACATCACACACCAAGAAGGAGGAAAGCGGCTCTTTTGTCCCCCACATGTCATTGGCTGATCATCGTTCCCAATTTAACCCAATTTATTTTTAGACATGTTTTGTGACACAAAACAGTAAAAAGACACAGTGCTGTTATACTGAATATGAAATGGTTGAATAGTTTTCATCAGCCTGTTGAACAGGAGGTTCTGTGTCTCGGTGAAGACCTATGTCTCTTCATTCTCTTCTGGAAAGTGCGGTGTTCCTCACGGGCCAGTTTTAGGACCAGTTTTATTTTCTTTATACGTACTTCCCCTTGGGCACATGATTCATAGACATGGTGTTACTGTTATGCTGATGATACACAGCTGGGCCTGCCTGTTAGAGCCACAGATTGTGGGATACTGAGCTCATTTACAAACCTTCTTTATGTTTCAAAAACAGGATGTTAAAAAATGATCTTCAGTTGAACTTAAAAAAAAAAAGGAACAACAAAGAGCCATGTGATTTGGCCCCAGCACATGGTAAAACAAATTCTGTCATATACTGGTTTCCTATCAGATTATATCAAGCCTATTGCATTTTTTTGTCTGGTTTGGTTCTCAACCAATCAGAACATTTGTTTTGGTGCACATTAACCAGAAAAGAAAAGAACTGAGGGGACAGAAAATGGAGGAGGATTCGGGTTTTTTATCTATCTATCTATCTATCTATCTATCTATCTATCTATCTATCTATCTATCTATCTATATATCTAGCTATCTAGCTCTCTATCTCTCTCTCTCTCTCTCTCTCTATATATATATATATATATATATATTGAGTTAAGATTTCTAAAAAGAAGTTCATTGCTGCTACAGAGCATCCTATTTGTTGAAAATGTTTTTGCACTTTGGATATTTAATTTCTTTTAGAATAAAAATGTTAAACACAATACCTTTGAATTCATTATTAAAGTTTGAGCATAAAAATGTTTTTTTATATATAAAAATGTGACTAAAAAACAGATTAATCACGATTAATCGTAGACAGATCATGCGATTAATCACGATAAAAATTCTTAATCATTTCTCAGCACTAATAATAACTTAAGTTTTCAGCAGCACACCACGGAGGTTGTACAATCATGTTTTTACCATCCTCAAAGTTTTAGAGGCCACTCACACTGGCAAGTTTGATCTGCGCCCAAGCACGATTGCCCCTAAAATCCGGATTCTTTGACCAGTGTGATCGCTCCGTATTGTGCTTGAATACAGTACACTTCCCCCGCTCTGGCACGGTTGGAGGGGGTGTGCTTCAGCGCGGTACGGGCGCATACACGAGCACATGCACGGTCACGCACGCAGTGCACGGACATAAATCATGCAACTTTCCTCCTGCCTCTGCAAAATTGCTTAATGTGCGCAGCTTGATTACCGGCGAATGGCCGTGTTGCGCAATCAATAATCAACCATGTTGTCTGTGTCGCTGTCCGTTGTGCTGCTGCAACCGCGTATAAACAAAAGTGGGTTTATAATGAAAGTACAGCAGTCTGTATGCGGAGATCCGGCAGACCTGGTGCTGGCCGGCACCACATCGGTACCGGCCGGCACTGGCCGCGGCACCGCACGGTGTGCGGCCACCCGGTCTGCCGGATCTGCCAGGTGCCGCTCCGGCTGTCAGTTGGACCTTTCTGAAGAAGCAGGAAGTTACCTCCGAAACTGTCAAGGTAAATAAACATCCCATGTCTGATTAAAAGGACCAAAAACGTTTTTTAGTTAAAAGGAAGACATGATGAATGTATTTGAACTACACTGATTTATAATGACGTCGGGCCATGCCTGTTGTCATATTTCAATGTGATGACATGCACACCGGGGGCAATCGTGCTTGGACGCGTTTGGGCTTTAGGTAATGTGAGTGCAGGCCAGCCAGGGGACTGGGGAGGGGGGGATTTTTTTCAAACTTGCCAATGTGAGTGGGCTCTTAGAGTGAGAATCCAGTTTGCACTCATGAAGACAAAGAGACCATTTTACATGCCTTTATCTAGTCATGCCTGGATTATTGCAACAGCCTTTATACTTGCCTGAACCTAAAATCTATTGATCAGCAACAAAACTGTACAGAACTCACAAACACGCACACACTTATGCACACACACTCCACTCTTGTGATCACTTTGCTGGCTTATTTTTTGTTCATTTCAGGAATTTGAGACCTTCTTGGCACATATTGATGAACAGAAGATAGATGACAGGCTGCTAACTGCTTCAGAGATTGCACACAGCTACAACATGAAATTTCTGGTCATGACTGATGAAGAAAGGTCGACCAAAGAAAGAGTCCAACAGGAATACATCAGAGATCCTCATTATTCAGTGAAAGTCAGTAAAGCCTGTCTACACAATGATTCCTGCCTGCCAGAAGCAGATAGCCACACAGTGGTGAAGGTATTTGGAAGTGTTTCAGAAGATGGACAAACTGTGTCGGGTCACTCTGGCTCAGAGCTTGCAGAGCTCATGCTGAGGCCATCACTGAGAGCAGCACTGGTATTCTCCCTGGACGGCAACACGACTGCAGACTTTCAACTTAACTTCCTTAAGGGTTTCATGCACCGGGGCTTTAAAGTGGTCTTGGAAACAAGCCAGGAGTATCAACAGATTTATCAAGTTATGGGTAAAACTGACGTGGTTTCAACGACAAGTCCAAAGACACCGGTTGATCACACCACACAGTATGACCACCAGCAGATCCTCATAATGGAAGATGATGATGTTGTTAGAAAAGCTGCTGCTTATCTTTATGAGAAGCACCCTGCTGTCAGTTCTGTCTATGTACTTGATGAGCATCAACATCCCAAACTGATTCATGGTAACTCGGTGCCTCTGTCAGAGAACAGCAGGCTGGTACTTGTAGGTCATGGGAGAGAAAATGACACAGGAGAAATAAGACTGGGAGGTTACAAAGCCAAATATGTGGCTAGAATAATTGGGCGAACCTCGAGGGTTGGAAACCAAATCAAAACAACAAGTGTGGTGGGCTCTAAAGTGGGATCAGATAAAGCATTTAAAGCTTTCATTGAGGCCTTGCTGAAAGAACTTGATGTGACTCGCATCAACACAGAGCTGCGCCTGAGTAACACAGTGATCCAGGTCACACACACAGGGGACAGAAACATCCTAGAAATGACCCCAACTGGAATGGAAAGGAGAAATAACGATAACAGTGAGGAAATAGTGGCAACCCTTGACAGACATGGAGATATGGAGATGGTGATTAGAAATAGGAAGGTTCATAAAGAAGAGGCTGTTTTTCCTGATGAAACAAACTTATTGCCACACCAATCACCAGAACAAAATTACATCAAAAACAAAAGGCCAACAGGTCCCAAGAGTTTTATCACACCTGAGGTTTTTAATGAATTTGAACCGAATCAAATGGAGTATATTGAAAAAACCAATGAACTTGAGGCACTGACCTGGGCGATATTTAAACCAGACCGCCCATCTCCCCGGAAAGTTGATACCGACAACATAGAGCAAATTAAAGAGCATTTTGTAATTGGAGAAAAAAAAGAGAGGAAGGAAAGAAAGAAGAAGATAGTGGAGATAGAATGGATAGAGGAAGAAGACACACTGAGAAACGTTCTTTCTGATTGTTTTGAGATTAAATCAGGGCAGGATATTTTGAATGTTATTCATCACTATGCAAACACTGGAGAAAATAAACCCACATACTTGATGATAAATGACTGGATTTTTAAGGTTGATCCAAAAAGTTTGTATGTGCATCCAGTTGGAAAAAAGCTTAACAACAATCAGAATCAGAATGATCTTCAAAATATTAGGAAATATATCGATGACCAAAAGGGCAAACATAAATACGGGGATATAAAACCAAATGTTTTCAGCAATAATGACATGCAAGCAAAAGAGACCTTTGCTGATTATGTGAAAGATACTTTTCGAGGAGAACACACAGTTCACTTAGATTTGTCTATAGAGGCCTGGTCTAACACATATATCGCAGCATCAATCATATCTGAATCTGCCAGAAATTTTCGAACATTTCCTCTGATCCTGATGGCCCTAGATTTGATCCAGAACCCAGACAACAATATCAGACAGCAAGGATGGGATTTTTTTTTTGAAAACCATCCAATGACAAGAGGAGGTACATGGATTGACCCAAGCAGACGGGGATTTGAAGGCTCATCCACACCCGAGGACTCCAGCAAATTGGAAAATCGTAATCCAAAGTTTCGTAAAACCAAAGAACAATTAATGACTGACCTTAAAAAAGTGATAGAGAGAGAAATACATTTTTTTACTATATGGTTACAAGCTGAGAGTAAAAGGGATGTACCATCTGACATACTTAAGATTGCTGAGAAAAACAGGGTATTGGAAAGGGAGCCTTTCAAAACTGAATACAACATATTCAAAACACAAACTGAACCATCTAAAGTACAAATAGATAATGAAAGCCCATCCACATCTGGCACTTTAGTAGGCTCAGATGATGGCTATGTAACATCCAGAGACTTAATGTCAGCATTAGAAGTGGAAAACACAGTCAAACTGACATCTTTATTCTCCAGAACATCAGAATCAATTTCTGAACAAATCCACAGGCAGCTTAAGGAAACGTATGGTGAGAATTTAGCAGGACTACATGTCCAGGAGGGCAGTGCCAGGATCGAGAACGGACAATTCATATGTCAGTTTGTATCAGACGATGCTCATCCCACTGAGTTTAGGGTTGATTTAGCTTCAGAGAGCCAACAGTACAATGAAAAGATGTTGAAGAGGATTGAAGCAGCAGCTCATAAACTGGAGACGCAGGGTTCGCCCTCCCCCCATCAGGTCAATGAGCATGCAGAACGTGCTGGGACTGCTGTTGGGGCTCTGGGTCTCATGCTAGGGATGAGAGGAGCTGTTCGTGCTTTTGAACAGGGAGACATAAAGGATGGTGTAACAGCATCTTTGCAGACACTGCATGGAGTAGCAGGTATGACCTTGGCTGCTGTCGCTAAACAAGCTGTGTCTTCAGAAACCAGAATCGGAAAAGCCGCTTTATCAGTCATGAGAAACCCTGTAACAAAGGCCACAATGAAAATTATACCAGTTGTGGGGATTGGATTTGGATTATACATCATTAAAAAAGACTTAGAAAGCGATAATGCATTGGGATATTTTGATGCAGGCTTAGATACTGGACTGTTAGCATTGGATACTGTTGAAATTGTTCAGCCTGAACTGGCACCAGTTATTGTGCCTCTACAAGTGGCTACTCTTTTAATCCGAATGGTCGTTGATGATGTTTATATGGGCATACAGCATGAACTTACAAGCCTCCCACAGGATGCAGGAGTTTTGGACAAAATCGCAGCTGTTTTTGTTGGCCTTGGTAAAGGAATACGTCACGTGGGAATTGAACTGGCAAGCTTTTTTTACAATTGGCGTTATGATGAAATAGAGGAGGGGCACAGGCTTATTCAAAACATATCAGACTACCACAGGTATTATAGCATAGTATTATTAGACCATGGTGGACCAAAAGCCATTGATTTCACTCATGGTGACTCCTCTTGGAATGGAGGCGGCATAAGCTTTTACCTTGCAGATCAGGGTCAGTCTAAATTCTGCATGAATTATTCTGTATCTAACGATGAAAGTTTGGGGTTTAAATGTGAGTATATTGACACACAGGGAAGTAAAGATATTATTCTTGGCCTGGCAGAGTCACACCGATTAAAATACAAGGAACTTCAGAAAAAAGTGTTTATGTTCATACCAGCAGGCTCTGTGAAAGTGGTTTCAGGTTATAAAGCCCTGTCCTATTCAAGATATGGAACATACAAGGGCAACAGAGAAGCAAATCGCTTTTTCGCTGTGCAGAATGCAAAAGATAATCACACGATTGAAATCCTGTTAACTTACTATTACCGGCTTTATGGTGAACCAGGCGATGACATATTCTTTCTTGGACCACAAAAAAGCTATGTAGAGGGCTCTGCTGGCAAAGACACATTCATTATTCCTGACAATGGAGGGAAAACCATCATCAACAACTATGATCCTTCCAAATTACTGGATACACTTCATTTTGGTGTTGAATACAGTCAGATTTCTGTGTCTAAATCAGGAAACGATGTTGTATTCAGCAATAAGGAAAGCCACACTGTAACAATACAAAACTGGTTTGTAGGGGAGGTGTATCGTCACATGAACATGATGTCAGGAGATGGAGTCTTGTTTGAAGTTTCCTCCACTGTCATTTCCTCTGTCCAGCTGGTGGCCAGAGGAATTAACAAGATGTCTGAAAAGCATGGTGTCACAGTAGATGCATCACAGCCACTCCTACGTACTGTTACAACTATGTTTGGTTCTTCACATGCTGACACACTAATAGGAAATGGAGAGAATAATTTGATGGATGGAGGAGGAGGTCGCGACCGCTTGATAGGTAAAGAGGGAGAGGACATATACGTGGTGAATGGGAGAGAAAACTCTTGGGCAGAAATTGAAAATTTCTCCAGAGACAATAAAACAGACTTGGCCATCATAGAAGCAAGTTCCTCAGAGTTCCTCAAGCCTTCAGTGGCCAATAACAATCTCCTTCTGTTGGTTTTATGTCCTGGCAAAAAAATCTGTGGAGTGACTTTAGTAAACTGGTTCCGATCAGAGGCAGATAGACACTTACTTATCGTCACAAAGGATCTGATCACTTTCACAATCTCAAATAATAAGACTGATTGCATGGCGCAGGATGACCCATTCACCAATTGCTTAAGAAGTCACAGCATTGACTACACCAACTCCTCGTCTCCTCTGGAGGTGGACCTTCAGAAGGACAAGATACTCCACAGTGTGACTGAGGTTCGAGGATCAAAGTTTGATGATGTCATCAATGGAAGTAAGGAGCACAACGTAATAGTTCCAGGAGGAGGAGAAGATTTTCTTCAGGGCAGAGGAGGAGAGGACTGGTACGTTGTCACACCAGGCCAAGGAGTAAAAACCATCAACAATCAGTCACCAGATCTGGTTAAAGATACCCTCTTCCTGAAAGAACGATATCAGCATGTAACATGTTCCTGTGAAGAACAGCATGTCATACTATCAGTTAATGGAACAAGAGAAGTTGTTTTACAGGGCTGGTTTGATTCAAGGAGGTCTCAGCACCTGCAGATCCAGACCAGTGATGGTATAACATTTGAACTAATGTCCAGCATCAATAGTTGTGGTGGATCTTTAAAGCTGCCCTTAACTATTGATTTAAGAAAATACAGAGCGAGGCCCCTTGATTCTCTCCAAACACAACAGCCAACATGGCCATTTCATTCAGATAAAACAAGAGTGCCACCAACCCAGGATGGATGTTTCAAATATAAAAGCAGAAATTCAAAGGAGAAACGTTACTGTGGCTATCATGGCCATGTGATGATGGCTAGTGATACTGACTCGGTAATACAAATGTATGGATCTTCTGGTTTTGACATAATGATTGGAAATGGCAAAAATAATTTGCTAGATCCTTATACTGGAGGTGCACTGATGCATGGGGGTAAAGGGAAAGACACTTACATAGGGTATGGAGACAAAGTAATGATTGACAACTTTGCAGAGGATCAAATTGTAGATACTATCTTGGTTGACATGGATTTCCTTAGTGGTGATCAAATCAAAACAGTGTGGGATGAGGAAGATCTGAATGTGACAATCACTACGAAAGGGGAACAGTTCAAAATCAGTCTGCTCAATTACAATTATGGTCCCAAATATCAGCACCTACACTTTAAGACCACTGATGGAGTACATTTTAATTTAACAGTTCAAAACACAACTAGAGATGTTCCTTTGATCCGGACCGAAGCTTTCAAAGTGACTCTGAAACAAACGCAGGTTGACTGTCGCTTGGATCTTGGAGCTCAGAGAAATCTATCAAAGGTCCAAACAGTCCAAGGTTGTCCTTCCCAGTCCAATCATATCCTAGGTAATGATCAGGACAATGCATTGTTTGGTGGTTGGAAAGATGACGCCTTGGAAGGAGGTGAAGGAAAAGACACCTTGATAGGAGGCAATGGAAATGACATTCTGGTTGGCGGCTTGGGAGACGACACGCTTTACGGAGAGGACGGAAATGATACCATGATGGGAAACTCTGGCTGGGATGTCTTCATTCCCGGACCAGGGGCTGATCTGGTGGATGGCGGTCCAGGCCGAGACACTGTCCTGTACCGAGGTGATCATAAGAAAGGTGAGGGGGTTTATGTCAACCTGCTGAGTGGAAAATGTTACCGAGCTGATGCAGAAGGTGACGAACTGAAGGATGTGGAGATTGTCATCGGCACCATCTACTCTGATCTCTTGGTATCGGGTTACGAAGCTGCCCTCCTCAAAGGCTCAGATGGCAACGACACTCTGGTGTCCACTGGTGGAGATTACCTGATTGGGGGCGACGGAAATGACATTTACATGCTGGCCTTCCAACAGGGCTCAGTCACCATTGACAACTGCGCAGAGGACAAGGCCACAGATATACTGTACTTGAGAAGGGGATTTCCAAAACTATCTGACTGCCAAAAAGTGTCGAATGGAGTTAAGCTGATTTTTTTCAGAGAGGATCACTCCACAGGTGTTAATGTTACTCTGCATCGCTGGGTCAATGATGAAGATGAGTGTGGCCATCTGATGCTGGTCAACAAAGAGGAGAAGTGGTCAGAGGGCAGGCTATCAGAGAAGTGTATGTCAGGACCGTGATAAGCAAACTGGTTATGTAGTCATTTTGGTTTTCTTGGTCAGGCATTTTCTTTTGACCTACATGTTGAAAGGCATTTAAAAGGAAACATCAAGTTCAAATTTATTATGAATGCAATGCTTATTTAAATCTCATTAAGAATACAAAAACATTTTAATGGAATCTATCATAATTATTTGGGGCTATTAATAATTGGTAATTTCTTAAGTGTTTTGTTTTTTCTTGTTTGCTATCATGGTGCAGGATTGAATCCATGTGTTTAATCACCAATTTTTAAAGTTTGCATATCCTAATTTAATATGATAATCATTTTGACAATCTTGGTTCTGATTGTTCTTTCAAATAAAAATATTAATTCAGGTATTATGTATTGTGTGATGTATTGTGTTAGTGTAACTTTCTTTTAGAGACAGAAAAAATAAAAAATCTTTAAAACTTTCTAAGAGTACATTATAGCGGTCCATGCAAAAAAAAAAAATGTCCAGGGGGAGATAAAAGATCAGCTATCTGGACATTTTGGAGAAACTCACCTTTATTGTCAACACACCTTTGAAAGCAAGGCATCCTCTGAACAGCCTCGCTCTCCAGTTTGTGGCTGTAAAGTCTGATGAAACTGTGATTCTCCTCGAGGTCACTATAAGTCATTTTATACTGAAAACCTACCATGACATCAGTGGATTCCCTTAGGTCATGTAGTTTCATATCATACTATCAACTACCTTTAACATTTTGCCTGCTACAGCCTCTGTATGTGTTGTTTGAGAAAACCTTCAGGACTGGAGCCTAAGAAAAAATTAGTTAATGAATTTGTGCTTATCAATCAATAATCGGTGACACATTATCATGCAGTATTATTATGTTTTAGTTGTGTGGACAAATGATTAAAACTCCACTTTCAATAGCACATACTGTAGCTATTAAGCATGGCACTATTATTCTGTTTGTGTTGAAGGTCTTGTTTTCTAACATGGTATCAGGGTTAAATCCATTTTTTTATCTCCATTTTCTAATCGTTTTTAACTGCAGACTCACTGCTGCTATTATGCGCTGTATTTCAGGGTATGTTAACAATATGAAAACCCATGGAAATTACGTCAAAAAACTGAAAGACATGTCCACTCTGCAGTAAATAAATGCTCTAAATTGACAGGAGCCAGTTGAGGTGGTTTGAGTCAGGATGCCTCATGGTTGCCTCCTGGTGGAGGTTTCTGGACATGACCAACTGGGAGGAGACCCTGGGCTGGACCCAGGACACCCTGTAGGGATTATATTCCTGGCTGGCCTGGGAATGTCTTGGGATTGGTGTTGGAGCTATCTTATGATTAATGGTAGCAAAAGTAAACAATGCATCATTTAAATAGTCTAGATTGTTAGATTAACTAGCCAAAAAATAAGTTTGTGATACTGTATTGTAACTTTGTTGAGTAAAATATTCTTTTTAAAAAAAATAACAAGAAAATGTTTCTCGACTTGCCTGGGTATGTCTGGACTTTTCCAGGGAAGAAAAGAGAAGGCAAGGAAAATACCTGTTGACACGTTAACAGTCCCAAAAACATCCACATAAGGAAAAGAAGGTGGGCTGTCCCCAAGCCCGGTGGGACGTCCTGGGAGGGGGCTGATTTCCTCAGCCTGCTACAACCCGGTGCCAGATAAGCCTTACGAAATGGATGGATGCATGCATGTAAATAGATAACTTGGCATATTGTGGTTCAATAATCATGATAATCATTTTAAGAATACTTTGATTATACTTTCAAATAAAACATTCTTTCAGATATTGTTTGAGTC
This sequence comes from Myripristis murdjan, assembly GCF_902150065.1. Taxonomy (NCBI): domain Eukaryota; kingdom Metazoa; phylum Chordata; class Actinopteri; order Holocentriformes; family Holocentridae; genus Myripristis; species Myripristis murdjan. The sequence goes on from NC_043988.1 coordinate 36,130,814, forward strand.
GAGACAACATTCTTTTAGAGCAAGAGAGGCTTTACCTCATTTTAATAATTCTTCCAAAAAAAAGTGTAGTTCCTGAGGTGGGTATCCCCATGATTTGTTTGATTTCTGCCTGAATATCTCTCCAATATTGATAGAATTTAGGACAGTCCCAGAAAATATGGGTTTGGTAGCCAATTTTCCCACATTCTCTCCTGAATAATTCTCAAGTGTTTCTGAAGTGTTCTGTATCTCACTAACGTAAATAAATATTCTCATTCAAATTTTCCAGTCCCTCCAGGTCGGACTGCTCATCAGCCTGTGACCATGAAGGCATGTCTGCTCCCACATTTTATCTGTGATACAAATATTCATTTCTAATTCCCATTTCTGCTTTGTTTCCCAGGTATTTCCTGATCCGTTTTCTTGAAGCCATCTGTACAAGCAAGACGTCAGGTTCTGCTTCATCACTCCCTCTATAGTCAACATGATCAATAAATAATACTGTGCTTACCCATGAGTGTGGAGATGGGTCAGTGTGTCAGCAGACTCTCTTCTCTCTTCTGTCTATAATGATCTACTGTAATCATATGAGAAAAAAATACATTAGCCTATTTCTAGTATTTCTTAATTGACAATTTTAATTTCATTATTATTGAAATGTTTTACTCAAATTATTTCTCACCTTGCTTTTCCCTGCAGTTTTCTTTCACACACACATACAAAATACACACACACTTCTCGGGTAGACCAACGTGTGTTGACGCTGCCATTGTTGTCCAGCTGACAACTCTGTAGTAGTGAGGCATTTGAGGTAGCATAAAGGTACAGAATTTTGATGCCCAGCTCTATTTATCGAGTGTTTAAAACTGTGTGTCTGTGTCAGCAAACCAAAGTGCAGGCTACATGGTGACGGTCGCCATGAAGGGGGGTTAGGGTGAAACTGTGACGCCACAGTTGATGATTCATTCACCAATTCGGTCACCAGTTTGTTCAGCGGTCCTCAGAGATGGACAGAGAGCTCGACCCCTGTACTTGTACTGGGATGTTTGTGATGACATCAATGAATTACTGTAATTTTTCCAGTGTATAGGACCTTGTAACTGTTGTTTCAGAGAGTGAACTCTTTGAAACCACCTGCACTGATGTGCTTGTGTGTAGAACCACAATGTTCTCCAAAGCCTGCAGAAACACCTCCAAAAACAAATCAAATGAATGAGATCATCAGAGGATCATCAGACTGAGACTCGTAGTCAGCGGGTTCATCTCTTTCTTCTCCTGCTGCCGCCATCGTGACGCTCTTGTTTTGAGTTGTTGGGAGTCAAAAGGGCGTGGTTACTTTGGCGTTCTCCTTATATGGGCAAAGGATGATGTATTTCCACTTTTACGTAGATCCCAGTGAGAAACACAGCTTGTGTCCAAAAGTATTTCAAAAAAAAAAAAAAAAAAAAAAAAACACAGCCGACCTTAACGTAGCGAGTACTTTTCAGCCTTCCTAGAAATTTACTCGAGTAAGAGTAAAAATATTTGTCTTGGAAATGTATTCAAGTAAGAGTAATTAGTATCAAAGAAATCTAATACTCAAGTAAAGTACAAATCCTCAGAGCACAAGAGTCGTGTGGCTCCTGAACACCGAGTCACTCAGCGAGCAAGTAACTGAACTGAACTGGAACCTGAGGCTCAATAAGCCTTGGTTCTCTCGTTCACTGAGCGGGTCTGATTCAGTGAAGGCTTTACTCTCTGGGTGTTATCAACATAGTTGACTCAAGTCGAGGTCAGCTGGACTGTGTGTAGGTTCCTGAAGACGTTTCACTCCTTCAGCTCCAACAGACTGCAGGGGAGTCCCAGCTGTTTCACCTGTGGGGACGTTCTCCAGGTCGCTGGAGACGAGCATCATCAGTGTCGGTGGAGTCAGCTGACTGTAGGAGTGAAGCATGGTTGTTGGGGTCATGAGGGGTATCTGTCTGAGGTATCTGTCCTCCCCGTCCAAGATGTGATCTTTGGCTCCCGTTTCTTTCAGGTGCAGGTGAACTGCTGAGTCCTGACTGAGGAGTTGGTCCTCCTGTGCTCAGTCATGTGTTTGTTGGTAGTTTTTCATTATTATTATTATTATTTAAAAAAAAAAAACTGACCATTACGTTCATATCTTGGATAAGGAGGACAGATGGTTCAGTTTTCATTGCAGTGCCAATAATAATATACTATATTTAATTATACTTAATTATTAATTATACTACTACATTATTAATTTGTTTTTTCAATTTTCAATTTTCAATTTAATTCGGCACGATTATTCCAAGTATTGCACTGAAAGCAACTCTCTTTTAATTTTCTATTTGGGCTTTTCATTTTAGTTGTGACCAAATGTATAAAAATCAATAAATAAATAAAAATCATGTATGGGCCATCCATGCTCATCACAGCACATATGAGTGCATGTGTGAGAGTGTCATATTTCAGTACATTTAGGATGGTTTTGATGGGTCAAGCTGCTCGTAATGCACAAACTCAAGTCTGCAGGCTGTGCTCGTGTTATCTGCCGCTCTAATTTGAATTTACTCAAAGTCCTAACTGATATGGTTTCACCAGCTGGTTGTGCACGTACTCACGTCTGCAGGCTCTGTGCTGTCATATGAATATGTTTATGAATGAATATGTTTGTTTAACTACTACAATAACAGGCTCTACTGCGATATGCTCACATTGTAAAAATATTTATTATTTCAATACATTCTAGTGCCTCTGCTGTTGATGTAAATGTTTTGGTGTAAACATGGTTATGATTATTGGTGATTTTACACCTTTTCTTCACCATTTACCAGTTACCAAGTCTTTTAATTTGAAAGTGCATGTCTCTGACCAAACCCGTGATCATGGCCATGGCTTAGGCTGAGTTTTTCACTGCCTGACTGAACGTTTGCTCTTTGGTTTTAAAAGATTTTAGCCTCTCTAACACAAATGTGTTGTATTCAAAACTGCTTTTGAAGTTATTGTGAATAAATTAAATGTAGATGTGCTGAAAGAAGTGTAAAAGTAATGGCCTCTTTGTCTTTCATAATTGTACGATGGACTTATTCATATCCTGTAACCAGTAAGTTCACCATATTAAAGCACATGTCTTGGAAACTGTCATTTTTGGTACATTTGGTTAATTCACTGGGATGTTTGTGATGAGCTGACCAGCTAGTTGTTGTACACATTCAAGTCTGCAGGCTCTGCACATGTTATCTGCTATCTGGGCTGTAATTTGAATTTTCTCTGTGAGGCTGTTCCCTCCTGGTGTTGCCAACCATCCTGAAAGTCTGAATACAAGCTGACACCTCAGGACACACTCTGAGGCCTGGGACGCCTTTATCCACATGGCATTACAGGTGTAAGCAGACAGGTGACCCAGGATGGACCAAAGGACCGCCCACCTCACCTGAAGTCCTCTGTCTTCAGCTGTGGTCCGGCCCGCCCCCCCGACAGCGACCAGCCCGTCTCTTTTCCAGCAGAGAAACTCTCCTGGCCAGCAGCTGAACTGTCAGCTGAGGGATCAAATCAAAGAGAAGAGCAGCTCGGCTGGAAAGCAGCTGCTTCATGAAGAACCCCCCCTTACCAACACACCAGCCCCCTAAAAACATCCTGCAAGACATTTTGGGGGGTCTCTAAAGTATGTGCTGACAACATGCAGCTGGGTTTTCTTCCATATGAAATTCAGAGGAGGTTTAATCATGGCCCGGTGTGATGAAACACATTCTGTCTAACCCTAGAAATGAGCTACTAACTGAAATATGATAACGGCCGTGCTGCGAGCGCCTCGCAGAACCCTCTTAGACCCGCTGGTATAAAACTTTAATCTGAGGCTGAATGTGATCGGGTCGAGATGTAGCAGCTGTGAAATACGTCTTCAGTCAATCAATCAATCAATCAAACTTTATTTGTAGAACACTTTTCATACATGAAATGTAGCACAAAATGCTTTACATGTTAAAACACCCCCTGCCCCCCACCCCCACCCCAACCTCTAGACCCCCACCCCACAATTCTCTCTCATACACACACACACAGATACACACACACACACACACACACACACACACACACACACACACATATAATGTTTGTTTGGCTGAGTACAGAGGAACCAGGTCAGGAAGCGCTGCCATCTGCGCTGGGGGCTGCCCACGGCCCAGGCCAGGACGCCACAGCTCAGGGGCCCACCAAGCCACAGGTAGGCAGAGGACCCATGGCACTGCAGCGGGGCACCGCCACAGAGCCACAGAGCCCCCATCCACCCCAGCCGGTGAGCCCCACGAGAAGAGACATCCCAGCCCCAGCCGAGAACAGCCCCCAGCGCAGAGGGCCCCCACTGAGGAACCACTGGATATATGGGATAAAAGAATGAAAACATATAAGATAAGAATATAAAAAGTCTATAGAGAAATAAAAACATATAAAATAAAAATATATAAGTACATTAATAAAAGCTAAAATAAGCATGTGTAAACATATAAGAACATTTAGTTAAGAGCCAAAACAAAAGGTATAGGGTATAAAAAGAACATTAAATAAAAGTCAGGTTAAAAGAAAGAGCATATTAAGAGCAGTACCTGACGGAGCTTTAAAATGGAGTGAGAGAGGACGTCTCCTTTTGTTAAAAAGACCTGCTGCCTCTTAAATGTTGTTTTATTTCTATTTTTTGAGTGGAAGGAGGACTAGCAAAGTGGGAATTTCCTTTTACAGTCTCCCTCTCTCACTCTCTCTCTCTCTCTCAACCTCTCCCTCCCTCCCTCCCTCTCTCTCACTCTCTGACATTTTACCTGTTAATTTGCATACAGAGCAGGAAAGGGAGATCTGAACACAAGTGGGCAGGTGAGTTCTGTAGTTAGGAAGAATCCTCAACAACAAAACAATATGTAACTGAGTGAAAAATGAGGTTTATGGATGAACTGTGAGAGTCCTGAACGATGCTGAGGTCTGAAGCTGCTGCAGGCTCGTCTGTGTCTCAGTGAAAAGAGAGGAGGAACAGCTGTCTGACTGTTGTCTGACTGCTGTCTGACTGCTGTCTGACTGTTGTCTGACTGCTGTCTTTTGTATTCTCTGTCTGCTCTGGCGGCAGGTTGTTGGTTGGTTGCAGCCACCTGAGCACCTGAGCAGTGTGAGACATGTGTGGACTGACAACCACAGACTGAGAATGAATGAATGAATGAATGAATGAATGAATGAATGAATTTTCGTGTCTGGACATTTAAATGACCCATCCCTCATGGGATTATACAGACACATTAATTACAACAAAACATGACATTCCAGCATGTAAACCACCTTCATCTGATAGCATAATAATATACATAAACAGATATGATCCAAACATACACATAAACCTCCCACAAATAAATAACACTTCAGAGAATATCCCACAATAGGAAACAACAGAATACACGAGTATACAGACCTACACACACACACAGCCCCCCAATGCACAGGTCCAAAATAAAATAAAATAAAATTAATACCAGCCATTAATTATCAAATTTTTGATCCAACTCATGAAATAATAATCAACAGTCCATACCACAAAAATAAATACAATTTGAGGAAATTATCTGTTGTAAGTTACTTTTCTCCTTCTATCCCAAGCTTTGGACTCAGTGTGGGCCAACCCACTGGCCAAACGGTGTGGAGAAAAAAAACACAAAATCATCACATCACATCATCATCACATTTCCCAATGGCGTGGTCCACCTCACCACTACTGAGACCAGATGCTGGACACCATTTCCACCTCTGAACGTCCACTCATTCACTTCCTATGGGTAGCTTTCCCTGTTAGCTTAGCATAAAGACCTGAAGTCTATGGGAGTCATTAGCCTGGCGGTGTCAAAGTAATATTTAAAAAAAAAAAAAAAAAAAAAAACTTCCAGCAGCTCTGAAGCCGTCGTATTTACACAGTGGATCATGTGGATTTGAAATACAAAGGCCATCTCTCTCATGAACACTTTACAGCGCGGTGCAATAACAGACACTCAATATGTAAACGTGACTCTTTGTGAATTGCCCCGCTCCCAGACATCAGATCATTACAGACAGTCCTTTGTCCCAGTGCAGTAAAACAGGCAGTGAGCGGCAGTGGCAGTGACCATAGATGGTGAAGGGGCTTCTGCTCGCCCTGGTTTAATGACATTATGCCAGAGACACAGGGAAGGTATATAAAAAAACGGAGGGACATTTCACAAACTTCTGTTGGAGACTGCACACTGTTTGGCATCGACTCCCTCACACACACACACACACACACACACACACACACAGGGCAACATCACTGCGGCTGTGTGACCCAACTGAGGCTGAGCAGGTGAGAATATTTCTCCATCTCTCTCTCTCTCTCTCTCTCTCTCTCTCTTTCTTGCTTCCTCCTTTCTCTCCAACCCTAAACTTTTAACCCTCCTGTTATGTTCACATTTTTAAACATCTTTTATGTTTGGGGTCAGTTTGACCCCTGCAGTTTAAACTTCCACAAAATTATTATAACTAAAATTGTTATCAAAGTTTATGTGTCAGGTACTTTATGTTTCTTTGTTGACGACCTAAATAGCCCTTTAAATAAAACATAACATAACCCCCTTATACATCCAGTATTCCTATTACGCGACAATGGAAAAATCTGCAAATCACCATAAAATCTCACTGATTGATCTGAAATTGGAAAGAAATATTAATTTTTGGTGTTTTAATGGCTTTATATTATTTCTAAGCACAGATTTCTGTTATTTATAACCGATGCGTTGCAAAGTGTGTACAGGACATTGAAAACATATCATCTTGTCAATTTCATCTTTACCCAGTAGTGCCCATTACATTAGGAACACTCATTAAATATGAAGCAAAAAATATGATGTTAATTATTCATTTAGAGACGTTTAACATTGGCTGGGGTCAAATTGACCCCAAACATAATAGGAGGGTTAAATGTTATAGTTTTGACAGCAGAAAGAAATGCCTTAGATTTTTTTTTTTTTTTTTTTTTACCTTATTTAGTGAAACTATTGCAGGTCCTCAAGGAAGAGCAGCTTAATTGTTCCTCGCTATTGGAGAAGCAAGTTAACTGAATGTCTGTGTGAGTGATTTTACGATGTTTTAGTCCCACGGGCCTAGATAAGTCCGTCCAGCACACACAGACTTCATGAACACAGAGATGATCAGTTCTCCACTCGCCCAGTTATAATGCTGCGGAGGGTGTCGCTGTCCGTTCAGGTGCTGGCACATCTGTCTGGGAAATAAGAATCCCTCATTACTGATCATTTTCAGATCTGGCTTCACAGTTATTGAGCTAAAACTTCCTCAAAAAAAAAAAAAAAAAAAAAACCTCCCTCATTGCCACCTGTTGCTACTATCACGACGTCATGGCATCAGGAAGGGCCAGTAATGCAAGGGACGATGAGAAACTGAGTGTTTTCCTTTATCTGACGCCGGAAACACAGAAAGTCACAAAGACAGGAGACACAAGCGTTTTACAGCATGGAAAGTTACGCCAAAGCCATTCATAAATACGTAAATAAGCATAAAAAGAAATGTAAGAAATGTGTCTCTTGATTTTTATTATCATCATAATTATTAGTATGATGAGTGTTACATTTGTTAACGAGAGCATGGAAAATAATTTTTGGTCTTCTGACGTCACAACAACGCAGGGCCCATCTCTCCCTCTTCTTCTTCTTCTTTTTGTTTTTTGGCAGCTTGCAATACCAACTTTTAGACGCATGCCTCTGTTTCCTCTGGAGTCCATGGTGGGACAACAGAGCGGCACAGTGGGGCTTCAGATTTGTTATTCCTGTCCTACTGCCCAACCCAAACTGTGTGTCCGTCCTCCTTCTGTCTCTTGAAACAGTTTTGATCTTCTCTGAGCCAGATTATTCTCGATATGCCCCGTCAAGTTTGCCCATTGTGTTAATGCTAGCTGGGTTCTCATGGCAAAAGAATATATAATATACATATTTCATCCATTAGATTAGATTAGATAAAACTTTATTGATCCCTTTGGGCGGGTTCCCTCACGGAAATTGTGGTTTCCACCTGTAAAGCTGGAGTCGTCTTGACACTTGATATTGAATTGTGTCCAACTTTATTGATAATGTTTTGACACTGATTATACATTCATAATGAAGAACTGACCCGATCAGACCGGTGTATAGCCGAGAGATTTTACAACAAACCTGTGTGCTCCCCACTCTCTGGCCCTCAAAAATGTAATAGTTTTTTTTTTTTTTTTTTTTTTTTTCCCACTATTCCTTCAGCATGTTTTCCAAGTGAGCCTCTTGACAAACCAAATCCAACCCAAATACTTGAAACAGTTCCTGGCATGTATTTTAAAACCAAAATGATTATCTATTTTCTTTGTCTAATTATCATTTTTTGCAAAGTAGAGCAGGAGAGCAGTAGAGAAAGCCTCCACTTGCTCTGCTGCTTGATGTAAATTTTTAATTAAAAACTCTATATTTCTGCTCTTTTCCACATAAACCCATCATCTGCAAATAATCAGACCCCCAACAGACCTATCTACACTCACTGTAAACACACAGGATTAAAAAAGAAATATTGGACCAAACTAACCTAGTTTTTATAAATGTGTTATCAGCGCTCATCTTGATTAAGTTCCCTTTTTCAAATTAAAGTCATTTCGTCCCCAAAGGCTTTGATCATTACATCTGTATTTCTAATGTTTGGCAGAAAATGGCAGGACAGGTGAAGACCCTCCTGATCCTCTTCAGCCTCCTCAGCCTGACTGAAGAGTTTGGTGAGACACATTTGAACGTCCTCTGTCTTTAAAGGACCATTCCAGTGTTTTTGCATACATTATCACACTAGGTACACTCCAGGCACACTTTACACATTACTACTAACCATTTTTATCACTTTGTTTTTATTTACGTAAAATCCTTGAGCGATAAAACAACCTGAAATTCTCTGCTGCTGTTGCTATCATTTGTGCTCTAAGAAGTCATGGATTCTTGTACATTTTCTCCTCTTGACCATTATCTAGTGCAGCCGTACTGCATATTCTGTTGTCACAGATATCGGCCTCATTCAGCTCCATTATGTTTCTAGATGTGGGATGAAAATCACGTGATGTCGTGTCACATCTCTGCTGTAGGCGACTAAATGCCCCATGTGGAGGGACACTGTTCAGGTCACAGTCACTGCAGCCATACATGCCAGTCATGGTGTTACAGCAGAGCCACACCAAAGCTGGATTTCTAACACAAACTTTTGTTATCCAACAAATCTGGCCAAGCAGAACATTAGGTGCGATGTGGATGAAAGTCCACAGCCTGATGTAACTGATGGGAACATATGCATCTACAAAAATATCTGCTGTGTTTACTTTTTTCTGAAACACGATTGTTTTTGTGTCCACTATTTGTGAATGTAAATGTAAAATGTGTGAATGTGACTTTGCAGAGGTGAAGGATGACGAGTGGGAGGAGCTGAGCCCTGATATTGCTGCGCTGCACCGCCTCAAAGGACTGTCTGAACACATCACTTATCAAAGCCTCCAGGATCCTCCAGACCTCTGGTATGTTAGGAACTGGCCCCTTCCCAACTCTCAAAGGTCTGGTTTTGAAAGCTTTATATCACAAACTAACACCGATACCAATGATTCAGTGATTACTTCACCAGCTGCTGAGATTTCTGGCATTCAGAAATCTCCTCCTCAGACATTAGGTGGTTAGGTGTTTAGGTGTTTAGGTGGTTTAGGGTCTTTTTTTAAAAAATGAGAGATTCTGTCATTTTAAGCAACAATGTGGCTGGAGGTTCTGGCTGTGTTTGTGCTAAAACACAGCCAATACAGTGGATGCACTTGGGAAATGCAGCCCTATTGATGTTAAGCCCCACCCACTTCCACACCCCCTTAAGGGTGATTGGTCTGAAAAGTTAATTACTCCTTTGCTGGCCAATGAACAACCTTCCCATTAAGTTTCGTTTGAATCTGTCCAGTGCCTTTTGAGTTATGCTGCTGATAGACGGACAGACAGATGGACAGGGGAGCTCACATAACCACCAGCCAGAGCCTCCACCTCACTGGAGGAGGTGAAAGTGAGTTTTGATGGTGAGGCTGTCCTCATCGTTACATTAGGACCACTGAGTCAATATCAGTATAGAGTGCCATTGAGACTTCCCAATGTCACACACAAAAAAATGAGATTTTCCACTGAACTCCATATCCATTGTATAAAGTAGACCTTAAGCTGTTAGAAATGCATGTTGGTCAAGCTCCTGCACCTTTTATAAATTGACTGCAAACATAGAAAGTACAAGCGAGGTGAGGCTGTCCTCATCGTTACATTAGGACCACTGCATGGGCCACTGAGGGAGTTTTCTCAAAGAAATGTGCATCAAAAAGCTAATGAGGACTGTATTTCACCTAGGGGAACGTCCAGACATGGGACCAGATTTGGAAGATCCACCAGAAGGTGAGGACATATTTAGTCACAGTCAGGTTTCACCAAATGTGTTTGCAAAACAACTCATAAGGAGAGAGTGATATTACAGACAGCTGATTTTTAATGATGTACTGACTAGGGGTGTAACGGCACATGTATTTGTATTGAAATTTTTCAGTACAGGGTGTTTGGTTCGGTACAGGTCGTTGGGTTCGGTACAGAGGTAGCACGGGTGAGTTACCACACGAGTATAATAGGTGGCAGAACATAAGTTTCGTTTATATTTATCCGTATCCACCTGCAGCTACACGTGCGAAACAGTAGAGGGCAGCAGTACACCGGGGAAGCATCTAATCTTTGAAAGAAGAAGCATAATAAGCTACACCTGAAGCATGACCTGAAGCCTGAACACTGATGTCATGGCTACGGCTAATGCTACGGAAACAAGCATAAGAGAGAAACCAGAGCTTGAAGAGCGTCCCTCGTCATTAAAATCTCCTGTTTGGGAGCACCTCAGGTTTCTGGCCAAATATTTGAATGGACAAAGACAAGTGGACAAAACGAAGGCAGTGTGCCGACATTGCTTGGCTGAGATCGGTTACGTTCATGGCAACACCACAAACATGCTCTTTCATTTGAAACAGCGTCACCCGACTGAGTATCTCAATTACAAGAAAAAAAAAACAACCCTTGTGCAAACGCAGCTGACTACGACATTTAAGCAGCCGCTCCCTAGCAATTAATCTCGGGCCAAAGCCATTATAGCTGCCATCGGAGTTTTTATAGCAGCGGATCTAAGACTGTATTGAGTTGTTGAGAACGCCGGTTTTAAACATATGCTGAAGGTGATTGAGCCCCGGTATGAAGTACCTACTCATCCGCACTTCAGCCAGAAGTCTGCTGTTGTCCAAGACTTGTCCAAGGCATATGTAGTAGCACTCACGACTGATGGATGGGCATCCAGAGCTAATGAGAGCTACATAACGGTGACTGCCCATCACATCACCCCTGAGTGGAAAATGGTGAGCCATGTTCTGCAAACACGGCCCATGTATGAACAACATATGAGCGCAAATCTGGCAGAGGGACTAGAGCCAGGAACAACAATTACAGTCACAACAGACAATGCCAGGAGTATGGTCAATGCAGTGAGTGATGCTGGACTGCTGGACAGACTACTTGGTAAAGTGAGACGGATTGTGTCTTTCTTTCACCGTGGCCCAACAGCTGCCCACATATTGAAGAGCAAACAGGAGATGCTTAATGTACCAAAACGCACCTTTATTCAGGACGTCACCACCCGCTGGAACTCAAGTTATGATATGCTTGAGAGGTACCTTGAGCAGCAAGCAGCATTGTACTCGGCACTGACAGAGAAGGCTCTCAAGAAGAAAGATATCACCACATTGTCTGACCAGGATGTGAGGATGAGTTTACTCTGCGGTTCCTGCCTCAGTGCCACAGTAAGATGTGCCACCGTGTGGACTATTGTGGTATTACGCACTAAGAAAAACCACTCATTTGCAACAATTTAAAACAAAATAAAACAAAATATAGGGGGTGTTTTTTATGTCAGCTTTCCCACATGCGGTCTTCCTTATTTTCTCATCTCTCATCTCATCTCATTTCTCTCATCCTCATTCACTTATCCGGATTTGGGTCGTGGAGGAAGCAGTTTCAGCAGGCGACCCCAAACTTCCCTTTCCCTAGCAACATCAACCAGCTCTGACTGGGAGATACCATGGCGAGCCCAGGCCAGTGTGGTGATATAATCTCTCCACCTGGTCCTAGGCCTGCCCCGTGGCCTCCTCCCAGGTGGACGTGCCAGGAAAACCTCCCTTGAGAGGCCCCCTGGTGGCATCCTTACCAGATGCCCGAACCACTTCAACTGGCTACTTTCCACGCAAAGGAACAGCGAATCTACTCCGAGTCTCTCACGGATGACTGACCTTCTCACCTTATCCCAAAGGGAGAGGCCAGCCACCCTCCTGAGAAAACCCATTTCGGCCACTTGGATCTGCGACCTTGTTCTTTCGGTCATGAACCATCACTCATGACCATAGGTGAGGGTAGGAATGAAGACTGACTGATAGATCGAGAGCTTTGCCTTCTGGCTAAGCTCTCTTTTTGTCTCAACATTTTTTTAACCTTATAAATGACTTTTTAACCTTCAACAGTTAACATTTTAAATCATTTTAACCTTTTTAACCATGAACTATTTATTCATTATCTTTTCATCACAATTTATCCATGAGCTAATTATCACTCTTTTACATCACAAAATTACTTGTCTGTATTTTAACCACTTTTATGATATACTCTTCTTTTCCAACCCTGTACACTGGCACCACGATTTATTGATGTAAACAGCCAGGCTGCCTCGCTTTAACTAAACTGCAGCATTCATAACTGTTACGGCCTCTCAACACAAACACAATTGGCTCAGAGAGGACATAACATAAAGATGGACGCCACAACTGAATTGACATTTAAACAAAAGTTTGTTATAGAAATAAACAATATTAAGAAAAGAAACGAATCAAAAGGGGTTGGAGGTCCCAGCCGAACTAAACAAAAGGAACGGGAAACCAGCCACGCAATGGGCCATGCAAACCCAGCACCCCCTATACTACCAAAACAGAAAAAAAAGGTAACTAAACTCTCCCAAACAAAATCCAATAGGTAGACTACCGGAAACCTCCAACCCAAACTAAAATAACAAAACCTAACAACGAGGGTGTGCTGAGGGAAGGACAAACAAAGGTCTTGTTAGGTCTGTTTGATAAGTAATTTACATTTTCACAACAAATAATAATTTAACATATTGTTAAATTATTGGAGTCAAGCTTAATGGTACCCCAGCAAGCCTCCTTAACATACGCCTGAGGTTACGTCCTCTCCGGGCTCCTTTTTTTTTTTTTTTTTTTTCGCACTGACTCTTGCACACTGCAATGGCATTATTATTGATGATGTTTTGTTGTTGTTGGTGATGATGTCGATATTGATTATGATGTTGACAGTCACCTGACTGTTCTGTTTTATCTGTTTTTACTGTAAAGAACTGTGTACCCCCCCCCCCAAATTAATTGTTGTTACCCCCTGTGCCCCCCACAAGAAAATTCTCTGGACCCGCCCCTGCAGGCGGGTGTCTGCATGTCAGAGTGAGGGAGTGGGGCTGCGTTCCAAATCGCATACTTCTACTTTTTACTTTTAGTATGTACTGCAGCTACAGCAGAGAAGCATGCTGACATGCATACTGCGAAATCTGCTAAATAGTATGGTAGTATGGGTATTGGAACGCAGGACTGGTCTTCTTGAACCTACCTCCCTCCACCCCCTAAGAGTGAAGGCAGGTAGGAGAGAGGCTGAAGAGAAGGCCAAAGAAAAGCATAGCATCCATAGCAATAATCTATGACCTGATGTAGTCCATCTTATTGTCGAGGGAGCAAACATCAGTCAGCAGGAGTATAGGTGTCACTGGTTTGTGATTGTGATTAGCACCTAGCCTCGCACGATCTCCTCTGTGTTTGTCCTGCTTCCACGTCCTGTCACACTGCTTGTGGTGATTCCTCCCTGATGGTACCCCAGATGTGACCACAGGCTAGCTTAGGTTTGCGCAGTGTAGCAGTCCAAACTTGCCCAGTACACTCAGCAAGCATTTGTCGCAACAACAGACTTTGATACGGATGCCCAAGAGAAATTTTTGTCAATGCTGTCACTATACATGCACTTTCCTTCCACACACTCTGCATTCACACAACTCATTCCACAAAACAAAACCATGGTTGCAGAACAGTTTGGCCACCCATTACCCAGGGTGAGTGACCCCTTGCTTGGACAGAGACAATCCTGCCATGAGTGGCTCACCACGCACATTTGCAGTACTGAACAAGAGGGGTTTAGTCATTCAATCCCCAGTGACGCCTCTCTTGCTAACACATGATTCTGCCGGAGGCATTTTTGCCTCCATAAGAGGGAGCGCTTACTCCATGCATGACAGCGTGGCCAGCCAGCCATCTGTCACTACACAAATTCAGAGTTATGAAAAAATTATGATACAGGCTTCAGTTTGCTGTAACATCCCCACAACTTAAGGGAGTAATTCAGCCAAAAGCTCTAGGTGAAGCAGCTTGTTTTCTATGCGAGGAAATTTCTTCCATTTTAGAGAAAAGACCAATAAGAATTATACCTTGCAAATACAGTCAAAGTGGCTTTTATTCAAGATATTTCCTGGTTCCAAAGAAGGTGTGTGCAATATGCATGTGATTTTATGTCTCAGACATTTAAACGAGCGCCTCAGAAAATACAAATTCAGGATGTTAACACATGCATCCCTTCTACATTTTCTATGCCCGCACAATTGTTATATATATATATATAAATATATATATATAAATATATATATATATATATATATATATATATATATATATATATATATATATTAAGATGGCGGCGCGCAGTGGTGCAGCGGCTTCTCGAGCTCCCGGGATTAAGTCTTTTTTTACCGACCTTTGAGGCCGCTTTTAGCACTAGTTTAGTGTTAAACTCGCGTGTAAGGTACAGCTCAACCGAACTGATGGTCATCAGAGACAGTTCGGTTTCTACAATTTCACCGAAGCTGAAATCTGCACTCGGAAGAGAGCGCCTCCTCAGGACAACGGAGTGGCGCAGCAGAGTACGGCAAGCAGCGGGCAAGAGGAAGCGGTGTGCCCGTAAACAGAAGAGGGGGAAGCGGGCGGGTGCGCTAGCCCAGCTAAAGGCTAGCAGACCGCCGATTCCAACTCTCTTTCTGGCCAACGTCCACTCACTGGATAATAAAGTGGACTCGTTACGTCTGAGGCTGAGTGTTTCTGCAGAGATGAGGAACTGTGCTGTTCTTTGCCTCACAGAAACATGGCTAAACAACAACATGCCGGACTCAGCCTTCCACATAGACGGTCTGCAGCTTTTCCGAGCGGACCGCGACCACCGGTCGGGGAAAACACGGGGAGGAGGACTGTGTGTGTACGTGAATGAAGGTTGGTGCACAAACAGTGGACTGGTGAAAACACACTGCTCTGAGGCGAACTGATGACTGTGAGATGTCGGCCGTACTATTTGCCTAGAGAGTTCACCGCGGTGTTCGTCACCATTGTTCACATCCCGCCGGGAGCTAATGCTAACGAAGCATTGACGGAGCTACACAACACCATTAGCTCGCTGCAGACAAAGCACCCGGAGGCGTTTTACGTGGTTGCGGGGGACTTCAATCACGTGAAACTGACGGACACTCTGCCCAGTTTTTACCAGCATGTCACCTTTCCCACACGGGGAGACAACACTCTGGACTGTGTGTACAGCAACATACACGGTGCATACAGAGCTCTTCCCCGCCCCCATCTTGGCCTCTCCGACCACATCTCCATCCTGCTGGTGCCAGCATACCGCCCCCTGCTGAGACGGATCAGGCCAACAAAGAAGACAGTCACTGTGTGGCCCAGGGATGCAGCCTCTGTGCTCCAGGACTGTTTTCAGTGCACAGACTGGCAGGTCTTCAGAGAGGCAGCTACGTATGAGGGAGAGGTGGACCTGGAGGAATACACCTCCTCCGTCCTCGGCTTCATCTCTAAGTGTACTGATGATGTCACCACCACCAGGACAGTAACCTGCTATTCGAACCAGAAGCCCTGGCTGAATGCTGAGGTTAGAGCGCTGCTGAAAGCTAGGGATGCTGCGTTCAGGGCAGGTGAGGCATCAGCACTCAGAGAGGCGAGGAAAGGACTGAATGCAGGCATTGTGAGGGCCAAAGCCACATACGCTCAAAAAATCCAGGGTCACTTCACCACCAGTGACCCCGGCGCATGTGGAAAGGCATCAAGTGCATCACAGACTACAACACCAGGGATGCACAATGCCCAAGGGACCCCTCCTTGCCAGATGCACTCAACCACTTTTACGCCCGCTTTGAGGACCCTGACACCCCCCCCAGCACCAGACTCACACCACCACCCGGTGACACGCCCCTCAGTGTGACCACTGCAGACGTGAGGAAGACCCTCCAGGGAATCAACCCCCGCAAAGCTGCAGGCCCTGACAACATCCCAGGGCGGGTACTGAGGGACTGTGCACACCAGCTGTCTGAGGTGCTGACGGACATTTTTAACACCTCACTGTCACTGTCATCTGTCCCCACCTGCCTAAAGACTGCCACAATTGTCCCTGTCCCCAAGTGCTCCACAGTGACATGTCTAAATGACTACCGACCCATAGCCCTAACCCCGGTAGTCATGAAGTGCTTCGAGAGGCTGGTCATGGCCCACATCAAGGACTCCATCGACATCACTGTGGACCCCCATCAATATGCCTACAGGAAAAAACACTCCACTGATGACGCCATTTCATCGGTGGTCCACACAACCCTCACCCATCTGGAGAGCAGGAACTCCTACGTCCGTCTGCTCTTCCTGGATTTCTCCTCTGCTTTCAACACCATCATCCCTCAGACCCTGGTGCAGAAGCTCTCCTCCCTCGGACTGAGTTCCACACTGGGGAACTGGGTCTTGGACTTCCTGACAAACAGACCTCAGACTGTCAGGATCCACAACACCGTCTCCTCCTCCATCACCCTCAGCACTGGCTCGCCACAGGGCTGTGTGCTGAGCCCCCTCCTGTTCACTCTGCTGACGTATGACTGCTCGGCGAGACACCCCAGCTGTCATATAGTGAAGTTTGCGGACGACACAGCAGTAGTGGGACGCATCACTAACAGCGATGAGTCCGAATACAGAGAGGAGGTGGAACACCTGGTGCAGTGGTGCAGTGAAAACAACCTCTGCATCAACGTGAAAAAGACAAAGGAGATGGTGGTGGATTTCAGGAAGGACAAGCGCCCTCTCCCTCCCCTGCACATCGGAGGAGCAGCTGTGGAAGTGGTCTCCAGCTTCAGGTACCTGGGTGTGCACATATCCAGTGACCTCACCTGGAGCGCCAACACTTCCCGTCTGGTCAGGAAGGCCCACCAGCGTCTCTACTTCCTCAGGAAGCTGCGGAAGGCTGGACTGGGGAGCTCCGTCCTGAGGAGCTTCTACCGCTGTGCGGTGGAGAGCGTCCTCTGCACCTGCATCACCGTGTGGCACGGCAGCTGCACTGCTGCTGAGAGGAAGGCTCTGCAGAGGGTGGTGAAGGCTGCACAGAGGACTGTGGGGAGCAGCCTTCCTACCACCTCGGACCTCTACACCTCACGATGCAGGGGGAGGGCCCTCCGCATCTTGAAGGACTCCACCCATCCCGCTCACAGTCTGTTTCAGCCCCTCCCCTCAGGCAGGCGGCTGAGGAGCATCCAGAGCAAGACCACCAGGCTCAGAAACAGCTTCTTCCCTGCAGCTGTCAGACTGTTGAACTCGAGCCATGCTCTGTAGTCTCCCATCTCATTCTCTCTCTCTCCCTTCTCCTGCACAAATCACTTTCCACCATAAGTGCAATATCACTAACATGCGTGTTTAGCACTAAGCTAATTCTGCACTGACCAAGTCCAACAGTTCCATGAATCCCAGTCCCGGGCATCAGGTTCTGTGGCTTGGTCCATTCTATATTACACTGTCTATATTATATATACATATTTATATATATATACATATACTGTCTATATTTACATAGGCTGTTTATATTTTTCTCTATATTTTTATATTTACTGCTTATATATATATTATATTTATTATTTATTATATATATACTACTTACTTATATATAGGCTGTTTATACTTATAGATATACTATTTATATTTTTATTTACATTTACATATGCTGTTTACCTTTACTTACATATACTGTTTATAGTTTACATACTGTTTATACCCACACATACTGTTTATATATACTGTTTATACCTATATATATATATTTATATACTGTTATATATCTTATATTTTATATTTACACTTATATTTACACTTCTTTTCTGGTCTTTTTTGGGGGGGGGGGGGTTTTGGCTTATACCGGGACCTGAGTGCTAATTTCGTACCACTAGCATGTAAGTGTGAACTGGTATGACAATAAAGTTCCTTGAATCCTTGAATCCTTGAATATATATATATATATATGTGTGTGTGTGTGTATATATATATATATATATATATATATATATATTAAAAAATAGTATCCATGCAAGGTTCCTCAAAAATCATTATTTAAGCTAATAAATATTCATTAAAATATAAATGGAAGTTCATAAATGGAATTTTATATTAAGTATTCAATTTCATCATCCTGAAAAATCCCCACCAAAAATGCTTTGTGCTGGTTAGGGGGTACTTGGCTGAAAAAAAAATTTCATAGGTGGTACAGCAGACATTTTCTGTCCCTGAAGGCCACCCATGTGCCAGGGATACCGAATCGGGGGGTAGATCTTCTGCCCAGAGGAAACCTTTATGTAGAATGGAAACTTCAGGATGCACCCCTGGGGTGGACCCCCCACTCCCGGACACCCAACCCCACCCTCAGGTTGCTCTGATTTTCCCCACCCAAAGAGAAGAAAAGAACAGGAGATAACCCAGCTCCTGTACCAGGAGCCATTGCTGCTGCCAATTCAAGACAGGTTGACTCTATGGGCCTGGCTCATGAGGGATTTAAAGTGAAAACTGTGGATCTCCCTTTTGGAGTAAATCCAGAATGATAGGCCTCCCTCAGCTAGGTTCCTTTACGAGAGTAAATGGTAAATTTTTGAGAGATAGCGCTCAGAATTACAGGTGCCCTTCTGGTGTTCGGTGGCTGTAATCTTCACTTAGTTACAACATGTGATGGACAAGGGTAAGGCTTTCTCCACCATCAAGGTGTATTGGCAGCCGTTTCTGACGGGAAGGCTGTGGGTCAGCATTCCTTGGTCTGCTGCTTCATGAGAGGCGTATGCCTTAAGCTACCAGTTCCCAAACCCTTGGGTCCATCCTGGAGCCTTCTAACTGTGTTGGATGCCCTTTTGGCACTGCGTTTTGAGCCACTGGAACAGGTGGACTTGAAAAAGGTGGCTTTAAAGATAGTGTTGTTACTGGCTCTTGCTTCAGCTAAAAAAAAAATGGGTGAGATGCATTGCGTTTCAGTACACATCAGCTTACATCTCTATGAGCTTACGACCGCTAGAAAGGCTGCATGCACATTCTAGCAGGGGTCTTTCTACCTGATAAGCTCTCTTCAAAGTGATTTCTGTTCAGGAAATATGTGTGGGCGTAAGCTGGACCTCCCTGCACACCTTTGCCAGGTTCTATAGGCTTGATGAGCTTCACTCAGTGCTTTTGTATGTTTTAGAAGGACTTGTTTCAGGACAGCTGGTCTTGTAATAACATCTACGTCACAATCTGAGAGTATTTCCCAATATGACTGAGTAGCAGTGTAGTGTCACACCCTTTTTATAGGGTGGGAGGGTCTGACACACTCAGTTCCAGCCAATCCTGGCTGGCAGAGTGCAATAGCCAATAACGCAAATCTGCTCTGGAAACAATAAATATTTCTGAAAATGAAATATAAACAGAAATAAATAACCATGTATGGTTTCATAATTTTTCAGTCTGATTTTATAACCACATAATACCTTATGGTATGCTACTAGCACATTAATAGATATAACATCACCCAGTTGCAGGCCCGGACTGGACATCGGACTGGGAGATTTCCCAGTCTGGCCGGCTGGCCTCGCCAGTCTGACCTTTTTTTTTTTTTAAGTCAGAGAGACAGGCCAGGCCAATCAGAGGCCAACCTGTGAAGAGATCAAGACATGATTAGTTTGTTTTGATTAACACCCGCCCCAACAGTCCGAGTCCGTTGTAAACAGGCAGCATGTTGAGGAGGGGGTGTCGCGACTCGTGTGTGTCTGACTGTGGAGGAGAGGAGAGGAGGTGGAAGAAAAGGTTGCGTAATTGAAGTTAATACATTAATTCGGTCGGCCCGAATTGTGGTCCCATAGTGCACCTGACTTGCCCCGCACTTTATCCACCATCCGTCATTAACGTCTCCTGTAACCTTTCAGGCCAACCACCGCCCAACCTCCTCATGTAAATCCACCTAATGTGGACTTTCTGCTCTTTATAGTGCATCACCCCACCTATGTTATGCCAATTATATGTGAAAATGGGTTGTTTTAACCAGCTTGAACAAATAAGCACTGTTGTCATTTTTCTGACGAGGCCAGGCTGTTATTACATGACATGAACATGTTAACCGTTGTCACTTTTAGGATGCACACTGATCGAGACACAATGAGTTTGCTGACTGGCTGGATGGAAGAATGTCAAAATTTCACAACCTGTGTGATTCAAAAGGAGATGGTAGGTGAACTGTACATCAAAATGAAAAGAAGCACTGATTTTAGAATAACTGAAAGCACCATAATTAGGTCACTCATTTATGACTATGTTACACAACTTAATATCTCAAAATAAAAAGCAGGGATACACCCTATTTCTTTAAGACTGAGTACGAGTACTGAGTACTTACTTAAAGGTACTTGCCAATATCAAGTACTAACCTGAGTACTTCTCACTTTCAATTAAGGGGGCAGGAACAGAAACTAAATTCATGTGAATTTCTGCACAAACTAGTATGGTATGTAAGGAAATGCACTGGCAGATAAATATGCAAAATGAGCCAAGGGGGAATCAATATGGTCGTAAAATATAGTAAGGCTGAAGTTAAAAGTATAATCAAGTCAAAAATCAAAAAGAAATGGCAGGAAAAGTGGCATAGAGGAAATAAGGGTTGATATTATCACTAGAAAGGAGGAAGAGGTTATTGCAAGGATGAGTTTGGTCACACCAGTCTGAGCAGTACATTAAACCAATGAATAAGCATGATGGCCAGGGTCCTTCTGTGTGTCAATAAGCCCACAGCTGTGATTCGGCCAGTCCATTGTCAATTATGAATAATGGGACGATCAGACCACAACAGCAGCCAAAGGCAGCTGAAAGGGCCAGTCAATCTTAAATAATGGGTCAGTCTACCTGTTTTATTGGTCAGTCAGTCAGCATTAAAAAGATGCATTTTTTACAAGAAAACAGTGCTACTGTATGAGGACAGTACTGGACTGATACTGGATGCAGATATTGGAATTGGTGCATCCCTAACTGTGTATTTATGTACATACAGTACATACACAAATACACACACACACACACACACACACACACACACACAAACACACACACATTCCACTCTGATCACTTTGGTGGTTTATTTTTTGGTCATTTCAGGAATTTGAGACCTTCTTGGCACATATTGACGAACAGAAGATAGATGACAGGCTGCTAACTGCTGCAGAGATTGCACACAGCTACAACATGAAATTTCTGGTCATGACTGACGAAGAAAGGTCAACCAAAGAAAGAGTCCAACAGGAATACATCAGAGATCCCCATTATTCAGTAAAAGTCAGTAAAGCCTGTCTACACCGTGATTCCTGCCTGCCAGAAGCAGATAGCCACACAGTGGTGAAGGTATTTGGAAGTGTTTCAGAAGATGGACAAACTGTGTCGGGTCACTCTGGCTCAGAGCTTGCACAGCTCATGCTGAGGCCATCCCTGAGAGCAGCACTGGTATTCTCCCTGGACGGCAACACGACTGCAGACCTTCAACTTGACTTCCTACAGGGTTTCTTGCACCGGGGCTTTAAAGTGGTCTTGGAAACAAGCCAGGAGGATCACCAGGTTTACCAGGTTATGGGTAAAAATGACGTGGTTTCAACGACAAGTCCAAAGGCAGCAGTTGATCACACCACACAGTATGACCACCAGCAGATCCTCATAATGGAAGATGATGATGTTGTTAGAAAAGCTGCTGCTTATCTTTATGAGAAGCACCCTGCTGTCAGTTCTGTCTATGTACTTGATGAGCATCAAAATCCCAAACTGATTCATGGTAACTCGGTGCCTCTGTCAGAGAACAGCAGACTGGTACTTGTAGGTCATGGGAGAGAAACAGACACAAGAGAAATTAAACTGGCGGGTTACAAAGCTGAAGAGGTGGCCAGAATCATTGGGCGAACCTCTAGGGTTGGCAACCAAATCAAAACAACAAGTGTGGTGGGCTGTAAGGTGGGATCAGATAAAGCATTCATCACAACCCTCCTGAAAGAACTCCATGTGACTGCTGGCATCAACACAGAGCTGCACCTGAGGAACACTGTACTGCAGGTCACACACACAGGGAAGAAAATCACCCTAGAAATAACTCCAACTGGAATGGAATGGAGAAATAAAGATAACAGTAAGAAAGTTGTGGCAACCCTCGGCAGAAGTGGAGATGTAGTCATTAGAAAACAGTCGGGCAATAAAGGAGAGGCCATTTTTACTAATGAAAGAAATTTCCTGATGGATACGAATACACCAGGTAATAGCGAAAACAGCAGCCCAACAGGTCCACAGAGATTTATCACACCTGAGGTTTTTGAGGAGTTTACGAACCCCAAGCTACGAGCATTTGTAGACAGAGCCTGCTATGAACTTGAGGCGCTGACCTGGGCGATATTTCACCCAGACCACCAATCTCCCTCGAAAGTTAATACCAACAACATAGAAATTAAAGAGCATTTTATAATTGGAGAAAAAAAAACAAAGAAGGAGGGAAACAAGGAGAAAGAGACGATAGAATGGATACAGGATGAAAGCACACTGAAAAAAGTTCTTTCTGATTGCTATGAGATTAATACTGGGCAGGATATTTTGAATGTTATTGATCACTATGGAAAGACTACAAAAAACAAGGACACATATTTGATGCTCAATGACTGGATATTTTTGATTGATGGTAAAAGTTTGTATGTATATCCTGTTGGAAAAAGGCTGAATGACAATCAAAGGAATACGAAGCTGAAAAAGAACATTAAGGATTGTATTGTTGAACAAATAGGCAAACATTCATATAATGACATAAAACCAAAAGTTTTCAGTGCTCAAGCAGAGACCTTTGCTAAATATGTGAAAGATACTTTTCGAGGAGAACCCAAAACTCCCACATCTTTGTCTAAAGAGGCCTGGTTTAACACATATATTGCAGCATCAATTATATCTGAATCTGCCAGAAATTTTCGGACATTTCCTCTGGTCCTGATGGCCCTAGATTTGATCCAGAACCCAGACAACAATATCAGACAACAAGGGTGGGATTTTTTTGAAAACCCTCCAATGGCAAGAGGAGGTACTTGGATTGACCAAGAAAGCCGGGGGTTTAAAGGCGCATCTGCACCTAAGGCATCCGTTCAATTGGACAATGAGCCAAAAAAGAAGAAATCTATGACTGCCCTTAAAGAACTGATAGAGAGGGAAATCAGTTTTTTTAGATTATGGCTTGAAGCCACTCATGATCCAAAAAACAAACCACCATCTCGCATATTTGACACTGCAGTAGAGAATGGGGTATTTACACCTGATTTATCTGAGTCTTTCACTGGACACCACAGCGAGTTCATGAAACAGCCAGTATTATCAGTGGATAATGAAAGACCATCCACATCCGGCACTTTAGGAGGCTCAGATGATGGCTATGTAACATCCAGAGCCTTAACGTCTGCCTCTGAAGTGGAAAACACTGTCAAACTGACATCTTATTTCTCCAGAACATCGGAATCAATTTCCGAACAAATCCACAGTCAGCTTAAGGAAACGTATGGTGAGAATTTAGCAGGACTACATGTCCAGGAGGGCAGTGCCAGGATCGAGAACGGACAATTCATATGTCAGTTTGTATCGGACGATGTTAATGCTCATCCCACTGAGTTTAGGGTTGATTTAGCTTCAGAGGGCCAACAGTACAATGAAAAGATGTTGAAGACAATTGAAGCAGCAGCTCATAAACTGGAGACGCAGGGTTTGCTCTCCCCCCATCAGGTCAATGAGCATGCAGAACGTGCTGGGACTGCTGTTGGAGCTCTGGGTCTCATGCTAGGGATGAGAGGAGCTGTTCGTGCATTTGAACAGGGAGACATAAAGGATGGTGTAACAGCATCTTTGCAGACACTGCATGGAGTAACAGGTATGACCTTGGCTGTTGTCGCTAAACAAGCTGTGTCTTCAGAGACCAGAATCGGAAAAGCCGCTTTATCAGTCATGAGAAACCCTGTAACAAAGGCCACAATGAGTATTATACCAGTTGTGGGGATTGGATTTGGATTATACTTCATTAAACAAGACCTAGAGAGAGGTGATGCGTTGGGATATTTTGACGCAGGCTTAGATACTGGACTGTTAGCATTGGATACTGTTGAAATTGTTCAGCCTGAACTGGCACCTGTTATTGTGCCTCTACAAGTGGCTACTCTTGTAATCCGAATGGTCGTTGATGATGTTTATATGGGAATACAGCATGAACTTACGAGCCTCCCACAGGATGCTGGAGTTTTGGACAAAATCGGAGCTGTTTTTGTTGGCCTTGGTAAAGGAATACGTCACGTGGGAATTGAACTGGCAAGCTTTTTTTATAATTGGCGTCATGATGAAATAGAAGAGGGGCACAGGCTTGTTGAACAGATATCAGATTACCACAAGTATTATAGAGTTATAAAGACTCGCTATGGAACAAAAGCCATTGATTTCACTCATGGTGACTCCTCTTGGAATGGAGGGGGCATAAGCTTTTGCCTTGCAGATCAGGGTAAGTCGAAATTCTGTATGAATTATTCTGTGTCAAACGATGAGCGTCCTGAGTACAATTGTTTGGATATTGACACACAAGGAAGTAAAGATGTTATTCTTGGCCTGGGAGAGTTACACCGATTAGAATACAAGGAACTTCAGAAAAAAGTGCTTATGTTCATACCAGCAGGCTCTGTGAAAGTGGTTTCAGGTTATAAAGCCCTGTCCTATTCAAGATATGGAACATACAAGGGCAACAGAGAATCAAATCGTTTTTTCGCTGTGCAGAATGCAACAGATAATCACACGATTGAAATCATGTTAACTTACTATTACCAGCTTTATGGTGAACCAGGCGATGACATATTCTTTCTTGGACCACAAAAAAGCTATGTAGAGGGCTCTGCTGGCAAAGACACAATCATTATTCCTGAGAATGGAGGGAAAACCATCATCAACAACTATGATCCTTCCAAATTACTGGATACACTTCATTTTAGTGTTGAATATAGTCAGATTTCCGTGTCTAAATCAGGAAACGATGTTGTATTCAGCTATAAGGAAAGCCACACTGTAACAGTACAAAACTGGTTTGTAGGGGAGGTGTATCGTCACATGAACATGATGTCAGGAGATGGAGTCTTGTTTGAAGTTTCCTCCACTGTGATTTCCTCTGTCCAGCTGGTGGCCAGAGGAATTAACAAGATGTCTGAAAAACATGGTGTCACAGTAGATGCGTCACAGCCACTCCTACGTACTGTGACAACTATTTTTGGTTCTACACATGATGACAAACTAATAGGAAATGGAGAGAATAATTTTATGGATGGAGGAGGAGGTAATGACTCTTTAAGAGGTGGTGAGGGAGAGGACATATACATGGTGAAATGGAGAAGACCTGGGGTTTCAATGAATGGGAAAGAAATCTCTTGGGTGGAAATCGAAAATTTCTCCAGAGACAATAAAACAGACTTGGCCATCATAGAGGCAAATTCCTCAGAGATTCTCATTGCTTCAGTGGCCAATAACGATCTGTCTCTGTTGGTTTTTTGTCCAGGCAGAACCTGTTGGGCGATATTAGTGAACTGGTTCCGATCAGAGGCAGATAGACACTTACTTATTGTTACAAAGGATCTGATCACTTTCACAATCTCAAATAATAAGACTGATTGCATGGATCAGGATGACCCATTCACCAATTGCTTAAGAAGTCACAGCATTGACTACACCCACTCCCAGTCTCCTCTGGAGGTGGACCTTCAGAAGGACAAGATACTCCACAGTGTGACTGAGGTTCGAGGATCAAAGTTTAATGATGTCATCAAGGGAAATAAGGAACACAACGTCATGGTTCCAGGAGGAGGACATGACTTTCTTCAGGGCAGAGGAGGAGAGGACTGGTACGTTGTCACACCAGGCCAAGGAGTAAAAACCATCAACAATCAGTCACCAGATCTGGTCAAAGATACCCTCTTCCTGAAAGAACGATATCAGCATGTAACGTGTTCCTGTGAAGGACAGCATGTCATACTATCAGTTAATGGAATAAGAGATGTAGTTTTACATGGCTGGTTTGATTCAAGGAGGTCTCAGCACCTGCAGATCCAGACCAGTGATGGTATAACATTTGAACTAATGTCCAGCATCAATAGTTGTGGTGGATCTTTAAAGCTGCCCTTAACTATTGATTTAAGAAAATACGGAGCTAGACCCCTTGATTCGCTCCAAACACAACAGCCAACATGGCCATTTCATTCTGATAAAACAAGAGTGCCACCAACCCAGGATGGATGTTTCAAATATAAAAGCAGAAATTCAAAGGAGAAACGCTTCTGTGGCTATCATGGCCATGTGATGATGGCTAGTGATACTGACTCGGTAAAACAAATGTATGGATCTTCTGGTTTTGATATAATGATTGGAAATAGCAAAAATAATTTGCTAGATCCTTATACTGGAGGTGCACTGATGCATGGGGGTAAAGGGAAAGACACTTACATTGTCAAACAAGGGTATGGAGACAAGGTAGTGATTGACAACTTTGCAGAGGATCAAATTGTAGATACTATCTTGGTTGACATGGATTTCCTTAGTGGTGATCAAATCAAAACGGAGTGGGATGAGGAAGATCTTAATGTGACAATCACTATGAATGGGGAACAGTTAAAAATCAGTCTGCTCAATTACAATTATGATCCCAAATATCAGCACCTAAACTTTCAGACCACTGATGGAGTACATTTTAATTTAACAGTTCAAAAGACAACTAGAGATGTTCCTTTGATCCGGCCCGAAGCTTTCAAAGTGACTCTGAAACAAACACAGGTTGACTGTCGCTTGGATCTTGGAGCTCAGAGAAATTTATCAAAGGTCCAAACAGTCCAAGGTTGTCCTTCCCAGTCCAATCATATCCTAGGTAATGATCAGGACAATGCATTGTTTGGTGGATGGAAAGTTGACACCTTGGAAGGAGGTGAAGGAAAAGACACCTTGATAGGAGGCAATGGAAATGACATTCTGGTTGGCGGCTTGGGAGATGACACGCTTTACGGAGAGGACGGAAATGATACCATGATGGGAAACTCTGGCTGGGACGTCTTCATTCCCGGACCAGGGGCTGATCTGGTGGATGGCGGTCCAGGCCGAGACACTGTCCTGTACCGAGGTGATCATAAGAAAGGTGAGGGGGTTTATGTCAACCTGCTGAGTGGAAAATGCTACCGAGCTGATGCAGAAGGCGACGAGCTGAAGGATGTGGAGATTGTGATCGGCACCATCTACTCTGATCTCTTGGTATCGGGTTACGAAGCTGCCCTCCTCAAAGGCTCAGATGGCAACGACACTCTGGTGTCCACTGGTGGAGATTACCTGATTGGGGGCGACGGAAATGACATTTACATGTTGGCTTTCCAACAGGGCTCAGTCACCATTGACAACTGTGCAGAGGACAATGCCACAGATGTACTGTACTTGAGAAGGGGATTTTCACCACAGTTTTACTGCCAAAATGTGTCGAATGGAGTTGAGTTTGTTTTTTACAGAGAGGATCGCACCACCAGTGTTAATGTTACTCTGCATGGCTGGGTCAATGATGAAATGAGTGTGGCCATCTGATGCTGGTTTACAAAGAGAAGAAGTGGTCAGTGGACAGGCTACGGGAGGAGTGCCAGAAAGGACTTTGGTAAGACATTGTCTTTTGCTTTACAAGGTCTTAGTTAAAGACCTTGTATAAAAATATATTAAATTTGCAGCCTATGCTAACGAGAAATAGTCTGTATCTTCTGTTTGATGTGATGCTCAGTTTCACAAAGTTGAGTGTCCTGTAAAGGCAAACTAGAGAAATTTGTGCAGTGTATTATATTTTTATAATCTATGGGTCATTCCATGTCATTTCAACAAATGGCCCACACACTTGGGTCTCAAAAAAATATGAAAAATTCAAGTGTTCCTTATTTATCCAACAGGCACACTGTAAAATTTTAGTTTGCTCGGATGGATACTTTTTGAGATACGGACAATTTAGTGAGGGGGTTATGTGTCAATTTTGGCTCGATTTTCGCGTGTCCTTATTTTTCCTCCATTTTCAGGTGTCAATATCTCAAGAACTGCACCTAGGGGCAGGGTTAATGAGGCCCCAGATAAAGTCCAATATGAGGCCCTTCTCTATTTTGCTTAACTTTTTATGCCTACTATTTATAGAAATTAATTTAAGACATTTTATGACTCTTTCAGACCTGCAGAACCCCTGTAAAGCCCACCCCCAGATTCTAACTTAAGATTTTCAAATGACCTTCAGTCAATTAGAAGAAGTCAAGAAATGAAGTAATCTTTAATTCTTTTAAGACAAAATTCATTAGTCTCTTTGGATAAATGTTCATCTTCCATTTTCAACATCCTGTGTGTGTGTGTGTGTGTGTGTGTGTGTGTGTGAGACCCTCTGATTTAGGCTCTTGTCAGCTTTGTTCGATTGGTGATCTGTGTCAGGCTTACTGCAACAACCTGGTACACACCTTAAGAGAGTGGAAAAACAAAAGGCATGTTTACACATTAAGAATTTGCCCTTCTTTTACAAAAATCAAACCTGTACACACATTGCTCTTAGCCCTCTGCCATGTTTTAGTTTAGTTTAGTTTAGTTTATTTCGGTCATAATTGTACGTATACACATAGAAATCAATAGATAACAAAGGATATATCGACAACAAAATTATATTGACCGAAAAGGTGTAGGCTGAAGCTTAAGCTTATGTTACCTACCCTTTTTACACATCATGTGAGCAGCTCCTTTTTAGTAGTCCATACATGAACAAAACAACAAAAAACAAAAGTTCTGAATAATTTTCATAAACGGGCTAATCATACCTGGGTTTTATATTTGTTTATCGCCTTGTTTTTGAACATTCTTTTTAATACACAAAGTGAGCTACACATTTTTAATTCCTCGTCACAACCATTCCACAGGTTCACCCCTTTGACGGATACACATCTACTCTTAGGGCTCTATTTTCGCAGACCTGGCGAGGCGGAGGCGCAGCGCAGCTGCGCTGCGCCAACTGGGTGTGACCAAGTGGATTTTGCAATTTTGGCACGCCGTGCGCCGTGGCGCAACTACTGTGCCGTTCCTCCTACCGGCGCAAGGGAGGAGAGAAGGCGTGGAGTGGGTTTGACACAGCCGATTCACTTTAAACCAATCAAATGAGCCCCTGTCCTCGCCTTTAAAATGCGCTGCGTGAAGGCGTAATGAAAGTTTGCACAATTGACATGGAGGAAGAGAGCAGCAGCAACACACACTCAGGACAAAGAGGCCAGTCTGGGCTGCTGGAATGATGCTGGAGCTACCTGCATCCATCTGTCCACCCATCCATCCATCCATGCATCTATCCTTACATTCGTCTTCCTCATCCCCCTGTCTTTTATTTAAATTAACTGTGAAGCCCCCATTTTTGATGAATGTTTTTACCTCAAAGGATAATCCTCGCCATATTCATATAAATACATGTTTGTTTTGCAACTTTCGACTCCATCACTTACTGATGCAACGACACACTTGAGATTAAAACAAAATCCGGTTCATGAAAGCTTTTACATTCGCTGTTCTAAACGCCCAGTGTCTGACAAGGAACTGATGCATTTTACATTTTCGTGTGTGGAATCAGGGTTTCCGTTAGAAAAAATTGGCACTGGACAACGTGACCGGCAGGTTTTCAATTTACCGGACAAATGTTTGAAATTCCGGTCAAATATTATCTGAATTTATTGAGTTTAAAATTATATGCAGGCTATATAAGAATGATATCAAGGCATGCCAATTTATAGCGTAATATTTTTTTTGAAAAGTAGGCTATATCAAATAAAATGAGTGCCATCAATTGACTCACGTGCGTAACATCTAAAATAAATAAATAAATAAATATTGCACAGGCCTGTGCTCTTTTAACATGAACATTGCATACAATTGCAAACAAATGCAACTACAATTTGCAAAGAAAAAAACTGCCTCATACCATTTTAATAACAAGGCGTGTTGCCAACTTGAAATCAAATAGATGCAATAAAAACTTAATTCAGCAGCTGAATTAAAATCAAAAGTCTCAAGTGTCTCTCCGCAACTTGCAATGCGCATCAGTCTTGTGACCTTGTTCTCCCCCAGGCGACTTCGCTGCGCTGTTTTGATCCGGTTCTGCAGGAAAAAAAACCCTCTCTCTCTCTCTCTCTCTGGTACCTTGGAGACAGGGATCACGCAGGCTATTTAAATAAATAAACAAATAAATAAATAAAATAAATAAAATTACATGAAAATTGACTGTTTTAATAAAATTCAAATTGTGCTTAGAGGGAATATTTTCACCGGACATTTAAAAATTACCGGACTTTGGCAGATTTTAGGCTACCAGTCATAGTCCGGTGATTACTGGATAACGGAAACCCAGAGTGGAATATTTATATATATGGAAGAAGAACTGTGTAGTTAACAGGAGCAGCGCCAGACACCATGACTGGAAAAAAGACATCACCTTACTGGACACATTGTTTGACTGACAGGTGATCAGGTTGGGTTTCCATTACGCTGCCAAACGGTGCCAATCTCCTTTGATCTGACATCAGTTGTGACGGGACAGTCGATATGGAGATACATTTATGTGCTGATTGAGATTATAGCATTGAATAGTGGTTTTTGTGGGTATTTATTGCATTGTCAATGTGCCTAACAATCTGTGAGGTTGTGGTGACGTGTGCGCACTGCCCGCCTGCCAGTCAAACTTCCACTGCGCCGCCCCGCTGCGCCTTGCGCTGAAAGTAGACGTGGTTTCAGGACGGCGAGCTTTTGGCGCACCTCAGCGAAGCTTTTTGGCACGAAAATGTCACTGTGCCAAGCTGAATCTGTCCGCACCTCCCCCTGCTGCGCCGCCACTCCCATCTCAGTGCACCTCCGTCTGCGAAAATACGAAACTGTGCGCCCCACGGGTTGCGCTGGTCGAAAATAGCTTTGCGTGGGGTGCGCCTCACTGCGCCACCCTGCGCTGTGCCGGGAAAATAGAGCCCTGAATATTTGTCCTTGCTCTTGGTTTTTTAAAAATTCCTAATCCCCTGAATTCATACTGACTCTCTCTTGTTTCAAACAGCCTCTGAATACCGTCAGGAAGCAAGTTATTGTGTACTTTATACATTATCTGCACAGTTTTGTAATCCACTAAATCAAAAAAATTTCAAAGCATATAAATTAATAAATAATGCATTGGTTGGTTCCAAATAATCTGATCGATTTACAATTCGTATTGCTTTCTTCTGTAGCAGGTAAACTGGATTAGTGTTGGTTTTGTATGTGTTTCCCCATATCTCCACACAGTAGGTGATATGGGACTATGAGAGAACAATACAGTATATACAGTGATTTTTTATTCAAGTTATGTTTAGTTCTGTGCAATATTCCAATGGTTTTGGACATTTTTGTTTTAACATTATTAATGTGCGGTTTCCAACATAACTTATGGTCAATTGTCACACCAATTCTTGGTGATTTTAACACTGTCGTCTTGAGTCTGCCCTACCTGGTTTTTACCAGTATGTTAAATGTGGTACCCGTAAAAACAATGTTCTGGATAAATGCTATGGGAATATCCCGGGTGCCTATAAAGCTATGGCTCTCCCATCTCTCTCTACCTCCGACCATCTGACTGTCCACTTGATGCCAACATACAAAACGGTGCTTAAGTCCAGTAAGCCCCTGTATAAGACGGTGTTGCAGTGGACTGATGACAGCGTAGAGACCCTGAGAGGCTGCTTTTCTTGCACAGACTGGAGCACATGGGACCTGGAGTGCTAATTTCGTACCACTAGCATGTAAGTGTGAACTGGTATGACAATAAAGTTCCTTGAATCCTTGAATCCTTGAATCCATATTCCACAACCTGGAACTCAATGAGGCCACAGAAACTATCACTGATTACATCAACTTCTGCGTTAACAATGTAGTCCCGAAAAAGGAAGTTGTTATCTTCCCGAACAATAAACCTTACATCAGTAAGGAGGTAAAAGCGTGTATTAATAAAAAGAAGCTGGCTCTCAAAAATAAGGATCGGGTGGGAGCAGCAGCTGCACAAAAAGATCTCAACCGGCTGGTGAGGAAGGCCAAAGAAAAGCATCGTGATGCAATAGAACAACGCTTCAACTCTATGGACAACAAATCACTGTGGGACTCCATGAAAAAAGTAACCAATATGACCTCTGGTAAAAAACAACTGGTCACTTCTAATGATCTAGACAGGGCAAATGAGCTTAATGACTTCTACTTAAGATTTGATTCACAGAGTGTGGTTACAGGGGTGACTGATGTTTTTGACTGTTCCATCCTCTTCAATTTTTAGTAAAGTGAGAAACAAGAAATCTGTGGGTCCTGATGGGTTGCCTGCCTTTCTGTTGAAACAGTGTTCATCCGAATTAACTGAGGCTTGGCTCCCAATCTTTCAAGATCCGTTGAGAGTCATACTGTTCCAGCGCTTTGGAAAAAATCTATAATTATCCCTGTACCTAAAGTTTCTTGCCCTGTTGGTAACAAAGATTTTCGTCCTGTTTCGTTGACTTGTGCTGTCATGAAGTGTTTTGAAAAATTAATTGTTAGTATGATCAAGCCGTCTATCTCTTCTTGCCTTGACCCCCTACAGTTTGCATATAGGAAGGGGCGAAGCACTGAGGATGCTGTTATCTATGTGTCTCATCTAATTAGCAAGCATCTTGAAGATTCTAGAGCGTATGCGAGAGTTTTATTGCCAATTTTAGTTCTGCATTTGATACCGTCTGTCCGAACTTGCTTGTCAAGAAGTTAATAGACATGCAAGTAAATCCTTCACTTATCAACTGGTATTATTCACTTCTTACCGGTAGGTCACAACAAGTCAGTGTGAATGGTACACTTTCTATGGTCAAACAATGTAACACTGGGGTTCCCCAAGGAGCAGTTAGCTCGCCTCTTTTATTCACACTGTACACTAATGATTGTAAAAGCAGTCAGCCTAACAACTTTATTATTAAATTTTCGGACGACACCATTATTTTAAGTTTGTTACATGCTGGTGACTGCCCCTCTGGTTACTTTAGAGAGATTGACTCTTTCCACGTCTGGTGTGAAAGAAATCATCTCATTCTCAACACTAACAAAACCAAAGAGATGGTGTTTGATCCGCGGAAGGTGACAGCCCACGACCCTGTTGTTATTGGTAACAGTGTAATTGAACAGGTTGACTCCTATAAGTATCTTGGAATCCATCTTGATAACTTACTTAAATGGAATGTGCAGGTAGATGCTCTGTGTGCAAAACTGGCTCAAAGACTGCACTTCCTACGTAGATTAAGATTGTTTGGTGTGAGCGCTGAAATCATGTTCACTTTCTACAATGCTGTACTGGTTAGCTTAATTAGATACGGGATGGCATCCTGGTTTGGCCCCCTCACTGTCCAGTGCAAAGCTAAGCTTGAAAAGCAGGTGAAAGTGGCCCAGAAAATCATTGGTAAAAAAGATTCTGTGTCTCTTAATCTGATGTTTGAGAACATTGTGGTAAATCAGGCAAAAAAATTCTGAAGGACCCTTCTCATATCTTGTACCCTGAATATGAAGCACTTCCTTCAGGGAGACGTTATAGAGCAAGTAGATATAAATATAACCGTTATAAGCTATCCTTCCTCCCTACTTCCATAGCACTTTTGAACAAACTACCTGCTATGAGTTAGGTGCTATTTCTTTCTTCCTCTGACCCCGCTGGCGGGCAACTTCGACTGTTATGATTTGTAACTTATTTTAATGCTGTCATGGTTTACCATGTTTATAATTGTAATTATTTCCAAGTATCTCCAGGCTCATCAAGGGCTTTCGCGGTGCAAGGACTCATACACATTTTTACTGCAGTGGGGTGATGCAATATTATGACTTAGTGTGAAGCTAGGCGCGGACTCGTGTTTATGTTTCGTGTTTTGTTTCCCTGTATTTTAAAATGTTGTATTGAATGTGACGTATTGTACTTGCAGCTGAAGTACTGGAGTCCACGACAAATTTCCCCTAGGGACAATAAAGTCTGATTCTGATTCTGATTCTGAAGAAATTTGTTTTCATACACTCTTTCAATTTCAACATCATTTATTATAATTTTTACTGGCTTATTGATTTGCTGATTACCAAATAATATAGACTTTGTTTTGCTTAAATTCAGTGATAATTTGTTTATATCAAACTATATCTTTAAGACCTTCATTTCCCTTTCCACGGTATTCAGGAGCCATTCCAAACTTTTACCAGAGCAGTATAAATTAGTATCATCAGCAAATAAAACATATTTTAACAGATTAGAAACTTTACAAATCTCATTAATATACAGTATGAACAGTATAGGGCCTAATACTGAACCTTGAGGAACCCCACATGTAACCTTCAACAACTCTGATTTGACTTCATTTATTTGTACATATCGATATCTGTCTTCAAGATAACTTTTTAACCATGTATGTGCTGTTCCTCTGATACCATATCTCTCCAGTTTTCTCATTAGTAAACTATGATCAATTGTGTCAAATGCTTTTCTTAAGTCTATGAATACCCCAACTGTATGCTCCTTATTATCTATTGCAGTTGATATATCTTCTATGAGTTTCATTACTGCCATTGAGGTGGACCTATTTGCTCTAAAACCGTATTGATGATCACTCAGTAGATTGTGTTTTTCAATGAAATTATTAAGTCTTTGCACATATAGTTTCTCCAGAATTTTTGAGAACTGGGAAAGCAGAGAAATTGGTCTGTAATTGGTGAATAGGTGTCTATCTCCACTTTTATAAATTGGAATTATTTTAGCTGTTTTCATTTTGCTTGGAAATATACCTGTTTGAAGAGATTGATTACATACATATGTCAATGGTTTAACTATACATTCAATAATATTTTAACTAATGACATATCAATTTCGGTACAATCAGTGGACTTTTTATTCTTGAAAGTTTTTACAATATTCAGTATTTCCTGTTCATCAGTACCCCCTAATAAAGATGGAGTGGGGGTTTGTATCAACAATATCTTCCACACCATCCCTATCTCTTGGTTCCACAATTTCATTTGCCAGATTACATCCAATATTTACAAAATAATGATTAAATGCATCAGCAATTTCTTTTGTTTTATTTATAATTGTATTGTTATCTTTAACATAATAATTTGGATTTCCTGCTTTACCAGTACCTTTTTTGATAATGTTGTTAAGCACTCTCCATGTTCCTTGAGTGTTACTCCTATACTGTTCCAGTAGTTTGTAATAATGCTCTTTCTTGTTTAATCTCATAATACTTATTAATTTATTTTTATACATCTTATATTTGTATTCTGCTTCTTGTGTTCTTTGTTTTAGGAATCTCTTATATAAAACATTTTTCTTTTTGCATGCATTTTCTATCCCCTTGGTTATCCATGGCTTACCCTCATATTTGTATTTTCTTGTGTATTTTCTTAATGGACAGTTTTTATAATATAACGCAATGAATGTGGCCAGAAAGGCCTCATACGCTTTGTTGGGATTATCATTAGCATACACATCATGCCTGTTTTGCTTCCTTAAGTCCATCTTGAGGGCGTTCTGTGTCATGTCATTTTACAAGTATTTGACCTATTAACATGTTTTAACTTGAAAAAGTTTTGGAAAACTGCAAAAACGGGAAGATGGTCACTTATGTCAGTAATAAGTAGACCGCTTACTATTTTACTGTCAATTTTATTTGTAAATATGTTGTCTATCAGTGTAGCAGAGTCTTTTGTTATTCTACTGGGCTTTATAATCACAGGAAATAGGTTATTGCTGTACAATGTCTTAATAAAGTCTGTTGTCCTTTTGTGTCCATTTGGGTTTAACAAATCAATATTCAGATCTCCACATACTATTTGTACCTTATTATCTTTCAATTTGTCAAACAGTCCAGCTAATATTTCCCTAAACATATCAAGACAGGTTCCCGGTGTTCTATATACACAGCTAATGATTATATTTTCAGATTTGTCACGATCAATTTCTATTGTTAAACATTCCATAATATTTTCTATAGTGTTTGACATGCCTTTAACCATTCTACATCTTAAAGCTGTATCAACATACAGAGCAACTCCTACTCCTTTTTTATTAATCCTGTTAGTTGTAAACAACTCATATCCTTCCAGTTCAACATCACAAGTTTTCTCATTATCAAGCCAAGTCTCTGACACAGCAATTACATCAATTTTTTTAAACTGACACAAGTAATCCTTGATTTTTGAAAAGTTTCTATAGAGGCTTCTACTGTTGAAGTGTATTAAGGCATCTTCCATTTTCACATGACAGTTGAATTAGTCATCAGTGTAGTACTCACAATTGTTGTCAATATTATTGTAAAAGTGGTTTTCTGGATCAATTTCATTTTCAATCTCATATTGTTTGTGCTCTGTGTAGCCAAAAGTTCTAAGGTTCAAGTTTTCATACGTACTATACAGACTTTGCAGACCATTCAAACAGTCTTTGTGAGTGTCTACAAAGTCCTCCTCCTCAATGTCTGTGTATGGAAAAATATAATCCTCATCAAAAACTCTAAGATGGCGGCGCCCTGTCCGGCTGCGGCTGCTTCGGCTCCCGGTAACATAGCCACTTTATCGGTAATTTCGCCATCTAGTTCAGTGTTTTTAGCATCACAAATTCAGCGAAACAGTGCTAGAATAGTATATGACCAGCAGTTTATCATTAGTCTTAGAAAATTTAGCAACGTAGACCCCGTAAACCCTGTAAGCCCAGAGACGCGGACCGTTCTACACAACCTCGGTCTGCTATGCCGGTCAGATCCAGCGGATCACAGAACAGCGGAGTCTCCCCCCAGCGCAGGCCACCCGCGGAGACATCGGAGGCGGTGCGAGAGGAAGCAGAAGCGCGGTTGTCGCGGTGGACTTACAGCTAAGCTAAAAGCTAACCCGTTCCGACCGCCGCTTCCATCAGTCCTGCTCGCCAACGTACGCTCCCTGGAAAACAAACTGGACTACCTGAAGCTGGACTTAATCACGAAACGGGAGACAAGAAACTGCTGCATTATCATTCTCACCGAGACGTGGCTCAACTCTTCTGTCCCGGACACCGCCATCAGCCTGGACGGGCTAACAACCTTCAGGTCCGACAGGAGCCATGCTCTCACAGGTAAAACACGGGGAGGTGGTGTTTGCATTTACACTAACAACAGCTGGTGTAACAACGCTTCTCTGGTCTCCAGTCATTGCTGTGTGGACATAGAGTTTACGATTGTGAGATGCAGACCCTTCTACCTGCCCCAGGAATTCACCAGCGTCACCATTGTTGCTGTTTACATTCTGCCCAGCGCTAACTGTAAACAAGCCCTGAGTGTTCTTTACCGTGCCATCAGCGACATGCAATCCACACACCCGGAGGGAGTTTTTATTGTTGCTGGGGACTTTAACCAGGCCAACATGAAGACTGTGCTTCCGAATTTTTACCAGCATGTGG
The DNA here is from genome assembly GCF_902150065.1 of Myripristis murdjan. Taxonomy (NCBI): domain Eukaryota; kingdom Metazoa; phylum Chordata; class Actinopteri; order Holocentriformes; family Holocentridae; genus Myripristis; species Myripristis murdjan. The sequence goes on from NC_043988.1 coordinate 36,168,811, forward strand.
ATTTTGCTACTAGAGGGGAGAATACACTGGACTTGGTTTACACAAACATCAAGAAGGCATTCAGAGCAGCCCCCCGCCCCCACCTGGGCTCCTCAGACCACCTCTCTGTTATGCTAATTCCTGCATACCAGCCTTTGCTCACCAGGGAAAAGCCGGCTGTGAAGAAGGTGAGAGTGTGGCCTGAGGGAGCCATGTCTGCACTGCAGGACTGTTTTGAATGCACCGAATGGAGCATGTTCAGAGAGGCTGCAACAGACAGTCAACACAACAATGTGGGGGAGTATGCTGCATCTGTGTCAGGCTACATACAGTGGTGCTTGGAGGAGGTTACAGTCACCAAGACTATCATCACACGGGCCAACCAGAAACCTTGGATGACTAAGGAGGTGCGCGAAAGACTGAGGGAGCGCAATGCTGCATTCAAATCTGGTGATGCGACGGCACTCAAATCAGCGAGGGCAAATCTGAACCGTGCCATCAGAGTAGCAAAGCGCGCCCACAGTCAGAAGATCCAGGGCTTCTTCCAGGACCCCAACAACACCAGACAACTGTGGCAGGGCATCCAGACTGTCACTGACTACAAAGCCACACCCACACCCTGCCAGGATGACATCAGCTTCCTCAATGAGCTCAACAACTTCTTCGGAAGGTTTGAAGCTCTAAATAAAAATCCTGCGAGGAAAGCTACCCCCCACCCCGATGAACAGCCACTCAGGCTTGAAATCACTGCAGTGCGGAGAGCCCTGAGGAAGGTCAATGCACGGAAAGCTGCAGGCCCTGACAACATTCCAGGACGGCTGATCAAGGAATGTGCAGACCAGCTGGCCCATGTGCTCACAGACATTTTCAACATGTCACTGAACCTGGCTGTTGTCCCCCCGTGTTTCAAGTCGGCCACAATAATTCCAGTGCCCAAGAAACCAGCCATCACATGCCTTAACGACTTTCGCCCCGTTGCACTTACATCCACCATCATGAAGTGCTTCGAGAGGGTGGTTAAGGACAACATCATCTCCATACTCCCCCCATCATTCGACCCGTTCCAGTTTGCATATCAGCCAAACCGCTCCACGGAGGATGCCATCTCCACTGCTCTCCACCTGAGCCTGGAGCATCTGGAAGGAAAGAACACCCACGTACGGATGCTGTTCCTGGACTTCAGCTCAGCATTCAATACGATCATCCCCCAGGACCTGATATGCAAACTGGAGCCCCTGGGCCTCAAAACCTCCCTGTGTAACTGGCTGCTGGACTTCCTCACCGACAGAACCCAGTCTGTCCGTGTGGGGAACAACACCTCCAGTGTCATCTCCCTGAACACCGGCTCCCCCCAGGGATGTGTTCTGAGCCCCCTGCTGTTCACCCTGATGACCCACGACTGTCGCCCCAGGTACAGCAGCAACCACATCCTGAAGTACGCGGACGACACAACAGTTGTGGGCCTCATTCAGGACGACAACGAACTGGCTTACAGGGAGGAAGTGCAACACCTTGTGGACTGGTGTAAGGTGAACAACCTGGTCCTGAATGTCGATAAAACTAAGGAGATCATCGTGGACTTCAGGAGATCCAGACCCAGCCACACACCCCTCCTCATCAACGACACAGCCGTGGAAGTCGTGAGCACTACCAAGTACCTGGGGGTGCACATCACCGACAACCTCGGCTGGTCACTCCACACCTCCTCCCTGGCGAAGAAGGCACAGCAGCGCCTGCACTTCCTACGGCGGATGAGAAGAGCCTCCTTCCCCCCTCCCATCCTAACCACCTTCTACAGAGGGACCATCGAGAGCCTGCTGACCAGCTGCATCTCCGTCTGGTCTGGGAGCTGTAGGGCCTCAGACTGGAAGTCTCTGCAGAGAGTGATGAGGACGGCGGAGAAGATCATTGGGACCCCGCTCCCCCCCATCCAGGACGTAGCAGACAGCCGCTGCCTATCCAGAGCCCACCGGATCATTTCTGACCCCACCCACCCCCAGCATGGACTGTTCTCCCGACTGGCGTCTGGCAGACGGTTCTGCAGCATCTGCTGCAGAACAGCCAGACTCAGAAACAGTTACTTCCCCCTGGCCATCACACTGCTCAATGCCAAATAACTTGTCATATGGACAATACATTTCTGTGCAATATATCTTTATGGAGGTATGGTTTCTTCAGGCCCAGGGTGTGTAGCCCAGTCCGGGAAACACCCCTGGGATGAGGAGAATTAATTACCTCCTATTTGTGCAATATTTATATTTATATATACCTAAACGGTCCCACAATTCCATCTCTGCTGTAATCCGGAAGCCAAGCAACGACATTTCGTTGCCAAAATCTCACTGCTGTGTTTTTTTGTGCAATGACAATAAAAGAAGTCTAAGTCTAAGTCTCTCTAAGTCTAAAATCTGCCATAGTAATCCATGCAGAAGTCCGTGCAAGAAGTTATCCATTCAAAGATCTTCCCCACACAGTCAAGACAAACATCCATAAATAACTCAACCATCTGCATCTCGAGAGCAGAATCGTTTCCAACAGAGTCATGGTTTCAGCGTCAGTGGGCAAGACTCTATTTGTCCTCATCTGTATTGGTCCAAGTCTTTGAGTTCTCTTATTGTGACAACTTTGGCTTCTTCGGGAGTTCCGTTAAGCCGTATCATCACGTTGCAATTTCTTGTCCATGTTGCTTGTATCTTGTTTTGTTTTCTCAGTCTCATCTACTTAAACTATTCAGTTCATTAGTATTCAGTTCATTAGTGTTGAGTGACATTGGTCTTCAGAGATGGAAAATGGAGGAGTGGTGAGGATTGAAAGAGAGGGTGAAAAGATGCCAAGTACTCACCCACCCAGGTCACACATAGGCAGGCAGTCAGGGAGACAGCTGGAGGTGATGGAGGTCTGGATACTAACATCATTTATGCTGGAACAATCTGGAGAGAGAGGTTGGAAGATGGAGATGGACACAAAGAGAAAGGTATGGCTTGAGGAAAGGGATCACATCTAAAGGAAAATATGGCAATGGCTAATTAGAAACATGTCAAACTTAAAACTATCTCGTTCATACGAGGGAAATGTCAGCGTACAACTGTATACTTACTGTGTGCAGTTACAAGTTGTGCAGAGGTTCTCATCATGGCGTCTTGGTCATCATGGCAGTATGGATGTGTGGCAAGTGGTTCGGTCCCTCCTGGCCACTGTGTGGCACTGTGCCAGGTTGTGCCATCTTGAGCCTTAGGCGGAGCTTATATAAGCCAGGTGCGCCCATGCCTGGGTCTTCCTCTTTCCCGGAGCATTTTCCGGGTTAGCTGCAGCATCGTGGGCAGCTGGTGCCTTTGTTTGGCGTGGCAATCGACGAAGGTCATATTACCACTCAGGTAAGGCCTCGTGCTGCTGCTGCTGCAGCAGCCCGGTTTCCTGGTGGTGGTGTTTCCCTCACGTTCCCTTCTTGGTTGGTGTGCAGTGACACGGGTGCATAGTTTGAGGACTTTTGTTTTTCCCTTTTTTACTCCCCTGCTGCCACGGTAAGCCCCAGCCCTGTCCGACTGTTGTCCCTCTACCAGCCCCTTTTTAAAGACAGTGATGTGATTTTACCCTGGTGCTCTATTCGTTGTTATTTCTTTTTGTTAATAAATATTTCTTTATTGTAAACCGTCTCTGCCTGTGATGCTGTGAACCTGAGTGGCCCCCCTGTGCATTAACCCTTTAATTAAGAATTTCCTGGGGTGAAACTCCCCAGGTGGCGTTGTCGCAACCCGATGTACTAGCCTCCCTCACGCTACATTCTGGCGCTGTCGGCAGGACGTCACGTTTAAAGGGGTAGAGACGTGTTTCTGTTTTTTTTTGGTTCGGTTATTTTGAGTTTCTTTTTTTTGGTAGGTTTCTCTCTTTTTACTGTTTTGTATGTATGTGTGTGCATATTGTGGTTGAGCCAAGGCAGCAGCTGTTTTCTAGGGATCTAGCTCCTCATAACCTTTCGCAGGGCCCTGGTGCAGCTTCCCTTTAGTTAGTATGGAGGGGGAGATGCAGCAGCTCAGGGAGCTGGTGGCGCAGCTCAAGGCTGACAATGAGCGACTTCGTCAAGAGCAGGCTGCTGCCCCGGCGGCCTCCAGTGGGGTGGCCTCTTCTTCCTCTGCTCCGGCTGGTCATGTCCCGTCTTCAGGTGGTGCTGTCGCCGAGCGGCTGATTGTTGTGCCCAGAGACCGTAAGTGTCCTATGTTCAATGGTAAAACAGGCCTAGGAATTGCTGAGTGGGTAGAGGAGATTCAGGCATGTGTGCGTGCCCGCCACCTTTCTGCTGCTGACCAAGCCCTTTTCATTTGTGATCATTTGGAGGGAGAAGCTAAGGAGGAGATTAAGTTTCGTTCTCATACTGAGAGGGAAGACCCCGATCAGATTTTTGCCATTCTAAAGGAGCTCTATGGCTGTTCTGAGTCGTATGTTACGTTACAGCAAGCTTTCTTTTCTCGGCGCCAGCTTGAAGGGGAGACACTACAGGAATTTTCTTTAGCTCTTATGTCTCTAATGGCACAGACAAAACAGTGCGCACCTGGAGGTATGCCAAATGCTGATGTTCTCCTTCGCGACCAATTCATTGAGCACGTTCTTGACAGTTCTCTCCGCCGAGAGCTTAAGCAGTTTGTTCGTCGCCAGCCTACCGCTACCTTGATTGAGCTTCGTGGTGAGGCTATCAGGTGGGAGCGGGAGGGTCTTCCAGGGGGCGCTAGAGGGCGTAGCTTTTCTTTGCCATCTGCTTATGGCCTCCAGTATGGAGTGCAGGGCCGTGTTCAACCTGCTGCTAGTGCCACCTCACTAGGTCCGGGGTTCAGTGAACTGATGGACCTCTTGAAGCAACAACAGGAACAGCTTAACCAACTGACCCAGACTGTGGCCTCCCTGCAGGCTCCTCGCTCCCAAGGTCGGACTTCACGTGCTGGCCCCGTGATCTGTAGGAGATGTCGGCAGCCTGGGCACTTTGCTCGAGAGTGTGGTGAGCAGACTCTCCCTCGTCAGCGTGCCAGTTCTGTCGCGGGCTTGAATTCCAACTTAGCAGGGCCTTCCCGTTCCTCTCACCAGCCGGAAAACTGAAGCCCACTGAGCTGTCGAGCCACAGCTCAGTTGGGGAGTCTACAGGCTCACAGGAAGGTGCATCGGCTGAGTTAATTGCTGCTTGTCCAAATATTGATGTTTCCATTGGGGGAGTCACTGTCCCATGCTTGGTGGATACTGGTTCCATGGTTTCCACCGTCACTGAAAGCTTCTTTTTGGCGCAGTTTGCACCTTGGGGCCATGATCGCCTTCGTTCCTGTCACTGGCTACAGCTGCGAGCAGCTAATGGCTTAGCAATTCCTTGCATTGGCTATCTGGAGCTTGATGTGGAGCTTTGTGGCAAGGCGATGCCCCGTTGTGGCATTCTGGTTGTTAAGGATCCCCCTGGCGCTGTGTCTCCAGTCCCTGGCATCTTGGGGATGAATGTGATCCGCCGGTGCTATCGTGAGCTCTTTGGTACCTTTGGCGCTGCTCTTTTTGACTCGCCTGTTGTGTCACAGGCGCCTGGTCCAGTCATTGAAGCCCTACAGGAGTGCCACCAGTCTGTTGTCCATGCGTCAGGTGACTCCGCCAGTACTGTGCGAGTTCGAGGGAAGCGCGCAGTGCGCATACCTGGCGGTGTAATGAAACTGGTTGCTAGCACCTGTTCTGACCACTTTTCTGGCAAAAGTGTGTTGTTTGAGCCTCCTGAGTCAGGTTTACCAGCTGGGCTGTTAGCTTCCCCCTGCCTGGTGAAGGTTGTCCATGGCACAGTCTATGTCCCAGTGGTCAATGTTGGGACAACGGAGGTTCTTCTGTATCCACGGACTGGTCTTGGTGTTTTGAGTGCTGCTCAGGTTGTCAGTTTACCTGCAGGGGTGACTGAAGTGGGGTCCACAGTGGCGACTGTTTCCTCCCAAACAGCCGCCCCCTCAGTACCAGATAGGGTGGAGACACTCGACTTGTCGGCACTGCCTGAGCAGGACCAGGCAGGTGTGAGGTCCTTGTTGCACAGGTACCACTCTGTTTTCTCAGCCCATGACGGCGACTTGGGCTGTACCAACCTCATCTCACATGACATTCCTCTGCTTGACGATGTCCCAGTCCGACAAAGGTACCGTCGCATCCCTCCCTCTGACTATGAGGCAGTGAAGGCTCACATCAACCAACTGCTTGAGTCACAGGTCATTAGGGAAAGCTGCAGTCCCTATGCATCTCCTATTGTTTTGGTCAGGAAGAAGGATGGAAGCCTGCGCTTGTGCGTTGACTATCGCCTTCTTAACAGCAAGACGAGGAAGGATGCCTTCCCTCTCCCTCGCATCGAGGAGAGCTTGGATGCACTCTCGGGGGCCCGCTGGTTTTCCACAATTGATCTGGCCAGTGGTTACAACCAGGTTCCTGTAGCCGAACAGGACCGGCCCAAGACTGCCTTCTGCACCCCTTTTGGCCTTTTTGAGTTTAATCGTATGCCTTTTGGTTTGTGCAACGCCCCAAGCACCTTTCAGCGACTGATGCAGAGGATGTTTGGTGATCAGCAGGGTCAGTCCCTGCTACTCTATCTTGATGACATCATCATCTTTTCATCCTCTGTTGAACAACATCTGCAGCGTCTGGAAATGGTGCTTGGTCGGCTCCAAAAGGAGGGCCTGAAAGCAAAACTGGAAAAGTGTGTGTTTTTTCAGCAGGAGGTTGGTTACTTGGGGCATGTCATCTCTAGCCAGGGAGTCTCCACTGACCCCAAGAAAATTGAGGCCGTGGCAAACTGGCAGTGTCCCTGTCATGTTTCAGAGCTGCGCTCCTTTTTGGGCTTTGCCAGCTACTACCGCCGTTTTGTGGAGGGCTTTGCAAAGCTGGCGGGCCCTCTGCACCAACTGGTCGCTAAACTTGCCGGTACTAAGTCCAGGAAGGGGTCGGGTCAGGTTTTGGGTGCAGCATGGACTCCTGAGTGCGAAGAAAGCACCTTTCAGGCATCATATTTTGATGTCCAAATTTGCTCCCATTTCCCTGAAGGTTCTTTTAAACATAATGCATATACATCCCTCCTTCAGTCCATTCATCTTCCATCCATTTTCGGCTGCATATCTGGGATTGGGTCACGGTGGCAGCAGACTGAGAAACTCAGCTCAGATGGTCTGAATCCTGACTTAATGCCCGAACCACCTCAACTGGCTCCTCTCAATGCGGAGGAGTAGCAGTTCTGCTCTGAGCTTGGTGCAGAAGTCTCAGCTCCTCATCCTATCCTTAAGGGTATGTCTGGCTACTCTGCAGACAGGGTATATGCAGGAATCTTGAAGTTAATTTTAATACCTTTTTAAGACTTTTTCAAGACCCTTTCAATATTTTTTAATACCTCACCGCACAACAACAGAGTACTTTTTACCACGGATCTTTTGTAACAGAGGAGATATGTTGCTCAAACACTCGGTATGTAGTGTTAGTGTATGTTTATGAGTTGTAGAACATAATAAATTATTTTGAAGGAGTAGATGCTAAATTATTATTTGTTTTAAAAATGTAAATTACTTTTCAAACAGATCTAACAATTCAACTACCATGAGCAGTAGTATGCATGTGAACATAGATTGAAAAATAATCCGAAGTGATACCTCTTCTCTGAATAGACAAGCTAAGCCAGTGTGCTGCTGTTAGCCAGTGAAAATATTTCGGAGTGGCGACTCTTCACTTTGTTACACAATCTATGTCAGTGCGCTGCTGTAGCCTGGAAAGTTTCTCTGCCTTTTGGACTCATACAGTGCCGGTGCAGGTGTTGTAATTTTGTTTCTTGGTGGTGCAGGTGAAACCACTGGAGCGGTTGTGCCACCCAGATTTGCTTCCCTCCATGTGATTTTCCCCAGACAGATGTTCATATTCCGCACAAAAACAGCATTTCATTCAAATTATGTCAGATTCCGCGTTAAAAATAGATTCCTTTTTATTTGGCAAATTCCGTGATTCCATCCGCGATTCGGTCCTAGTTAAGTTGAACTCATGGATTCATGTGACATTTCGGTGTGTTCGTAATATGCACTGGGAGCGCCAGAGCGTACTTTGTGCTTCTGAATTTCCACCCGCCCGCTCGTTCTGGCGCTCTCAGAGACAATTTACAAACGCACCCACTATAGCCTAGTTTTTTTTATGTACCTGTTCATCTTTGTTTTTTTTATAAAAATGAATAAATTCACACTAGGGTGACCACCTGCTAATAAGCCCAATGGGGGACAAGGGGTATGATTCTGAGGGACAATGTGGGACACCGCCTGGCGTGGCGGCGCCCCCACTCGGCGGGCAGACTCACCGATACCGGTTTACCGATTTCTAGCAGATACCACTTTACATGGTATATTAATGTTGCCCTGTTCCCCTAACATATGTAATTGCTGCTGTATGCTCATGAATAAGCCACCCTTGTTAATGAGCCCTTAGCTTTCAATGTGTTTTTTTTTTTTCTAAATAAAAGATATTCATAATATTTTAAACATTTCAATTAATTGACAGATGAACTTCCACTTAAGATTTAGTTTTTATTTAAAATGAATGAATTGTAATGGAAAATATAAATAAAATTAAATAGCTTATAACAGTAATTTCGTCGGCTATTTTTCAATTTAATTTTAGTCTTAAGGCCAATTTATGCTTCTGCGTTCGCGAAGCGTACAGAGGTTGTGCAACCACCGCAGAGCCTTGCCGCGCACCTCCGAAAAATTGTAACTACGCAGACCCCCGTAGCCCCCAACACAGGCCCCCAGCTGACAACAAGAGCTGTGATTGGTCCTTGTTGTGCCGGCAGCGTCATTTTTAAAAGAACTGCTGTGATCGCATCTTCTCATCAGTTAATTTCAAATTGTTTGGAAAGTTTGGATCATGCTGGATCTGGATCTACTGCTGCTCCTTTTAAAAACAGCACTGCCGGCACCAAAACAGGTAGAGGAGCGACCATACATCACAAGGTCTACGTAGGTCTGCAGAAAAAAAAATCGCGCCCCACACCGTTTTGGCGGAGAACTGCTCAGCGTGGCAACTGCGTGCGCGTTCGTTGAGTGTCCGCAGAAGCATAAATTGGCCTTTAGTCTTGTGTCAAATGCCCTTATTAGATTTAGTCATATTTAGTCAACTTGATTTCTTTTTTGTTTAGTCACATTTTAGTCGATGAAAAGTCTTGGCATTTTAGTCTAGTTTTAGTCGAAGAAAATCCAAAGTATTTTAGTCTAGTTTTAGTTGACTAAATTACAAGGTATTTTAGTCTAGTTTTAGTCAATAGTTTTAGTCAATAGTCTTTTTTTAGTCTTTGACCTGCATCATGTTGGCTTTTTGTAAAATTTAACAACATTTTTTATTATTATTTTTTTAAAAATGTAAATTGCTTATCAAACAGACCTAACAATTCAGCTACCAATGAATGAGCAGTAGTATGCATGTGATAACATAGATTGAAAAATAAGACGAAGTGATACCTCTTCTCTGAATAGACAAGCTAAGCCAGTGTGCTGCAATTTTTGGGAGGCGCGCGGCAAGGCTCTGTGGCGGTCGCACAACCCCCGTAAGCTTCGCACAACCTCCGTACGCTCTTCCAACGTGGAAGCATAATTCAGCCTTCAGTCACACACACACACGCCCCGGCATGAGCACACAGCAGCGCAGGAGGAGAAAAACTAACACGCATCGCCCTATCCCCGGGCGAACGAGTTTTTTTTTTTTTTTTTTTTTTGAGAGTTGATTATGCGGAATGGGCTTCAAACGCTGTACATGCACGCGCTACGCGGGACAGGTGGTCACCCTAATTCACACACTTTTACGAAGTTTTTGGGACTCAAACTCTTGGACAGCTAATTCAGAAAAAATACTTTCAAAATTTAAGACTTTATAAAGTCGTGATAAGACTTTTTAATACTTTTTAAGGGTCTTAATTTTCCCAAAATTGATTTATCACCTTTTAATACTTAATACTTTATACTTTAATACTTTAATACTTCAAGACCCCGCGGATACCCTGTGCAGAGGAAGCCCATTTCCGCTGCTTGTTTCCACGATTTCATTCTGTTGGTCACTACCCAGAGTTCGTGACCGTTGATGAGCGGTTGGTATCAGGATCAACCAGTAAATCAAGAGCCTTGCCTTCTGACTCAACTGCTGCAGCTGCCCTGATCTGCCTGGCCATATCCTGCTCCAGTCCACCCTCCATCGTGAACAAGACCCTCAGACATGTGAACTCCTCCACTTGAGGCAGAAACTCACTCCCCATTTGGAGAGAGCAAACCACTTTTTTCCACCAGAACACCGTTTCTGGGACAAGGGGCAGCCCTGGCAGAGTCCAACACCACCGGGAGCAAGCTCGAACAAAACATCAAACATTTTCTTTCTCAAAATTGGCTTGATCAAATGTCATGAAACCTGGTACATGCTGTACTAGGAGCCATATAATAGCAAATTCCAAAGCTGGTCCAAATTACTTCCAGTGGGCATGGACTCTAACATTTTAGCTGAAAATTCGGATTATCAATCCACAGAACAAGTAAAAAGAAAGCAGCATTTTACTTGTTTCATAAAAAAATGTGCCTTGTCAAATGAGCTCAGCGATAGTGGTGCAGAAACCTGTGGTATAGACGTTTAATTGCACCTCAATTCATGGACCTTGCCAGCAAAGAAAAAAAATGCTGTTTCACCGAGTGTTTAAATGTGGAAATTAACCGCAGTTGCCATAATTTTGTAAGGGAACGTCTCAGACGCTTCATTCCATGTGCGCTGTAGAAAAGAACACACACAGAAAAACTTGGCTTGGGTCTCCTGTTGCCATCATGATGATTACTCTTGTAGGATGGACTTGTTGTGTCCTGCGTTCCACACAGGAACTTGACCCCCTTTCATGGCTGCTTGAGGCCACATTTGTTATTATTGTCGTGGTAACCGTGTCTCAGACAGGCAGAACTGAGGCAGAACCAGAGAAGACACAAGGGTGCTTTTATGTAAAATGACATTTCCCCAAAAAATCAGTTTATGTCCTCTTATTTGTGAAAATGTTCAGCAGTGTCAATTTTACTTATGTTACCTAAAGCTAGTATGAATCTCAAGCTGCAGCACAGATTTCATATCAATCGGAGCGAAAATGTTGTGGAAATCCTGTTTTTGGACATGTTTTTTTCAGTTTTTCTTGATTTCATCTTCATTATGTCATTATTACCAGTACAATACAATCCTGCACATATAAATTACTACATGTATTTTCCAATGATGATCTGTGATAGTACATAACTCATGAAAACAAAGTTTATTTGAAGAAAATCCACCATCCAATAAAGATTTTACAACAAAATTTGTGAAGCAACAATTTGTCCATCCAAAGGAATTTCATAATGTCCTCTCCAGAGTAATGCCTATCAAAAAGATAATACAACCGCTACCTCACATTTTGACATTAATTATGTTTTACAAAGGATTATGATTATTAATGACGTGGAAGAGGTTAAGGAGTCGTTTTGTTCACATGTACCAAGTTAATGTCAAGTATGGTACATATGTCCGTCCAAAGCCAGTCCTCTCCAGCACACTCTCTATTTTATTCCTCACTAATGTCAGGAAAATGAAAGTGACATAAATTAACACAAAATTTAGCGATGAAAATCAGATATACTTCTGAACCAAATACATTCATGAGAATGGTCATTTTTGTCAGCTATGTGAGCTTTTATGTAGTTTGGACAATATGTCCTCTCCAGGACAAAATGTGTGTCATTAGATTTAATGTTTGAACGTCATGGATATGCATATTATGATTAATTTTGTTCGTAAATTACTTTGTCTTAACATGTTCAAATTCCAGTTTTCTGTGCTCAAAGGTTAAATTATGATCAGCATCACAAAACATAATGCTTTTAAGCAGCCGTCCACTTCAGCTAATATCCTCATACTGACAGACTAGTTTTAGCCAAAAACAACTGCTTTCATTCATTTCAACAGCATTTATATGATTGTACATAATGGCTGCAATTAGCTTTGTGCTCTACTTATCAGCTATAAACAAATGACCAGTAATGTTCTGGAGGGGACATATTTTTGGATAACGTGCATGTTTGTATTATTCTCTGCTATTACCTTTGTTCTAAATTCTGATCACTATTTTTTGCTACTTACTCTGTTTCTGGTGGCAATGATCCTACTGTTCTGTCTTTTCAGCTGCTTTTATTTCACTGCTGGTCCTCCCAGTTGCTCCCTGGTGTTATTGAATTTATGATGAACAGAAGTTCCCTTGCCTTTTTATGACCACATAACAGGAACTGCACCTTTTAATTTGATGCTAAATGTGACAGAAAGTCATGTCCAACAGAATGTCCTCTCCAGAACATTGTTTTGCATATGTAAATTGATGCAAAAAAAAAAATTGGCAGTTTAGATGTTTCTGAATGCCTTTAATTTTTTACCATGCAGTTCATATATCTTGTTCATATAAGTTGTGAATTCTAACTGAATGAAACAGGGTTTTCACCGTATTTAAAACCATACATGGTCATTTCACGTGAAAGTGCCCACAAACCAGTCGGACACAACCAACAGTTTCAACAACCTGGTGCTTTATTGTCCTTGATACTGGCATTACAGCATGAACGAGAAGCAAAGAGAAAGAAGGAAAGAAGGAGGGAGGAAAAAGACATCAACTAGCTGGATTTCTGATACAGAAAATATGGCCTCTATGGAATGAAAACTGAGAAAACTGAATCAAGAGGAAAAAGAATAACACACACGACGCTCTCAGCACTGGCTCAGCTTTCCTCCGACACGCGTGTGGAGGAAGGGGTTTGGTTCATTTTTGCACCCGTCACACATTGCATCGTCACGAGAATCATTAAAATCGCACAACATCAGAAACGCATGATGACCTCAACAAGAAGAGACGAGCATCAGGAGCTGCTGCTTCACCTGCCGTCCTCTCCGCTCAGACGCCTCAGTGTTGGCGTCAACTCTGTTCGCACCTGAGAAAATGAAAATATGGGCCTGACATATAGGAAATTTAAAAAATATATATAATAATAAAAACTTCAATATGATACCACTATCATCTGAAAACAGTGGTATCACCTCAGAAGTTGCCTGCTGGTAAAAAAAAAAAAAAAAAAAAAACTCAACTGGACAGAGGGCAGCTGTAAACCACTGTGAGATATTTAATGATATTGATGCAAATATTTCTTTGGCCAAAATGGCTATATACTGATTCAGAATATATCTCATCCTATATGAAGACAAAGCAAGTTATCTGTGGGCCGCTGACGCCACAGAATCAGACCAGAGGACTGCTGTCAACATTTTAAAAACACAAGTAAGTCTGCCCTCTAACCTATGTGGTCTTTAGAAGCTGTAGCATTAATTATAACCCAGAATGTGCTTCACTTTCAGGTAAAAAAAAAAAAAAAAAAAAAAAAAGAGACTGGTCAATTCCCCTTAAAAAAAAAAAATTAAAATGAAATAAAATAAGATTGAGATGTCATTTTGAAAGTTCTTTTAAAAAAGGGAGTGGATCAGCCGCAGGCCTCCAGAGCTCCACGGGTCAGTCCGAGACACGTTCTCTCCAAGTGACCAACAGGAATGACTCAACACTAAGACTGGCACGCACACACACACACACACGCGCACACACACACACACACACTGCAGACCGTGGTTTAATATACACTCGAGAAATGTTCATGGAGACGTCTGTGGATGTGTGAGTTCAGTGTTTGTGGGGTTCTGCAGCCGACTGGATGATCATTTGCACCAAAACAAAAACAAGCAAACAAAGAAAAAAAAGAAAAAAAAAAGTGCAGATCAGCGATTTCACAAAGACGTCGAACACCGAGGGCGCGTTGAAATTCACACCAATCGCTTTCACAATCCTGGCTCCTGGAAAACTGCGGCAAATAAATCCAATGATTCCAACAGTGCAGGACTTCTCCAGGCCGTGTTCTGGTTTAGTCCTGCAGGTTCTGGTTTAGTCCTGCAGGTTCTGGTTTAGTCCTGCAGGTTTTGGTTTAGTCCTGCAGGTCCTGGTTTAGTCCTGCAGGTTCTGGTTTAGTCCAGCCGGTTCTGGTTTAGTCCAGCAGGTTCTGGTTTAGTCCTGCAGGTTCTGGTCGGCCGGGTCGGGTCTCGGCCGCGGCTCAGAGGAGATCAGGACATTTCCAAAACCCTTTAACCCTTTGAAGCCCACGGGCAGGCTTTCAGTCTTATTTTTTTTTAAATGAACCTCTCAGCAAAATTCAGTTTAGATTCTATTTATTTTTATTCATTTTGGGAAGTTATTTTCTTGCAAGCGTATTTCTAAATACTATACTATTGGAAAGAGTTTTCTCTCTTTTTATACAAATTATTATTTTTTTGTTTTTGCATTTTTTGTCATTACTAATTCTTTGGTAACTCTCTGGTCATTTCCCAGTAGATTTATCGTAACTTCCTACTAATTCCTTGCACATTTTTGGTTCATGTTTTTTTTGGTTTCATGTTTTAGAAAAGAAATCCTGCCACTCTGCTCCGGTTTCAAAGGGTTAAATGTTTTGCGAAAGGCGCCTGGCGTCCATCCAGCATCACCCATCTGACTTTTAAATACATCAATAGAAATATGGCTTTCCTGTGCTTTTACAACATTTTGTTGATTCTGGTAGTTTTCTTGCAATCATGTTTTTTTTTTTTTTCTAAATTTTAGATTGATTATTCACTTTTGTTTTGGTATTTATTATTGAATTTATTTCTTCTGCCTGTGGAGGAAATCGGGTGCATCTGCTCAGGTTTCAAAGGGTTAAATCTGTGTCAGTTTCCATAAGTGAGAAAGTTGGAAAAGTAAAGCGAGTTTGGCGTGTTGTTTGATGAGTTCGAGCGACGCTTCTCTCCATGAGCAAACAGAAAAACCCGCAGAGACGCTCAGCTGGACGCCGACAGCTGCACTCTGCAAACTCAGGCTCCATGAAACTGTCTGTCTTTTTTTTCCTTTCTTTCTTTTTTTTTTTTTTTACAAATGCTTTGTGTAATTCCAGAAATAGGTGGACACCCGTGTGTAAAGAAAGCCTTTTGTTTTTGTCCTGAACTTTTTCCAGTCCCCTCGTTTTGCTGCAGCTTCGTGTTGAAATGAAAGAACGTGACACGAACGACAAGAAACAGGAAACTGAGAAACATTAAAAAGCAAACTCTGCTTGTGTGTGTGTGTGTGTGTGTGTGTGTGTGGAGGGGAGGGGGGTCATGTCTTTTGAAGGCTGCCTCTTCTTGGCTTTGGATCGGACGCCGCCTCGCTCAGTCCCTCACAGTGTTAGCATGACAAGAAAAGTCTCTCTGTCTCTCGATTGTCCGTCATTTTGCACCAATGACATCATCATCATCGTCCATCATGACACCTTTGACATCATCATCATCATCACAGCACAGCACAGTCTTGTTGTGACAGGCTCTCTCCAGGTGACAGGAAGCCGCGGGGCGTCACGTCGCTGTACCTTTGATCTCGGCAGAGAGGAAATGAGCACCGGCCGAGCGGGAAAACACTCGCCGTTTTTCCGTCTGCGACTGCGCGGGCAGTTCGGCAGCTGGACGCGACCGCACGCCGTCCAAAAGGAAGCTGCGTCCGGGCGGCGGCAATGGGCCGGGGCGTGTTTTACCTGTATGGCACGTCAGGTGGAAGAGTTCCCTCCATGTGTGCAGGGCGAGGTGGGGGGGGGGGACACGTGAGGCTCGTAGCCCTGTGACAGAGGGAGTCAGGCGGGAGCCGAGTGCCCCGCCCCGCTCTGGGTTTGGTCTCCGGGGCGATTAAAACGCCTGATTTCATCTCTCAGGTGTTCGTGTGTTACCCTGATTTGGCGAATCTGCTGAGGGGGAAGCGCGTCCACCTGCTCCCGCACTCGTCTGACAGAAAGCGGGATGAAGTGAGGGAGCGACGGGGCGGGGGGCGGGGGCACGGGGGACGGGGGCGGGCGGGGCGGGGGGCGTTTGGTCGCGGGTCACCGCCTCTGCTGGCTGTAGACGGGGAAGGCCAGCGTGACGTTGAGCGAGTCGTTGTGCTGCACCAGCGACGTGTGCTGGTAGTGCAGCACGAGCTCCTTCAGGGAGCCGTACAGGTTATAGGGCTCAGCGAAGCCATAACCCGTGTGAGTCTTATTGATGACACAGTGCTTCACCTCGCCGTCCACCCTGAGAGAGAGAGAGAGAGAGAGAGAGAGAGAGAGAGGGAAGGAGAGAGAGAGGGAGATGATGACAGTGTGAATATTGCTCTGTTTTATTTTAATGTTTCTATGTTCCTTTGTTATTTGTTCACCAAAACATGCTTTGGCAATACTGTATGTGATACAGTCTTGCCAATAAAGCTTTATTGAATTGAATTGAATTGAGAGAGAGAGAGAGAGAGAGAGAGAGAGAGAGAGAGAGTACATTGTATCACTAGTCGATTACCCATTTGTTTATTTAATTTATTTTTACTAATATTATTGTCATTATCGCTGATATTTGCTTTGGCAATATAAGCACTGCCTTGTCATGCCAATAAAGCTGTTTACATTGAAAACTGAAATAGAGAGAGAGAGAGAGAGAGAGAGAGAGAGAGAGAGAGAGAGAGGTCAGTGAGAACAGGACGCTGGCAGAGCAGGGAGGCTTGATGCTGCGTTCAGGTCACACGGGAATAAATCTCTGAATGTTTCTGAGCATTCAAAGCGACGCCTTCAGGCTCAGTGGAAGTGGCTGGGACGCCACGAAATTAAATTATAAATGATACGAGTGCACATCTATTCTGTATGTACATATTCTATTCTACAGATATTTTACATTTATATTTCAGGACACATACAGTCAATGCAAAGGTTCAAAGGTTCAAAGGTCTATAAATATTGCACTGAAATATTTCAGTATATATATATTTTTTTCTTTCTTATATTCTTTGTATTGACCTGCTTCAGTTTGCTGTGGTGTTTTATTTCTCTGAAGATCTTTCTCTCTTCTAGAGCTGAGAGCTCGATGCTGTGAGCTGCTGCCCGATCAGGGGTCAATAAAGCACATCCATCAATCTGTCTATGCACTCACAACTCGGATCTTTTTGCACTTTCCCATGTAACCTGAATGCAGCACACACACACACACACACACACAGAGGCAGGCAGACAGACAGGGAGTGTTTCTTACACCACGGAGCAGGCGTAGCAGCCCGGCTTGCTGCTGTCCCGCACCAGGAAGGTCCCGTCCCTCTTGCCGCGCAGCAGCGACTCGGCCTGGCCGCGGTTGATGCTGCCCAGACGCCACAGCCGCTCGTCGTGGTGAGGAAGGTCCTCCTCGTCCTCCACCATGCTGTACTCACTGGAGGAGCGAGGCACGAGAAATGATTTTAAAAAAAAAAACACGGAACTGAAGTACAGTGGTGGAAAAAAGTTTTGGGACCCCCCCCCATGCATTTGTGAAATATTCCATTAACAAATCACTCTTAGGTCTTCAAGTGCAGTTTCTTTTAGTCCAGTCACAGCCAAAATACTAAACTAATCCTAAAAAAGACATTCAAAACTTCAAATTGATTGGTTCCATAAAAATACAGAAGAAATTTGAAGTATTGGCTCATTTTGGTACCAGTGATGAAGGTCGTTCTTTTTATTAAAAGACATAATTTTCATTGTCAAGCTTCATGTCTAAATAAAGCAGCACATCTGAAAGTTCTTCAGACACAAAAATGGCTAAAACAAGGAACCTAACGCAGGAAACACGCCTGAGGATAAAGATTACACTGTCAAGAATTTAGTTTGACTAGTTTTTCCTGTAAACAGTAAACAAAAAAATATAATTTGTGTTTGTTTGTATCTGTCTAATACAGCCACACCTTTTGAAACACAAAAAAGATTTTCCCACACATATTTCATGAGAATATTTCAGATTGTGAGATTGTGTGTAAAATGTTCACTTACTCCTCTGTGGTCTCGTTCTTCAGGCCGAGCCACTCGTTCAGCTTCCTCTGCCGCACTCCCTTCTGCGTCAGCCACCTGAAACACACACACACACACACACACACACACACACACACACGTACGTCTATTACCATATATCACACAAATGACACACGACACGCTTCCCTAACCTGTGACTGAGCCTCAGAGGTGAACAGACTTCCAGAGGAGGCTTTAACCGCTTGGACTCACCTGCACTTTGGGCTTTGAGAACGTTTTTGGATCGTTTTGAATGACAGAGCCTGTTATTGACAATATTCAATTAGCATTCAATTAGTGGATAAACAGAGATTTTAACAGTTATAACTATTTAGAAAAGACTCCACTAAAATCACTAAGCTGCTCAGAATGTCCTCCTTTCCTCTGCTCATATCGTTATCAAATTAATACTTTATTTTGTTTTGTTTTTTTTGGCTGCTGGTCAGACTGAGGAGGAAATCTGAATCATCATTTTGGGTTCTGATCACTTCCCAACTTCCCTAAAAACAAAAAGAACTGACAATGAGGATAATCAATAGTTGCAGCCGTATATTTGTGTACTCCAAGCCTGTAAAATTCTGTGTGTGTGTGTGTGTGTGTGTGTGTGTGTGTGTATGTCCCGTACATCAGGTACTGGTCCCTGGTCTTGCGGAGCTGGATCAGGTCTGGTTTGATGCTGTTCATCTTCTTGTCGATCTCTCTGTAGTCGGCGGCCTGTTTCTTCAGGTCCACCTCCAGGTGGCGCTTGCTGTCCACGATCTCACTGATCCGAGACTTCAGCTTGTCGTAGTTTCCCATGATTCTTTGAGAGGAAGGAAGGGGGAGGGGAGAACAATGAGGAGAAATTACATTAAATACTTTTAAAAGTGAGAGTTTGGTGTTTATTTGTGCGAAGAAAATTGTTTGCGGAAGGAAACGGGCAAATCGGCGCCGTGTGTGAATGAAAATGGGTTCTCTCCCCTCTGCAGACATGCCCACCTTCTGCTAATCCCATGCAGTTTGGGCCCCAAAGCCTGCAGTCCACATGTGTTCCTGTGGCCTGTTGTAAAATGGTGTGTGTGTGCAGACTGGGGCCTAAACAGTCTTGGAGCTGCATCAGTTGGCTTTGACTGGAAAGCTGAGACTCTTGTGGATTCAATGAGCCACATTTGATTCCTGTGTGATGATGTTGGCCCCCATAGCAGCCATTTCACTGCAGGCAGAGACTTTTGTCCAACTGGACGTCGCTGGAGAAAATGACCTCTAGTGACCTCTAGGAGAATCACCCAAAAAGTTAACAAATTGTAAAAAAAAAATAATAATTGCAATACTTAAGTGAATCTGCTGCTGATCGACAGGTTCAGACCAAATTCTCTCCCAAATCTTCC
Organism: Myripristis murdjan; assembly: GCF_902150065.1. Classification (NCBI taxonomy): domain Eukaryota; kingdom Metazoa; phylum Chordata; class Actinopteri; order Holocentriformes; family Holocentridae; genus Myripristis; species Myripristis murdjan. Next base: position 36,188,081 of record NC_043988.1, read on the forward strand.
AGATGCCTCCCCCGGTTCAGCAGCACCTGACTGACCGGCCTCCCACACACACACACACACACAAAAAAAAAAAAAAAAAAAAAAAAAAAAAGACCAGCTTCCTTTCCCACCCCGCAGGCTCTGGTGCCATGGCAACAGAGCCTGTTTTTTTTTTTTTTTTTTTTTTTTTTTCATGTTCTCTAGGTCTGTGATGCGGTTGCCGTGGTGACCGCCTACCTCTGGATCTCCTTGTCGTTGCCCTCGCGGCGGAACTTCTCGATGTACTCCTTGCTGAAGCGCTCCTGGGTCTGGCACTGCTCCTCGAAGATCTTGATGGTCTCGTTGAACGCCTCGATGGCCGTCCTCTTCATCTGAATCTCCTGGGGGGAGGAGGAGGAGGAGGAGGAGGAGAAGGAGACGAGGGAGAAATGGAGGGAAAGAGAGATGGAGGATCGTCAGTAGGAGGAGACAGAGGGAAAAGAGTTGAGTGACGAAGGAACAGGTAGAGAGAAGCGTGAAGAGAAGACAGATGGAAGAGGGGGAAGGGAAGGAGAGAAAAAGTAGAGACAAAAGGAGGTAAGAGATGAGGCAGAGGAGGAGGAAAAGGGAGAAAAGAGAGGAGAGAGAAGTTGTTGTGAGCCAAACTGAAACAAGCCACCAGTCAACATGTCAACACCTACAGAGAGAAGAAGATGAACCACTGATTGATCAGAGAGAGAAACAGTGCAATTCAGTCTTTGTCCACTGGGGGGCAGTGTGGAGAATACAAAGTGGTCAATAAAACTGATTCAGCTTTGTATAATGATAGTTTGTGCAGCAATGCAACCATATCAAAAGATTGATGCAACATAGAGTGGGTCAGTCTGTCCCATTCTGCTGCAATGAAAATGACTCAAGTGACATGAACAGACTGAAAACTTTATGTTATTAGATAAATCACATGTTGACAAATTTTTCCATAACATAACAATAATTTGCATTTTTGCAGAAGGTAATAAATCACAATACAAAGTGGGCTCCTGAAGGTCCTTCAGAGGGTAGTTCCAGAAGTCTTTGGTTGTAATTTAATTCACTAGAAACAGTTAGAATGCAGAAAATGTTTGAGGATTACTTCAACATTTTCTTCTTTCTGGTTTAATCTTAGCACGATTTGTTCAAATTCAAGAGTTCAAATAGGACATCCAAACAATTTAATCATTTGAAACCTGACAAGATTCCACTTTAAAAATAAATAAACGCATGGATCTATACATACAAATACCCCAAAATGACCAGAAAACGAGCTAAAACAATTTTTTTACAAATGACAAGAAAACTACATTTACAGGAATTAAAAGTTCTATTTTTAAAAAGCTCAGTGATTCTGGATCAGATTTCTTGTGAATCACAAACCAGTTTTGTCTTTGACAGAAGAGTCCAGGACATGACGCGGTTTGAAAGTCCCTGATTTAGATGTTCTATGACTGTAAAAGCTGCATGTTCTAATTAGTCCAGTCATTTTATGAAAAAACCTAGGACAAATTGCAAGAGAAGCAAACTCAACTGATTTTGTATCCTCAGTTTGTCCTGAGTGAGGGGAAAAAAAGTCCCAAGAAATCCCATTGGTGGAAAGTTTTGAAAATCACCTATTTATGACCACATATTACCAAAAAACACTGTTTTTAACACACAGGGGAAAGGGGTTCAACATTAAAAGGTTACTATATATGTAGTAACTTTTTAATTGACTGTTATATAGTAACCTTTTAATTCAAGGTTACTATATATATATAGTAACCTTTTAATTCACTGTTTAAATGTCTCTTCTGGCATTTATTCCTGATATTCCTTATTAGCGCATATCAAATCAGATAATGTGTGATATGCATGTGTAAACAGAATAATTCAAAGAACTTGTAATTGACTTTTTTTCTTGTCTTTGTGTGTGTAATCAACTTGTGAATTTTTATAGTGATATCTGAAAGTAAAATGTTGACCCCCTTTCCCCTGTGTGTTAAAAACAGTGTTTTTTGGTAATATGTGGTCATAAATAGGTGATTTTCAAAACTTTCCACCAATGGGATTTCTTGGGACTTTTTTTCCCCTCACTCAGGACAAACTGAGGATCCAAAATCAGTTGAGTTTGCTTCTCTTGCAATTTGTCCTAGGTTGACCCCAATTTTGGCCTAAAATTACTGGACTAAATGGCTTGTGTCATTTTTTCCGGCTGTGATATTTTTCTGGCTCGGTGTTTTCCTCCCGGGGCTGATATGAGCTCAGGGGGAACAGTAACCAGCTCCTGACAGCCTCCATGTACTGTACCTGTGACGTTCTGGTGTAGGGTTAGGGTTAGGGTTAGGGTTATGTACTGTACCTGTGACGTTCTGGTGTAGGGTTAGGGTTAGGGTTAGGGTTATGTACTGTACCTGTGACGTTCTGGTGTACTCTTCGTACAGTCTGTCGTACTCTCGGTTCTTCTCCTGGTACTGGAGGTGGTACTCGTGGAGTTTCTTCCCCACAGCTTCGATACTGTCCTCCTTCACCACCTGGTCCTGCACCAGACGACAACCGCCACAGCATCAGCATCACACACCAAGTGCATTTACACTTCTGCACCAAAGGCCCCCCGCTGGTCCTTCCCATTCAATGTCTATGGGTTTTAATGTTCAGTACTTACTGTATCAATACTTAAGAAGCAAGACAGTCATAGCTACTAGAGGTCAACCAACAGGACGTTTCACAAACTATCAGTATCTTGGCTCTGATGGAGGCCGATGGCTGACAGGTAGGAACTAAAACCATAAACCTACATAAAAATTACTTTGTCCTGGGGCAAAGCGGATATAAATACGTCACTTAAATGCTTCACATATGAATAAAATAATTGTTCAAGTGCTGTAAACAACGATAATGAAACAATTTTATACAACAGTTAAAGGCCCCCGTGAAATGGACTCTTAATTTGTGATTTGATCTATTTCCTGTTGATGGAAAGGATCACTGTAAACCACGAAGAGATCAATTTGGGAGAGAAACAGTTTTATTTTGAAGGGATAAGGTGGACGTGAGAGAGGATGTTAAAAGATTCCTGAAGGTTTTATTGGTTTAAATTTTAATTTACAGCCTCTGGTGCAGGATGATGTCACTGTTTAAGATGCTCTGTTTTATAGAGGTCATGTGAGGTCAATTCATGGGGACTTTAATATAATTCTGCCAAAGTAATACTGTGAAATTATTCCCCCTGTAAAGCTCAACCCTGCAGACAAAGTGTTGTTCCCTCAAAGGGTTCATTTCCGACAGAGTCATTATGTCGGCCTTTAAAAAACCCACTACACCGACATGTGTTTGGCTTCAGGGTGGAGCAACATGACAGATCCAGGTGAGTGAGGAGCTCACCTGCTGGTGCTTGGAGACGGGGTAGAGCAGCTTGACGTCCAGCTTGGGGTTGTACTGGGCCAGGGACTCATGGCGGTAGTGGTTGATCAGCTCCACCACGGAGCTGAAGGTCAAGGGGTCGGAGAAGCCGTACTTCCCCTCCCGATGGAAAATCTTTATCAGTTTGTTGTTGCCTCCTTTCCTGTTGGACGGACGAGACACAAGAAGACGAGTTAAACCCAAGGCCTGCACAGAACACTGATATTTCTAACAAATAAATGAATTAATCAATAAATAAATAAATAAAGTCAGTCAAGTCAATTACTTTCCTGAATAACTCCACTGTGGAACAAATAGTGACATAACCCACTATTAGTAAAAACACTAACTCCTTATCATCTACGACGGCATATCAGGGCCACTGTGAGGAGAAAAAAATCCGTAGCCAGGGGAGGGGGAGAAATATTTTGAGTAAAAAAAACTCAGATTATCCAAAATCAAGTGTCATGTCTACAAGAAAGAATTCTCACATTTATGAGAAATAGTATGAAAATTAACATGTTGTTTTTCTCTGAATCGGCCAAAGTCACGGCGACGTCTCTTCGGAGTCCAGATGCTGAGGAGAATCCCACAGGAGGAGAACAGCTAGTTTTCCCAGCTTTTTTCCTCATAAATTTACTACTTTAATCTCAGAGAATCTCAGAGTTTTTTTTCTTGTAAATGTATATTTATATACTAAAGTTTATATACTAAAGTTTATATACTAAAGCTACAGATTTTTTCCCCTCCCTTCGGTGGCACAAATCCACGGCTGTAAAAACCTGTTTGTAAACACTGAAAATTACTTTTCTCCATTTTGTGTCCCACCACCCTCTCATAATATTTAATATGAAGGCCATGTGGCTTTGTTTACCTCAGAGTCAGAGTGTAGTCTCCGTGCATCTTGGTGGAGGCGTCTCGAACCAGGAACGTACCGTCAGCAGTGTCTCTCAGCTTCTCGTTCACCTCCTCTCTGGAAACACAACGAAAACAGAAACGGCTTTTACAAAAACCTTCAACACATCATCCTCTCAAAGAACATCTTTGGACTTTGGGATTATACCCTGAGGCTTTGTCTTCTGCTTAGGTGACAATAAGTTGGACTTCTGAATCCTGATTCCCAGCCTTTCTCTTACTAACATGAGTGAATTTATTTATTACACATTTTGAAATGTTTCTGAAATTTCCGGAAATGTATCTGGCTGAAAACGCTGGTGTGGGTGTTGCCTTATCCTCGCTTCACGAAGCCAAAAATTGCTGGAATGATGAAGTATGCCTGGCAGTGATTTGTTTTTTAAAAGCACCTTCTACCTCAACTCAATACAGAAATCCAAAGCAGCATAACAAACGAATAATGCCATGTTTGCAGCATGTACGAAATATCCCAAAATTTAATCTCTTACTCATGACATTACCGAAAGGACAAGTACATCTTATATCTTCCATATATTTTTACTTTTACAAGGAGACCAGTTCATGTTATTTTGTCCAAAGTGTCATTTTTTGGTCATTTGCCCTGTTTTCATCTCAGTTTCAGTTTAACTCTAGTCATCCTGGTGCACCTGAATGCATGCAGTGGAATGGTCATTCCCTTTCAAATCAACATCCCAGGATAACTTTTGAGCACAGAGTCTTGTAAAAATAGATAAATAAAAGCAAAAAAGTGTTTGTTTGGATGCAAATGACGGCTACACGTTACTCTCTCAAGGCTCCTGTGGGATTAACTTGGATTATTTGAGTTTGAAAATGTGGTGAAGCTGCAGACTTTCAGCTACTAGGTGGCGCTGCTTTGAATGAACCTTTTCTATGGCCGTCCGTTTACCAGGGAATCGCACCACCGCTCGGAAATTTGGCTCTGTTTCTGTGGAGAACGAGACGTTTCAGAGACGCTTTGAATGAAGCTGAAGAGGCGAGGGGAGGAAGAGGAGGAGGAGCTTATTAGAAAGATCAGAGTGGGAAATAACAAACTGTCAACTGTCCGGTGGAAAGAGGAAACACGGCGGTGACTGTCACACTGCAACATTTAACTCTAAAAAAAAAAAAAAAAAAGCATGTCATATTACTTAAAGAGCCCATGAAGTGGACTCTTACTTTCTTGATTTGATGTATTTCCTGTTGAAACAGGAAGTTTGGGTGGGACATGAAGCGTTCCTCAACACCAAGTTCGCCAAGTTGGGACTTGTTGAGGTCGACTCGGGAGAACGGACTTGGAGGACGGACTTGGAGGACGGACTTGGAGGACGGACTTGGAGGACGGACTTGGAGGACGGACTTGGAGGACGGACTTGCAGAACGGACTTGGAGAACGGACTTGGAGAACGGACTTGGAGGACGGACGGTCGCTCTGCAGCAGCTTGATGACTTCATCTCATCTGTCTCGGTAATATTTAATATAACCAGATATCCTGTAGTGTTTATAATAAAAAAGAAAAATGATATAAACACTACTCTGCCTCCTCCGTTTTCATAAATAAATTCCATTTAATTTAGCTAATTTAATTTAAATAAATTATAGCCTACAGCTCAAAGAAGTACTATTGATATTTGATTTCCCTGATTTGATTTGATTGATTATATAATAATTACAACAACCCCGCCTCATTCTTGTCTTCATGGGCTCATTTATCAGTTTTACAGTTATGAGTTCTCTCCTCTGGAGTTGCAGCCATCGCCACTGGTTGGTCTGAAATGCATGCTGGGATACCTGGCTGTTCCAAGTCCACACTAGACACTAGCTGTGTCCCAGTTCAGGGTCTGCATCCTTCAAAGGACGCATCTGAAGGCCAGTTACGTCACAACACTGCCCGAAGGCCTGTCCCAATCCATCCAAAGTCCAAGGATCCTTCAAATGCGTCCTCCTTTTCAGCTGCTGGTAACCGATTCGGAGGATGCAACGCGACTATCTTTCTCAGGCTCCCGTATCCCAAAATGCTTTGCGTGCTGCTGCTCAATCTAAAAAAGTTAACTGAAATGGCGACGGCAGCATCTAGTCGGAATTCATATTCAGATTTCACATTATAAATATTCGGTTTTTACTCATTTGAACATCCAACGCCATCTATGTTAAACCAAAACTCCAAAATTCAGTTCCTGTTCTGTCTTGTCTGACAGAAAGAAACGTTACAGTTCTGTCTCCGGAGTTTGTTGTCATGGGAACGGCGGTTACGCGACCTGGAAATACTCCCAAGGCTAGACCGTCCCATTTGGTTGACGGGGAGGACCCAGACTTCGAAGGATGCAGACCCTGAATTGGGACACGGCTACTGAGCGATGCATCCTCGCTAAAAGGGGCGCAGCAAGAACACATCCGGGAATTTGGACCGAACTTGGTCAGGTGAGAACTTTGGAATTGGAGCAGGACTCGGGTCGCGACTGATGCCGTTTGCACGAGTCCGCAAGAACACAAGAACACGAGTACAGACAAGAACGCGAACTGAGAAAGGCCCACGGTGCAGGGAAGGATCAGTCTCAGGTGCAAACCGTCAGGACCTCAGTTTGGGGGAGAAACATCTGAAGGGACAGGTGGGTGAGAGAGGAAGTTTAAAGATTTGTTGAAATTTTAATTTCCAGCCACCAGAGCAGGATGACATCACTGTTTACAGGGTATATGAAGGAATCTTGAAGTTAATTTTAATACCTTTTAAGACTTTTTCAAGACCTTCTCAATATTTTTTAATACCTCACAGCCACTTCAAGCTGTAACCATTTACATCAGTGATATTTTTAACTTAACAGTTTTAGTTTGTGACAAAGACTATAGACCACTGTGACACAACAAAATTCAGTTAGTTAATTCCCATTGACACGATGCTTATCTTCTTCTTGCATAATGTACAATGATTCCCTGACATTCCCCTCGACCGGCTGCAGCCAGTCTTCGAAGTCCGGCATTTCCAACCAGGACGCTGCAAATTTGCACTTTCCCATTATGTTTCGCGTGGCTTCATTTAACATTACGGTGCGTTCGTAATACGCACTGGGAGCGCCAGAGCGTACTTTGTGCTTCTGAATTTCCACCCGCCCGCTCGCTCTGCCGCTCTCAGAGACAATTTATGAACGCACCCACGATAGCCTAGTTTTTTATGTACCTGTTCATCTTTGTTTTTGAATAAAAATGAATAAATTCACACACTTTTACGATGTTTTTGGGACACAAACTCTTGGACAGCTAATTCAGAAAAAATACTTTCAAAATTTAAGACGTTATAAAGTCGTGATAAGACTTTAATACTTTTTAAGGGTCTTAATTTTCCCAAAATTGATTTATCACCTTTTAATACTTTTCAAGGCCCCGCAGATACCCTGGTTTAAGACGCTCCGCTTCACAGGAGGAGGAGGTCATGTGAGGTCGTTTCATGGAGACTCTCCCTGCGTTCCAATACTCATACTATCATACTATTTAGTAGGGAAAAAAAAGATTTAGTATGTCCCAATACATAGTATGTCAGATGCAGTATGCCAAGAGTACCAGGATGTTCTACTATATCCGGTCAGATTTCGCAGTATGGATTTCAGCATGCTGCTCTGGCCATTCTGACCCACAATCCTTTGTGCAGTGGACGTTACGTCGCACTGACTGAGTTGCGTGTACAAGCCATGCCCACATACGGACGACAACAAAACACACATATCGCACAAAACTCGCTCAGTGACAGCAGAAGCGACAGGAAGATAGAAGATAATAAATATGACAGAGGACAGCGCAGTGTGAAACAGCACCGGCATTTTGACAACAACATTCAAATTTGCCGCTACGGACGGCGGCGGAAGTGAGCGAGAGGGCCGGACTTCAGGGACGATGTATGTAGTGTGTCCCAATAGTATGCATATGCATGCATATTTCATACTTAACTGCATACTTTGTAAGGGCAGCTGCAGTACCTACTAAAAGTAAAAAGTATAAGTATGCGATTTGGAACGCAGGCTCTGTCTGATGATGCCGAGCAGCAGGTTTGCTGCTCTGCACGTTTTGGCTGGAGGAGCTAACAGTGCGATGCTATGTTATGCTAACGTCGCCGCTGTATCTGATTTCCAGCCTCACCGCTTTAGCTCTGTTTTTAGACGACAGCCACAGAACAACATATCCCCGCCGTCCTCCAGCAGCTGTGACGCACTTTACAGCCCGACTGACTCGTGTGGTCGCCATAGCAACTAACCGTAATTGGCATTTTATTCTGTGCGAAAGAAAATAAACAATCACCATTCGACTGCTCCAAATTCTGTAATTTGGTCTATACATGTATAAATTCTGTGTGTGTGTGTGTGTGTGTGTGTGTGTGTGTATTACCTGGATATATCACCCCAGTACCACTCAGAGTCCTGCAGAGCCATACTGTTATTGAAGCTGCTGGGAACTGGAGTGGACGGCTTCGCAGGTTTAGGAGGCAAAGCTGAGAAAGAGAGAGAGGGAGAGGGAGAGAGAGAGGGAGAGAGAGAGAGAGGGAGAGAGAGCTACATTAGTCATGAAATCCTCAGAAGAAACCAGCCTGTGAGATAAGTCAGGATGAATCAAACACTTTTCGCCAGTTTTTTCCTCCGTGCACAAAAATAACTTCACATGTTGGCTTTCCAACAACCGGAGCAGGTGAATGTTCCCCAGCCAGCGCCGGCCCACGCAGCCCTCCCACCTCCACTCAGGATCTACCCAAGTCCAAACAGCCCTCAGCTCGCTGTCATTATATTCACTGATCCAACACCAGCACACCAGCACCAGTGGCAGCCATTTTAGCTCCAGCAGGTTCAGCTGCTCTGACACTGAAAGCAAACAGTCACCAAAGGTCAGTTCCTCTCCCACGGAGCGCGGCGAGCAGGAAACTCAGGAGATGGACGGACACTCGATACGCTCGTCAACACAGCTGGACTCATCTGGAGTCGACAGCCAATTACATAAAAAAAAAAAAAAACTGGCTCCAGGCATGTTGGGTGAATGGGAGAACTGGTTGGGTTTATACGTTATGACCTCACCAGGACTCCCACTCCGCGACAAATGCACAATTCCCTGAAATTTCCAGGACTTTTCCCGATGAAAATCCTTCCTTAAGCACACTTCAGATTCAAAGGGTGTATTAAAGTTTATTACTGTGTTACTGCCAGGGAAGTGAACATAACATCAACACAATGGAGAATAAAAATTATGTTTGATGAATAACTAGCTACTGATTTATTATAGGTTTTTTTTTTTTTTGGAGCTGAGGTCTAAAAAAAAATTCCACGACTTGTGCTAACAATTCATTTAATTCTAGGGAAATACTCAAGGCCCAATAACACAATATTACCACAATACTGAAGTCAGAATATGGCAGTATTGCAATTTAAATATTTTGCAATATGCACACTATTGCGATAACGTGTTACAATTTTTTACATTTTATCAACTGCAAATTATTGTTTTGTCCCCAATGGAAAGCTTTTTCAACATCTGGTTTATCTAATAAGTGTTTAATTACTGTGTTCATCTCTTTTCAGTCACTTTTATTGCAGCAGAATGGGACAGACAGACTCACTCTGTCATGAAAGCGTCACAAATTTTGCATTGATTTGCGGTGATACACCCGCATCCGCACTATTGATTTTTGTCCCCACCCTTATTTAATTCCCTGACTGGGAAAGACTTTTCAAAAGTCCATGAGTTTTAAGAAATTCCATGACCAGTGGGGGGGGGGGGGGGGGGGGGGGGGGGGGGGGGGGGGGGGGGGGGGGGGGGGGGGGGGTTGTTGTTGTTGTTGTTGTTGTTGTTGTTGTTGTTGTTGTGAGCGACCGCTTGTCATTCGTTTGAAAATGAGCCTGGAGACACCGAGAGCGGTAGGACGACTGGCGACAAGACCTGAGCGACTACGCAACACAGAGAGAACAGCTCAAATTTATGCAAATCTAACGTGATGTGGCGTAGCAACGGCCAATCAGAGGGCAGATGGGTCTGCCACATGATCTTTCACAATAAAGAGATTCTAACCGAGCAACTAGGGGTGCAACGGATCAAAAAACTCACGGATCGGATCGGATAATTTTTCAGATCAGCAAAAAAAAAAAAAAAAAAAAAAAAAAAAAAAAAAGACAAGACAAGACAAATATAACTTTGTCCTCCATTTATTTTGTAAAACACGTTTGCCCATTAAATAAAAACATTCAACTAAAAATGTCCATCCAATGTTTAATTAAAATTTTAAATTACATAAAAACAACTTAAAGTGCAATTTAAGGCGTGATACCTTCTAATTTCGGGTGCCACAGTGCCTACACACCGTAATGGTTTTGTCCACCAGGGACGGTTTTTGCTATGGACAATGTGGGCAACCGGCCAGGGCGCAGTCTACTTGGGGGCGCAAGAGCGCCCTCCAAAAAAAAAGAAAAAAAAAAGAAAAGAAAAGTGCGCCCTCAAAAAAAAAAACTCCAAAAAAACCTGATTTTAAGATGACCCCTCTTTTTCAAGACCCTTTTTTGGAAAAATAGGCTACTTTTTATATGGACAAAATCTTGTTTGAATAAAAAAAGCCACCGGCCTGCACCAGGCGGGACTGGTGCCGCGGTAGGAGTAGTAACATGGAAGGGCGCAAGCCAGTAATTTCGCCTAGGACAGCAACATAGGCAGAACCGCCACTGTCCTACATCCTATTTCCACCATCATTGTCTGTTACAGGGAAACCAAAATGCTCATATACATGCGACTTAAATGATGCAGGAGGTTTTTCAAGTTCCTCTGCTCCTCCGCTAGCCATGATTACCGCAGCGCTTGACCAGTGTGGATTGCACCTGCGCCCTTCATGTGAACGCGCACAACTTTTTTTTTTTCATCAACCAATCCGCGGACCACGCGTGTGCCGAACCGCGGAGAGGGATCCGTACGGATCACGGATCAACGATGATCCGTTGCACCGCTACGAGCAACCAGGTAAACACGGAGCCACAAAGCCTGTCTGTGTGAGGCCAGCAACATCAAGAGGAATCTTCCTTCGGGGAGCATAACACACTCATTACATATCAAGGCAATCTTTTATCCAATATCAACTTCTTGTGTGAAAAGTTGACATTTTGGCCTAATGGTGGTACGACGGGAAAGGCTGTGAGGCCACAAAATGGATAGGGTCCATCCTCTGAGGGGCTCGAACGTACTCGGCAAATTTCATGGTAAACATCCTGTAGATTTTGAGAGGTGTTGATGGACGGAGGGATGAAGCCGAAATGCCCAGGCCCAGGCCGAGTTCCTTGATGTATGAGCTATAAAAGTTTCATTTGCAGCCTGCAGCTCAGCGCCTGAAAGATGCCTTGTGTGAAGCCAGCTCTTCGCGGTGAGGGCAGCTTCTACTAAAATGATTATTTACTGTTGATTATTTGATGATTTTAATTATTTACTGTCAAGCCTTCTTCACGTTCTGGAGCACAATCATTCACAGTGACAGATTACCTGCACAAGCCTCCACAGCTGCTCTCTGTGGAGAAAGAGTCTGTGAGGTTTTGCAAAACAAATGAGAAAATAAAAAATCTGACAGTGGTGCATGCATGGAAAAAAAAAAAAAACACTCAGAACTGACTTAAGGATAAATGTCACTCCCTTCACAAGCCTCTGCAGTTGTTTTCTGTGCCATTTGAAACTGCATGAAAGTGAAGGATGAAAACAGGGCTGAGATTGGGTGTCCTTTGTCCTGCTGAGCGCCTGCAGCCCTACCTGGACTCTGCATGTTAATGTAGCACAGGATCTTCTCTCTTCCACGCAGCGGCGGCTCGGCCTCGGCCCTCCCTGCCTCCTCTCGCTCCATCTCCCCCCCACCACCACCACCACCTCCTTCACCTCCACGCCACTACTGAGCCGCTGTGATCGGCAAAGCAGATCCACTCTGTGAATCCCTGTCTGGGTCTCTCATGGCTCCCCGAGTCTCTGATTTATCCGCCTGCAGTCAATCACGCGGACGTCCTGATGCTGTCTCCCCGCCGTCTAAAATATTTTCCGGTACATTCGAGCACGTTGTGTACAAAAGGAGAATGATAATAGAGCAACAAAAATCTGCCAGATATCCTATTTTGCGTGTGCCTCCTCCTCCTCCTCTCTCTGCCGCTGCACATGAAACTGAAGCAGGTCAGGAAATCAGATCTGTGCAGAAAGCAACGGCACGTCAAACTAGTTTCTTCACACGAACCCTAAACAGCCGCTGTCTGGCTTCTCGTCTTCAGTTTTTAGTATCTACAGCTACTTGCATGTATTCTCTCTTTCTCTCTCTCTCTCTCTCTCTCTCTCTCCCTCTCAGTTCAAAGCTCAGGAGAGCAGCTTGGAGATGTGTGACATCACCGTCGCCCCCGGCCAATCCGGCGATGGCAGTGATATCACTGAGGCAACGCCCCCACCCCCCCACCCCCCCTCCTCCACTGCTGCATCCTTCATGCTCAGGGAGGATGATGTCATCGTTTTAGCCGGCTGGTGTCTGACTGGCGGACTAAATGGATGAAGAAATGACCGGATACGAGTCTTGACGGCTGATTGAATGAAACCCTGCATCAGAAAAATGTTGACAAGTCCTCCGGTCTGATCTTCAGTGTTCACATCTTGATTTTACTCAAACAATCTCCACAAACAAAGTGTCATTTTCCTGATCCTCGTGGCTGATCTGCCTTGTTTCACCACATTTATATTTGACTAAACGACATTGTTAAGATGGAGATGTTCGGCCCCGCCAGTGAAAGCGTGATGCTCTGTGAACACCTTTGCTGGTTAGCCGTTTCCCTGCTGTGGTGGCCACAAAAGTAAGATTGACTTTTACAGTTTTATCAAACTAAATACAGCACATTTCCCCCACGACAAACCTTTGAGATTAAAAGCGGCAAACAGCCAGAGCAAGAGTCAGACAGGTACACTGTTCCACCTGTGGTATTCCTATAGTTAAAAAAATGACTCACTTATGTATGACTATTTTTTTTAAACTCCTTGTTTTTAGGCTATTTCTTACATTGAATTGATTTAAATCGGCTAATCACACACACAAGTATCGCAATTTTTTGTACATTTTTTAATCTTCTCTTATAACTGAATTCATTTAAAGTGAAGATAAGATGAAAGGTTGTATTGTGTGAAACTAGATGACCTAAGGAATCCATCTGCACCATGTCGTGCTCAGCTGTCGGCAAGGGGAGTAAACATCGCCCCAAAGTTCGGCTAAATTTTGGCGAGGGGAAAAACTGGCATGGTCCCTTGACCTCTGACCTCCAGGTGTGTGGATGAAAATGGGTTCTTCACTAATTCTACTGAGACAGCGGCCGTTTCGTGTAGTAGACATGGGTTAGCGTGTAATTTTGGTGGTGTGTGCTATTGTGAGATGTGAGTCCCTGAGTACGTGTGCACACACACATATACAGTCTAAATATTTATCTAATAAATTCTGTTTATTTAATGGTGCATTTAAAACAGGAACAGAGTACAGTAAATGTATCGCACCAGACACAGCACAATGCTAATTCCCATCTGCCATCAAAATCTTTGGAAAACTGTGCTTCTTAACCCTCTTATTATGTTTGCGGTCAATTTGAGCCCACTCAGTGTTTAAAGTCTCTCAATAAATGATTAACATTTTTTTTTTTTTTTGCTTCATTTTTAATGAGTTTTCCTAATGTCATGGGTTCTACCGGGTAAACATGAAATTCACATGATGATGTGTTTTCAATGTCCTGTACACACTTTGTAACGCATCGGTTATAAATAACAAAAATCTGTACTTAGAAATAATATAAAGCCATTAAAACACCACAAATTAATATTTTTTCCAATTTTAGGTCAATCAGTGAGATTTTACTGTTGATTTGCATATTTTTCCATAGTCTCTGTGTGTGACTGGTCAATATGGTCATTTTATTCCATATTGTCTGTATTTATCAGTCTCAGGCAATGACAGAGCTTGAAAATGAGGCGTGGCCGCGACTTGAAAAAAATATGTTGATGCACCGGATACGCTAAAGTCAAATATCAGCACAAGTGAATTTCCTTCAAGATGAATAAAGTATCTATCTATCTATCTATCTATCTAAGTCAGGAGGAGGCCACATGAATCCTCCTGAGCTGTGAGGTCTTCATCAGACGAACGCCCAGGTAAGTTAAACCTTTTCAGCTCACACCTGTGGAGTAGAGCAGGAAGCTGGGCGGCTCAAGGTCCGGCCACCTTTCACATCACAAACGGTGACACCAGAGTTCACCTGCAGCCGTACAGAGACCACCTCCACGGGGCGGCCGTTTTGGAGCGCACCTGAGTGAGAGGCCCAAAGGAACCTGGGCCGACCGAAACACTGCCTGTGTCAAAACACCCGCAGAGGCTGACACTGCCGACATTTTGCAAAATCTACACCAGTTCCATGGTACAGATGATGAATTTATTTTAGGAACCATCTGTACCCGCTGGTTGCTATTATTGGTTTATTGTGGCGGTACAGAACGACCCAGCGTGGTTTGAGGTTTCACAGAGGAAGCGACTCTGAGTGCGTCTGTATCGCAAACCCCCAATGACAGGCCATCATTTCTTCTCCTGTTCTCAATATATGAACAAGTTTATGCCGTCATTTCCAAATCAGGTAACAAGCCTTTTTGTTCTCCTTGTGCTGTTCAGCGGGCCGGCCGGCGGAGAGATGACGTGTGTGCTGAAATGCACGAATGACGCTTGGATGTGACATTCAGGCCGTGCAGTTGAGCAACACCTTTGCCTTGTGACTGCGACTCATTCTGATCAGAGGAAGTGAAAAATGTTAATGTCCTCGGATCCAAAATAACATGACCTCCGTTTGCATTAAAAAGACTGCACCAGTGTTCTACAGTGTGGGCATTTCCCTCTTTGATTTGCCCCTAAAAATAGATAATAATTTGTGCTGACTGGAAAAATAATTTACCAACACAGCGTGCGAGATTACAATCCGCTGTTACAAATGTGAACAAAACAACTGTGATCACTGAACGACAGCAGAACGTAATAAAGTGTTGACCTTACTTCAGGTTTACAGAGGCGTCTGCAAACGGAAAAGCCCCGTGTTCCCGCTGACGTCGCCTCGGACGGGCGCGCCTTTTGCTGCAGCGCAGAGTCAGAGGCTCTGCTGCGTTTTGCTGTCTACGGCTAAGTTAGTGTAATTAACTATAACTAAACTAAACACTAAAACTAGGTGTGAAGACACATTTTAGTACATTGAAATAAAATTAAAAACTAGTCTTTAGAAACAAACAAAAACTAACTGGAACGATATTGCGCTCTTAGCTATTCTGACAAACAGCGGCCAGATTAGAATAAAACAACCAACTCCCACTGACAGCAACAACAACTCAACTGGAACCAGCAAACCCCGTCTGGAGACTCGACTGCACTGACATCAAAACTTAAAAACAAAATAAAAATAAAAACCGATGAAGAATACAGAACTATAGTAACTGACTGACGGTCTTTCTAGTGTCTCTGCTCTCCTCCGAGTAAACGAAGACACTCAGGTGCCCCACGTCACAACGGGGCACCTGGGAGTTGACCACAAATGCACCCAAACACCCAGTTACATTTCGTTTTCGGCAGGAGGATACGCTACTTTAGCTGGCAGGTTTTTTTATTTCTTTCTTTATTTTTTTGGGGAACAGCAAAAAACTTAGCACATCTATTCCTCGGGCAGGTGCATCGGAAAAGGACAAACCAGTCCATTGAAGTAATTGAAGGATAGATTCCCGCACACTGGCCAACTGGAAGTTTTTTTATTTTTTTTTTTGAAAATGAGTGTGTACAAGACGTCATATGAATTATTCGCATAATGAATACTTGACGCACAACTCCCAGGTGTGTGTGAGTGGGAGGCAGCGGTTCTGCTGGGACTGAGCTGACAGGTGAGCCAGGTGAGTCGCCCTGTTTTGAATCAGCCTCCTTCAACTAGTCGATTTTCTCCTGCTGAACATCTGACTGAACATTAGGGCTGTCCCGATCGATCGACTTAATCGATTATATCGGTGACATAATTATGTCGACGCGTACAACATACCGTCCAGTTGTTGTCGATTACGCAGTTTACACAAACGGCGTACAGCAGACGCTGACGTTCATGAACAGAAGTGGAAAAAACGTCAGAGGCTGCAGGTCCGAGCCTTTCAGACGGAGCAGAGGGCAGCAGCGACACCAAACAGCCAAAGAGACGGTCAGAGACGTGAAAAGGAGCTGGTTAAGCACTAGCTGACTTGCTTGTCGTACTGTACAGGTGTGATGTGCGATATGATAACTGTTTTTCTTTTTTTTACATTGATATACAGTAAAGTCTAAGCACTTTGACTTGTTTAGTGCTTTTTTGTAACTTTCATACTCACTGTTGTGACACATCAGAAGGTTTTTTTTTATATACGCTATTTTGTACCTTTGCACTCCCATTTTTGGGGAAACACGACATTGAGGAGCGTACTCTTGTATTTGGAAAAGGGGGGGGGGGGGGGGGGGGGGGGGGGGGGACAAATAAGGTATGCTTCCTCCAGCCTTTTTTGTATCTTTTTTTTTCTTTTAATCTCTTTTTTGCTGTGTATAGACTCTGTGTCTTGTGATTGTTGTTTTTTACGGCATCGAGGTAAATAAAGAAACTGAAACTGAACTGAACTGAAAAGTGTGCAGATCTTTTAAAGAGAAGCCAGAAGACTCGGTCGTCTTTGCAAAGCGGAGACGGCGTCCCTCAGCGGCTCCACAGCGACGAGCGAGCAGCTGGAGCGGGACGTCCTGATGCTGCTGGAGGACGACAGGAAGCAAACAGCTGGACGATCCTCAGTCTGACTCACTGATGACCAACTAACGTGAAGTTACGGCAACACGGCAGCATGAAGGAGTTAAAGCAGCACCAGGTCACTTTGACTGAGAAACTTAACGATGCACGTTCATACGGGGCACATAACAAAAAAAAAACGTTAGATAACTTGAAAAATTAATCATTTGACTGATCGACTAATCGTAAAAATAGCTGATAGATTAATCAGGAGAAAAATAATCGTTCAGGACGGCCCTGCTGAACATCATCATGACGTTTGGAAGCGTTCAGTTCATCCGACAGGAAGGAGGCGGCTCTGCATGAGACGACTGACACAGTACACTTACCCTCTACTTATTTGTACTTTTTGTATATTGCTGTATATTGTATACAGGTTGTTCATTGTATATAGGAATGTCATATATTCTTTCTATTTTATCTTTATTTTTATTTTATTTTAATCTATTTTATTTTTTATTATTATTATTATCGTTATTATTATTATTATTATTATTTTTTATTTATTTTATTTATTTTTTTTACTTGCACAGTGCTGGAGTTGTTGCAATTACATTTCACTGCTGCTGTACCTGTACATTCATGCATGTGACGAATAAATCTTGAATCTTGGAGGGAACCGACTGGAGCGAGGGATAAGAGACGGTCAGTCGGCCAATCACATGAGACCTCAGAGCCCATGTGACCGGACGCTGCAGCTGAAGGCTCACAGCCTCAGACGCAGATGGACGGGCACACGGCGCTCGCCCAGGAACACCAGTGACCCGACCAGTGAGGGGAGCAGAACCACACAAACTGAACCTGCCAAATCAACGATGGGCCGGGACGTAGCCCCTCCACACACACACACACACACACACACACACACACACACACACAGACGGGGTGTGTGTATTACCTGGTGCAGCCTGGTTCATGTTGAGTTCGCTGGTGATCAGAACTTCCAGCACCTGAACCAGCAGATCTGAACTGGACTCAGAACTGGTGAACAGAACAAAACACCCAGTCAGATTAACAGACTTACAGCAGCACACACACACACACACACACACACACACACACACACACACCAAAATGCCAAGCTTTAATGACTTTATGAGAACAACTTTACTCATATGGCACCTCTCTGAAACTAAATTCCCCCCCAAAAAAAGACAAGTGATCAAATCAATGTAAAAGGATAAATCAGTTAAAAGAATGAAGTCAAAATAAATTCAAATGTTGAGAAAATCAAAGAGTTTTTTTTTTGTCATTCTGGATACTTAAGGTGATTTTCTCACTAACGCTGTTTCAGGAAGACACAGTCAGTTTCCTTCATGCTGACGATCATGTGAGATTCACGGTTTGAGTCATCGTCTCTCTCACTTCCTGACGCCGCCTCGTGACCACGAGCTCACAGGACTGCTCTGCTCTATCACAGGTGTTTTTATTTACAGAGAGACTGACTTAACCTTTATGGATGTTTTTTTTATTTTTTGGGAAACGTGTTGTGTTACTGAATAACTGCCAAAAGGTAAAGGTAATGGAAAAAAAATGACATAAATGAAATAAAAACCAGTGACACGACATTTGCTGTGTGCTGCCAGAGCTTTGACTTGACTGTTCGACTACTCTGTCTGTGTGTGTGTGTGTGTGTGTGTGTGTGTGTGTGTGTGTGTGTGAGGCTGACCCCGCGGGCGGTCTGAACAGCAGCGGGCTGAAGGCCTCGGCCAGGCCGCGGGGGCTCAGCTGGTTCCTGGAGGCGTGCAGGCAGAGCCGGGCGAGGTGGCGCACCAGGCTGAGCAGCGTCAGGCCGTACTGGGCGGGGCAGGCGGGCGAGCTGGCCACGCCCCGCAGCACCTGGGCGCAGTCCTCCGGGTCGCGCACCTCTGGAGGGGGAAGGAGGAGGAGAAGCAGCGTGAACACACAGAGGCTTTGGTTAGCATGACTGAGCGGCTGGGTTATGATGCTGTCAGACTCATCCAATATGCATCATGGGATTTTTTTTTTTTTTAAACTGGAGTGGTGTGAGGAGAGGTCAGGTGGTGGTGCTGTAATCTCTGACTACAGGATCCACCGCAGATTAACTTCTCCTCAAAACGCTCCAGTTCCAGACGTGGATTTCAGAGCCTCGTGATTCGCTGAGTGAGTCAGACGCCTCACAGCTGCTGGGAGGCTGACCGAGCCAGGCTAACCACTCCCATAGACTTCAAGTCTTTATGCTAAGCTAACAGGAAAAGGGAACTGAACCACTGGACGTCCAGAGGTGAAAATGGTGTCCAACATCTGGTCTCAGTCTGGGGGATTTAGTCCAAAGTGTTGGAGGATTTAAGGTTGCAAAATTCCAGGAATTTTCCAAATTGGAAACTTTCCATCAGAATTAATGGGAATTAATGGGAATAAACTGGAAATGAACAAATTTACAGGTTAGCCTGTAACCGGGAATTTAAATGTAGTTGAAAAAACATCTTGCAGCATAATCTGGATTAAAACAACCAGATTTAACGCAGATTCAGCGGAGCTCCTCCATCACATGCACCTGTCTCGCCTGTATCCAGGCAGGTAGGTCTGATGATGTTGCTGGGCTGAAGGTATTTGATCTGCAGTGTTAAAATTTAACTGGAGAAAATAAATCTTAACGTGTTGACAGAGCAGCTGATTAATCAGTCATGGTGCCGTGAGGTTCCTCTGCCTCGTTCCTGTTTTCATACAAGGTTCTAGTTCCAGTTGAGGTTCTAGTTTGACTTGTGACTGAGGAGAGCTGCTCTCTGGTTCTGTGTCCAGCATCGGCTGGAAAGGATCGAGGGAAAATGCAGAAACATGCAGAAGCCAGAGGCTGGAGAAGCTCAAGAGAAAATACTGTCATTAATGTTTCTGTTGTTCGGTTGTACTAAAGTTGTACTCACAAATAAATCAAAGTCAATGATGTCATTTTTTAAATGTGTATTGGTTTGCACGCACGGCTGCTTATGACAAAACAAAATTTACAAAACCCCCCAGCTTAACTTCCTCTGGAAAATGTCCAGAAAGTTTCTTACCCGAAATGTTCCGCCCCTTTGCGACGCTGGGAGTTTTCCAGTAAATTAAATGTATTTCTAGCCTCAAAGGGCTTTTCATCAGGCACAGTGAGAACAGCCTGCCTGTCACAATATCACAGCATCTGAAATCCCACATGATCTAGTTTCATGTCAGGATACTGATCAGACTGATGTTTGACTCAGGTGGTCACTGATGTGGCGGGGTGTTAGCTGTGTGTGTGGACAGTGTGTGTGTGTGTGTGGACAGTGTGTGGTAGAGTGATGCAGTCTGCTCCGGTTGGATCTGGTTTGATCCGGTTCAGTGTCCCGGGCGGGGCTCTGACCTTGCACGGCGTGGATCATGTCGGTCTGCAGCGAGGCGGGCAGGACGGGACCGGGCAGCTCCTGCAGGAACCTCACCACCCCGTCACACAGAGACGACACCCTCCAGCTGCTCCAGGTCTGAAAACAAACACACCTCCGTGAGAGGGGCGGGGCCTGACGGCGGCTCGCTGTGGGATTTGTAAAAAATCTAGTACCAAATTAGGAAAAAGTTACGAGAAAATGACCTGAAATTTAGCCAAAAAAAGCATAAAAAACAACAACAGATGAAGTGAGCTGAGATAAAGCAACAAAAAAGTCCTGAGGAGAATCTCTGGTTTTCTATCTTTAGTTAATAAATCTGTCTCCTTTTTCATGATCATCATTATTATTATTTAGCAATGATCAGGTAAGTTTCTTTTGTTTGTTTTAAAGTTAATCTCCAGGTAATTTTCTAGAAACCCTCTGGTAAGTGTCCTGCTGAGCTGCTCATTGCCCCGCGTCTGAAAGAAATCCTGGACATTTGCTCGGGTTTCCGGGGGTAAAACGCCTGTGAGGCTGCGCTCAGGCGCCTCTCACAAGCAGTTAAACACAAATCTGACATCCGTGCAGGTTTCTAAGGTTTTTTACTGTCCGGTTAACTCACGATATCAAAACTCTGACTTAATATCAATCGATGTTATACAGGATTTAAAGTAACTTAATTTTAAATTGAATTTTACAAAGCAGAATCACGGAGGGTAAAGCCGCACAGCGCTAACTCCGCGTGTTTACTTTAACCGGCACTCGGGACACAGCCCTGTAGGCTTTACACCGATCACCGATCAGTGAGTTTAAATAAACCGATCACCGATCAGTGAGTTTAAATAAACCGATCACCGATCAGTGAGTTTAAATAAACCGATCACCGATCAGTGAGTTTAAATAAACCGATCACCGATCCGATCACATGAGGGAGCAATATGTCTATTTAAATAACTTGCTTATTAACTGTATATTATGTACCGTTTACTGAGTATCAACAAAAGTATTCTCAAGCATTTTTTGCCAATGTTTAACAATCTTTGCCCCAAATCTTGAAGGAGTCCCACACCACCGCCATGTTTGTTTGAATCAAGATTCAAAAAACTTTATTGTCCATTACATATGGCGCTTTTCCACCAGCACCTACTCGACTCGACTCGCCTCGCCTCGGTTTCGGTGGTTTTCCATTACAACTGAGTACCACCTCGCCGTCGGGGGAGTCGTCATAGCAACGTGGCTCCACCGCCAAGCACAGAAAAGTCTCCGCCTCTTCATTTGACCGCGGTGCCGGTTTGCTTGCCATTTTCCAACTTTGCCAACTTCAGCGATGATCAACGCGCACGGTCGCTGTTGCCGTTTTCTTTTAAAAATGCCGGGTTTGGTTTTAGTGACAGGGCTCAAAACTAACACGGCGGTGGTGTGGAACGTTTTCGGAGTAAATGAGGCAGATAAAAAAATGCAACGGCAGCATCTGCAAAAAGTTTCAACACGACAATGACGTCATTGATCGGATCGGCGGATTAAGACATTACAGCCGAGACAGCCGATCACACAAATTGTATAAAATGCAAAATATCGGCCGATCAGATCAGATCGGTGGAAAGCCTACAGCCCCGTCTGTAGAAAAGGATCCATCGGAGGAGGGGAACATTTAAGCGTGACAGCCGCTCCTCCAAACAACACAAACTGCATCGTGCGTGCCGTCGCTGGCAGACAGGGAGTGTGGCCGCGGCGGGAAGTGTGTCTCACCGGTGTCGGCCAGCTGCCGGGCGTCCAGAGCTCCTCCGGCCAGGCTCCGGTACAGACTGCAGCTCTCCAGGCCTGCAGCAACACACCAACACACCAGCATCAGCATCAATATCAGCACTTCATGTTACCCAATTTCCACTTAGGGATCTGGGGCCGGATTCTCCAAAGGTTCTTAAGATTAAATTTCTTCTTAAATTCCATTTTTTTTCTTAAGTTTGGGTTTAAGAAGAATCTTAAGATATTTTCGAATTCACAAACAAAATATCTTAAGAATCCAAACAAAAGATCTTAAGAATGCTCGCAACTTTATTCTTAAGATTTTTCTTAAGAAATAAATGGGATTCTTGAAATAAATGATCTTACTATTTTTCTTAAGTAGTATCGTAACTTTAAGACAGGTAAAGGTCGTCTTAAGTAACCACATGCTGTGTGAAGGTAAGCTATTTTTCAAACATCTTTGATTAATTTAGAGCCAAATTTGATTATATAACATAGATTAATGTAGTAATGCCTTAATAATTTTACACTCTATATGTTAACATAGTGATAATCGTTATCTAAACTGTAATTCAGCCTAATATCTAAACCAGTATTTAGACACATATAGGCACATATATTGTTTCTGAGTCTATATGAGGACATTTTGTTTAGCCACCAGTCACCACTCAAGTGTCAATTATATTTAGATTCTATTAACTAATAGGTTAGTAATATCATCGCTGTCCAATACAAAGTATGTATCTCAATTTTTGAGAAAACACTTTTATAACATCAAATCAAAGTTGAGACTATAATGGATATTGTTTTGTTGGATTTTAGATGGAGCTGCTGTGGGTTGCAGCTCGAGGCTGTTTGTTTACATAAAGGTAGAGAGTTGAGAAGTTCGCAAGTGGCAAAAATTAAGAAGTTCTTAAGATAATGTGCAGTTCTTAAGAAAATAATGGGGAATAGCACTTGAGAACATTCTTATGAACTTCTCATTTTTTCCTCTTACGAAACATCTTCAGATTATTAGTAAGAACTTTTTGGAGAATCTGGCCCCTGATTCTGATTCTGATTCTGGGTTCTGCAGCAACAGTCCAGGCTTCACACACGGCCCGTGGATGGATGTTAAGATAATGAAGTTTATGAATAACAGCCGACACATCCACGATTATAGAAAGGTCGTCAACGAACACTGGGTGGCGCCGTCATGCGGCTCTGATGCCCGTTCATTCTGCCTAGAAAATTAACTCTAGGTTTGGCTCTTAGTGAACATTACAACGTTTAGGGCCTCGTGATTTAAAGAAGGGCCGACGGCTGCTGTAAAAGTCGTCGTCGCGGGAAGCTGATGTGCCTGCCGCTGATTTACACACGTCTTTCACAGTGTGAGTGTTTCTGGCCGCTGTGCATCACGTAACGCCCCGCGGGCTGTCTCTGCTTCAAAGTCAGACGCACGTCCTGGGGTCTGAAAACGCCTCTGATGATTTACATAGACAGGGTTTGTCTGTAAAGTGTGTGTGTGTGTGTGTGTGTTTCCCACCTGTGGACTCTATGGCCTCCATCAGTCTGCTGAGGAGGGGAGGGGCCGTGTCCGGGGGTCCAAACAGCTCTGGGAGGTCTGGCAACAAGTTTCCTGCAAAACACACACACACACACACACACACACACACACACACACACACACGCACACACACACACACGCACACACACACGTTTTATTCTCTAGCTTTACAGACTCAAACTTGTTATCGCAGTGCTGCTTTTCATCTGAGAGGTTTTTGTCGTTTCAGGAAAAGCGGAGTTTCATGATTCATGTAAGATTTGCGGTCATACTGTCCGTGAATGTGTGTGTGTGTGTTTGTGTGTGTGTGTGTGTGTGTGTGTGAGAACATATGGTGGCGTTACTGCAGAGATACTGGATACTGCAGAGAGAATTTCCATAAAAACACACACACACGGCGCAAAAAGAGCTGGTGGTTGTGAAAATGGCGGGTCCAGGCAGTCGGCGCGACGCTGCTGAAATCTGACAGAACGTCTCTTTTTTCTTTCCACTTTGACTCCATCCAACATTTCACTCCTGCAAACAACAAACTCTGACTTTGTGAAAACTCTGAACACCAGCTAGAGCGCTGTGGAGTGAGGAGAGGTCTTTTGGATTTAAAAAAAAAAAAAAAAAAAAAACAGTAAAGACTCCCACAAAACTAATCCTCTCCATCACGACTGTCACTAGCAGTGTGTGTGTGTGTGTGTGTGTGTGTGTGTGTGTGTGTGTGTGTGACTGCAGAGGCCCTGCCCTCTGCCTGGATCTTCCTGTTTTGCTGAGCTCGGGACTCTGATGGGCAGCGGGTGTGTCCCTCTCAGCCAATCACAGCGCAGCACGGTGCCAGACTGACAGCACCACAACCAATAGGAAGCTACGAAAATCACGGGCGGTGGAAAAGGGAGCTTTGGCGAGGAAGAACGGCGAGCGGACGAAGCTGCGAGAGAGAATCTGAGGCTGAGCTTTCAGCCGCCGGCGAGCACTGAGGGAGAGGAGGAGGATGAAGAGCGACGCCACGCTGGACCGTTTCCTGTCCAACAGGACGGCGTCGGCGGGACAACGAGGACGGCAACATGACATTTTACTCCGTCGCCATCCTAGGAGAGGAAAACTGGAGCGGCCATCCCTGAATGTTGAGTTTACAAACAACTCATCAGACTCATTCTGCACTAAACTTCAGTCTGAACCACTGGACTCGGGTTTATTAAAGCAGATTAGATCTCAGATTAGAACTAATCTGAGATTCTGAGAGAGCCAGTTTCTGTGGGTAGTCTCAATGAAAAAAAAGAAAACAAACATTTGTAAAATCTGTTTACCTGGGGTAAAAGTGGTAAAACTGTGTGTGTGTGTGTGTGTGTGTGTGTGTACAGTGTTGCTGCGGCCATGAATTTGAGCAGAAAACCGCCCTGCAGGTTCGCCACAAGACAAAAAACACATCACAACACACCAGCTGCGTACGGTAAGTCCCTGCTGCTGGCACACACATGCGCACACACACACACACACACACACACACACATGCGCACACACACACACACACACACACACACACACACACACACACACACACACACACTTCCTTCCTGTGTTCTCTGGTAAGGATGGTAGTGGCAGATCAGAACTCAGATCTGTTCAGTCAGCAACCACAAACCTGAATAATTACAGGCTGCAGAACACTGTGTACATTTGTTTGTGTGTGTGTGTGTGTGTGTGTGTGTGTGTGTGTGTGTGTGTGTGTGTGTTGAGGGGGTTGAGAATCAGGAAACAGCTGAAGTGAGTGGTTCATGTCGCTCTGAGTCACTCTCAGGCTGAATCTCTGCTCCGTGTTTCTCTTGAATTTCTATGAATTTTCCTCCAGGCGGTTCTGCCGGGTTCCGGTGTAAACCGGTTCCCCGGTTCCCCCCCGGGCTGCGTTCACACCCTGCGTGTTCACATCGGGGTCGGCCCAGGTGAGAGCAACGTCACCTGATGGACCGGACGCTCATTCAGTGGATCTGCAGGCCTCAACAAGACAAATCTAAGCCTTTAACCCCCTGAACCCCAAACCCGCGGGCGGGATAGAAAGACATGTATTTTTTTAAAAATCGCCAAAATTCAACCGTTTATCATAGCTGGAAGCTTTAAAAACCTATTTTTTCGTCGGAATTTGAATTTTCCGACGGTCCCTGAATGCAACATGTCCGACTTCGGTTTAGCGGTAGAAAAAAGGACGAAACTAAGGCTAAAAAAGCGATTTTCATTCGAATCATTTTATTATACATGCTTCATTCAACAATTCGCCAAAAAACAGTCGTTTACTCAATCCAGATCATTCAAAAAACAGAAAATTCTGCGGTCTTCAGCGGATCTGAGAAATCTTGATTGATTCAGGTGAGCCCAACAGTCGTGTGACAAAAATTCACTGAATTTCAGTGTGTAGGCAACAGTAGTAACATGGAAGGGGGCAAGGCAGTAAAAACGCCTAAGCTTATACAGGTTGGAAAAATGTTAATATTTCAGGAAATAAATCATGTGGAGCCCTACTTTTTTTTTCCTGGATCAGTGACACTTGTGGGCACCTGAAAAAATGTTCTGTACATTTATTCCAGTTTTTCTCGATTTTTGTAAAATAAATTATCCAAAAAAATCAGTTTGCCCTTTTTATTTTTTTATTATTTATGGCACTATAACTCTTTCATACCTTGTGAAAGACATTTTTGAATGGCTTCAGGTGATAGCCACATCTGTGCTGTTTCCATAGAGGTGCAGCACTTGTAATTGCAGTGAAAAACAAGCCCCCACAGTGAGCCAAAATGTGAGGGGAGCAGAAAACGCCCCAAAACTGCTTGGGGTTCAGAGGGTTAAAGCCTTTTTTATTCCACTTTGGATGCGAGTCAACAGCAACTTCACAGCCATAAGCATCAGAATGAGTCCAACTTAAATACAAATCTACTGACGAAGAGCTGCTGATAAAAGGATAAAAGGAATATTCATCTGCAGCAGCACGAGCAGCTTCAACGTGCAGCTCCTCAGGAGTTTGGGTCAATCAGATGTTTTGTTTGCCTTTCATGTGGGACAGAGATCTTCTGAATCAGAGTGATGAAGGTTAAATTTAAATACTTTTATATAGTATAATATTTTTATGTACCTATGTATTTATTTTTTCTTTCTTCTCTTGATTATTATTATTATTTTTATTATATTATTAGTATTTGGTCTGTTTTGTTTATGTCGTGATTATTATTATTATTATTATTATTATTATTATTATTATTATTGTTGTTGTTGTTGTTATTATTATTATTGTTTGGAAGCGGGTTAATTATTGATGAATAGAGTGCGGTGAAGGGGTGGGACTTCCTCCCGCTGCCTTTTGAACGTGACAAATTTATTTGGCTCTTTGGTTGTTGTTTGCTTTTTCTCTTTACTTTTTGTTCATGTCTTTATTTTGTTCATGTTCAAAAGAAAAAAGAAAAAAAAAACTACTTTATATTAAATATTGGGCGGCACGCATAGACGCAGCGGCTTACAGCTCTCCACTCTCGGTGCCGTATTCTGTGTTTTTGTGTGTGTGAACGGTTGTGTTTTTAGCTGAAAACACCACCATATGTTGGGCAATGTACGCGTACAGTCATCAGGACCTTTTGAGCTTGGGATGACGCTGCGAAACACCAATTTCACCGGACTTTCATCGCTACCAGGACATTCCGGAGGACACCAAAACAAAACAAAAGCGGTAGCACGGCTGAAAAGACGACCCTTTAAGCCGCCGGCTCCCAACATTTTCCAACGCCGGGTCCATAACTAACAAAATCGACGAACTGCGCCGCCTGCACATCGCATCCAACAAGTGTTTCAGTGACTGTTGAATTTTTCTGATATCAGAGACTCGGCTATTCAACTAGCAGGCTGCACGATGCTTTCTATTCTGCCCTGCACCGAAAGCACTGAGCCCTAATTTTGTTGCATTATTATACCGTATATGACTGTGCAATGACAATAAAGATCTATCTATCTATCTATCTCTCTATCTATATTGTCACAAATGCTGACTTCTGAAGGCTTCAAGCCAAAAACACAGGTAACAGTCTGTTAGATCCCTGTGCCACTCGGTGTTTCTTTACTCACCCTCTGACTCTGAGTCGGCCCTCGCCGACGCCGCAGAGGGCGGCCTGGGAGGGCGGGGCTTAGGAGTGGGCGGGGACATCCTCTTCCTGCCGACAAACTCCACATACGTCCCCGGGAAGTCGCCTTTCTCCTGTCGGCAGAAACACACAGAGACACATCAGGATAGGAAACCACAGCAACGGCAAGACCGCCTGTCAATCTGATTATTGATCACAATTATCAGCCCTGATCATCTGACACATTTTGCGCCTCATACCAACATTTTACCACGTTAACATTGGGGTGGTAAAGATCCATGGATCTATATCAAACGATCAATTGAACGTTCAACGATGCAACAGGATCAACGCAAAGTGCAACCATCAATCATCATCGTCATCTTTCAGATCACGCCACCTTTATTTTGAAATTCTCAAGGTGTGTTTTTATGTTGCTGTTTCATCTAAGCTAGCTGCTGCCTGCACTGTGCTAATAATGGCGAGCGTTGAAGATAAAGCCGAGGAGGAGGAAATCAGTCAGCGGTGTGGATTCAGGAGAAAAGACACGTCATCTGACGAAACACACGCTGAGATAAGATCCTCAGGAAAGAGGACAAACGCGGCCGGGCTCCTTAAAATCAAACACCTCCTCCTCCTCGCAGCTTTTTCCCACAAAAACCGAATCACAGCTGTTGAAGGAGCAGTGACGATCACAGCTGCCAGGTCATACTTCATTCATCACGTGTGGCTCCTCAGCACTTCATTTATCACCTATTCTGTCACTTTTCACCATGAAAACACTGCAGCTCCTCCAACCTGCACTCTGCACTCGGCCATTTAACGAGTTTGATGATATTCTGATTAATAATGACGTGTTCACAGGGTCATTTTGTTGTTCACGCTGGCTGTATTTTCAGCTTGACCCACATGCATTTTCGCTCCATATTAATGGGATTTGAATGGATTCTGTCAGAGTTTCCTCAGAGTCTAATCCTTCAGAGTTATTTGGGTTAAGTCGTCTCTCCGGCTGGTGATTCTGTGTCTTTGGTTTCACTTCCTTGTATTTCACTGGGCTGTGCGCTGTGTTACATCACTCACTGTTGGTGAGCAAAATGTAGGTGGTCTTGTTCTCTGCCACAGTCCTGTGACAGGAAGCAGAAAAAAATGAACTTGGGTGATTTTGGGTGATTTTTTTTTTTCCGCCCTCCCTGTGATCAACACGTCTTTGCTTGTAAAAGAAAATCAGCTTGTAAGTGAAGCGCAGGGGGAAACCCTCCGTGTTTTGGACTGTAGCGCATTTCAAACTGACAAACACAAAGTTTGTTTGAAAACAGCAGAAATTTCCCCCAAACGCCCAACCAGGACTGAGACTGATGACTGTATTGAATGTCACATAATCCATTTTGATCAATTATTTACGTCTGTGGATCTCAAACTTTTTCAGTAATGTTCCCTCTTTTTTTTTAAGAATTATGATTGGCTGGTATTTTTTTTAATTCAATTTTTTTTTTTTTTTTATAAATCTCATGGGCCCCTGCAGTACTCCAAGGGGGTAAGCAACCCCCTATTAGAGAACCACTGATTTAGGCCCAGTGATCAGAGCCCAAAGTGATGTGTTCTTAAACCAAAAAAGCCAAAATAATAATTTTATAGAGATATGGATGAACGATTTTAGCATGCAGGTGATTTTAGTGAAGCTGGAATCAGATGATGGTTGGTGTTTTTACAAAAAAATTCTCCGTCAATTGACTAAATGTTTAGTTGACAGATCTGGAAGCGGGCCGCCCCCCGCTCACCTGCGTGGTCTCGTTGAAGCCGGGCAGCCAGCCGATCTCGGAGGGCCGCTCCTCGGCGCCGCTGCTGCAGCCGAGCGCCAGCAGAGCTCCTTTACTGACCAGCAGCATGTCGCCCACGTGCAGGTCGATGTCCTCCTCCCGCTCCTTCTTATAGTCATACAGCGCTCGGTACTGAAAGCCCTCTGAGCTCATTGTGATATGTGTCGATGGCTTTACGGCTGTGCGCCGACTCACTGAGAAATCAAATTTTAAAAAAACAAAAAAAACAAACTAAGACTTTTTAAAAAGACCAGGGTTCACTGTTCGCCTGAGATCGCTGTGGGGATTTGCAGCGGAGCGTCCAGACTAACAGAGCGTGGCGGCGTTTCCAGCTGTCCGTCTGCCCGGGTCTCCATGTCCGCTAATGTCCTGTCATCCCTCCAGGCCGGGCCGCAGCCTGTCGACGGAAACGTCCCCGGCGTTCATGAACAGCAGTCTCAGCAGAGGTAAGGGCCACATCTGGGGCGACGGCGGCTCGAGCTGCAAGAGCAGAGCAGATAAATCTTTGATGAGCGACACGGGGGAAAACTGGGGCGATGCAGCAATAAACAGCCAGAGAGCCACAACACAAGACCACAGAAATAATACAACACTGAATAACACAGCCAGACCCAAATATCAGAAAGAATGTATTGACACCAGAGGGGCAAACTGCAATTGCTCACATTCTCAGGAGAAGAATTACATTATAAGAAATAGAAAAAGAAATAAATATAAAAATATGCCTTACAAATTTGAAAAAAAAAAAAAAAGATGTGAATTATGTATAAAGATATATCAAAGTATGTGCAATATTGGCCCTTCACAGATATAATCAGTATCAGGGTATATGCGTCTATTTTTTTTTATTTATTTATTTATTTATTTTTACAGAACATAATGCAGGAATAGATGCTTTAGGCGATTTAGAAATTAATATTTGTTTGTTTTTCCTATTACTACAAGTGTAATTAATGCATTTAAATACGTAGTTCCATTTATTTATTTAAATTATACACATTTATAATTGTTAATTTCCCAGTGAATGTCATATTGGATAGTAAAGTTTATTGTTAAAGTGTATAATATATAATATTTCACTGTTTTAAAGATGTAATTTCAGACACACAAGAGTGTAACGGTTCAATAAACGGCTCAGTGTGTATTGCGCTTTCTGGGTCACAACTTCAGTTCTGTTTGTTTTGTACATTATAGGGAGAAAAACAATACAATTACCAGTATTCTCTGTATGTTGTCTTATTTTTATTCAGAGAAAGGCTTTTAAATGCAAAGGTCTGCTTTGATTATTTAAATCAAATATAGTAATTCCTCCGGTAGGTTCATGAATTCAGCAGCTCAATGTGTGTGTGTGTGTGTGTGTGTGTGTGTGTGGTCAGATGCTCTCACACTGAGGATGTGTGTGTGTCACTCTGCACTTTGTAGGGTGCAGTGTGTGACTGAAGGGCTCGGTTTTACTCCCCTTGTGTGTGTGTGTGTGTGTGTGTGTGTGTGTGTGTGTACCTGGTATTGCTAATGTTGTGGGGACATAAATCTGTTTACACAGTCATGTTGTGGGGACTCGCCTCCCTTATGGGGACAAAAAGCAAGTCCCCTTAGTGAAAATCATTAATGTTAGGGTGAAGACTTGATTTAAAGCTAAGATAACTTTAGGGTTAGGGGTAGGGTTAGGATAAATCTCCAGGAAATGAATGTAAGTCAATGTAATGTCCCCAGAAGTGATGGAAACCAACATGTGTGTGTGTGTGTGTGTGTGTGTGTGTGTTGGTCAACAGCGGAGAATCAGAGCACAGATGAGACTGTAAGATACTCCTGGACAGTACACCATTATCTCGATATGAACATGCATTACATTAATATCTCAAAAGGCGACGATACGGGTGGAATTCCCTCTGTGCAATAACCCATATTCAATACCACACTTATGTGCAATAACCTGTGCAATAAACCATATTCAATACCACACTTCTGTGCAATAATCTGTGCAATAATCCATATTCAATACCACACTTATGTGCAATAACCTGTGCAATAACTCCTGTCCATGTTTGCACTTGTACATATATTTTTTCTTTCTTTTTATTCTATATATATTTATATGTATATTCCTTTCTTTATTTTTCTTGACTAATTGCTCTTTTTACTTTACACTTTGAGTGGGAGTTGTTATTGCAACAAAAAGTAATTTCCCCCTGGGGATCAATAAAGTATTCTGATTCTGATTCTGATTATTATGCTGGTTTTTTGGTTTTTTTTTTTAATGCGCAAGTTTCACTGTTGTTACACTTAAAATTTAAAAAAGTGTGAACCCACAGTCACACTGCGTATCGAGATATTTGCCATAATATAAATACCACATACGAGCTGCGGTCCTGTGTTTAGCTCCGACATCAGGGAAGTGTTCGTATGATTTTCCATAACACCGACACTTCCGCGTTCATCTTTGAAGCTAGAACCTCATGAAGAAGAGCGACATGTTGTCCATAACCGACAGTTAAACAGACATTATACACACTCACTGTACACACACACCGACACACACACCGACACAAACACAAACACAGGCGCACAAATGTCCCCAGGAAACGGGAAGCGACAATGCACGCCGATGCTAACGTTAGCCGCTTAGCTTCCGCCAGTCGCTCCCTGCCTCACCTTTATTGGTTTCCGCGGCCAAAACCTTCGGCGGAGAGACGAACTGCGGCCATGACGGAGCTGCGGAGCGAAAACGAAAGTCCGGAGATGTCCTGCGTCGACTTTAATCCGTTATTTCATCGATTATGTCCGAGACGGAGCCACTCGTGGATCAGCCGTCTGGCTTCTAGGATGTTCCCGCGTCAAGCCGCCGCGACTGCACACGAACACTTCCGCTCCGGATTGTCAAAGTAAAAGTTTTCCTTGACGAAGGCACGTTGAGCTGGTTTATGTGGGTCAATATTACAGAGTACCGAAGTAAAATTAAACAATATTTTAGATTATATCGTATAAATGAGTGTTTGCATTTGCTGCATTTTTTAACAGTAACCCGTTATCAGTAGACAGATAAAGACGTGTTGCATAACGGTGTCAAGCGAGCATAATCCAAAATAAAACTTCCGGTTACATTTTCGAAAATAAAATCCATTGTGTGTCACAGGCTGCCGAGATTAAAAGACAGAATATATTTAGAGGTGCAGCCCGTCGTAAAGTTGCAATAAAATATGTTTTTTGTTTGTTTGTTTGTTTGTTTTTGAATAATTTATTTGAAATAGCTGTTCAAATACATTCACACAGTCTGGCCTGCATGTAAATATCTGGGGCTTCAGCAGAGCAGGGAGGCACGGCCGTGACGTCACGTCCGGTAACCTACATTTCAAAGCACCGCGAGCTGCTGTCAAAAGAAAAGAGAGCAGTGCAACAAAAGAGTGGGGGGTTGCTCTGTATTCACACACACACACACACACACACACACACACACACACACACACACACACACCCCCCTCCCAACCCAGTTCATTCCTGCCATATTCAAGGAGCCCTTTGAAAATGAGTTTACATGTATGTGTGTGTGTGTGTGTGTGTGTGTGTGTGTGTGTTGAGTTCTGTCAGTGAAAGCCAGGGTGTCTCCCTCACCATGTGACTGCTGCAAAACACACATCGCTGCACCTCTGATGCTTTACAAAGACGGACAGTCAGACGAACATGCAGGGTTTAAAGGGACAGTTCACCCGTTTGGAAAAATGCTTCATTATGCACCCCCTCGCTGTTATGTAGGGCAGTGTGTTGATGTGTTCCCTCTCATCGTCATCGTCGCTGGATCCTGGCTGGAAGCTCCAAATGCTAACATTCAGCCTCCTTCCCCCCGGCTCACAGGATTAAAAATAACCGCTTTAATCCACATATATTGTTAAATACATATAACATGAATTGGATGTAAAGGGGGAAAAAAAAGGAAAAAAAGAAATCCAGGCACTCAAGTGAATTAATAGGTTAAAATGCCTTTAATTAATAGGGCTTATACATTAAAACCACCGACATGTTTCAGCCATGCGGCCTTTCTCATGGTGCGATGAATTGGATGTGTTTAGGGACTGTCTATATTTTCCCATGAACCTCCCAAAGTGATTGAAAAAAAAAAAGACTGACATTCTGTCACAAAACGCCGCTCTATATTTGCTGGTGAGACAATGTTCAGTGCCATAATAACATATTTAATAACATATTTCCGTTCAGTTTGGCCTCTTACCTTCAGTAGGTTTGGTTTACTGAGGGATCGTTTTACAGTTAAAATACGCTGGACGGCAGCCCTGTCAATCATCTCAATAAACTCAGCTTTTATATATTATTGCCTTATTGTATCTCCATCATGCAGAGGCTGTTTGATGCATGGATTGCAGGTATCTCCCACTGGGTGGTTCACGTCAGAAAAATTAATGCCTCAACTGTTTAAGGGCATATCCAAGTTAAGATCATAGAAAAAATAAGGAGAATGATGGTGCATCAAAGTTAACATTTCATTAATTGTGACTCAAAGCTGTTCTGCTGCAAAGGGATCAACTCCATGTTAAAGCCTCTGGGTTCAGGATGGAGCTCAGAGAAGCTCCTGCAGGTGGACCAGGACTTTAGTCCATGTAGTTTATCTAGAAGGAGAAATTTTAATGAAATATAGTTTCACTTTAAATTGCCCTTGAGCAAGGCAGCGACCCCATAAACTTCTCCAATGGACGCCGGCAGGAGAAAAGAACAGAATGAATGTCCATTAAAAAAATATTTCTTTATTTAAACATAAAAGTGACGAATGGATCAATATGAAAGATACACGTCTTTAACACAGAAACACATTCTCAAATCCATAAATTATACAACACAGAGGAGAAACAGGCACAGAGATCAAAATCTTCTGTCGTCAGTAGTTTCCACTCACTTCTCAGTTCATTTCATTCAGGAGGTGGATCATAAAAAAAAACACCTTCATATGTTCATCATCAGATGAAATGATGTTTGCGTCCTGCTGCTCAGTTCATCACTGCAGCTTCCAGAGTGACGCCGATAAAAAACACTTCAATACATCCGTGTATTAGAGCCACTGTAGGGAGAAAAAAAAAATTACAAAGGAAAAATATCATAAAATATCACCGCCCCATGGGAGGCGACTGAGCTTTTTGCCATCAGGACCCCTCAGCATTGGGACGTCCTGCCTCAGGAGGTAAGACACGCACAGTCAGTGACTTCTTTTAAAACCCACTTTTTCAGACCTGCCTTTATTTTATTTATTTATTATTGCTTTTATTCTTGTAGCTTTAGTTATTAATCTATATTTGCTTTTTTGCTTCTATTGCCTTTTTATCTTTTACTGTCTTTATCTTTCAACATCCTTCTGTTTTCTCTTTTCTGTGTTTTTGCATCTTTGGTTTGCCTGTTGAAACCTCACATGGTGATTATGTCTTCAAGTTGTTAGGCTGTTTTTGCTGTGTCTGTCACAGCATTTTGTAAACTGGTTTTACTTTATTGTGAGTCTTATCATCATGACAGCCGCCTCAGTCTCAGCGCCCGTGCCGGCGGCGGCGTCTACAGGCTGAAGATGTTCCCCAGCTTGTGGACGGACAGGCTGATGCTGCCCGCCAGCCGCAGCTCGTCCTTCAGGAACGTTCCCACCAGCTCCGAGTACAGCAGGTCGCAGAACAGCCAGATCTCCGCCTGGGAGCGCTGGATGTTCCCGTTACAGGTGGGCAGCCTGCAGCTCCGGATCGCCCGGCTCACCGCCCGCCAAACCTGCAGGGAGCAGGACGAGGAGCAACAAGGACAACAAGAGAAAAGGAGGAGAGGGGAGAAGGGAGGAAAGAGGCAAAGAAGAAAAAGAAAAAAGTTGAAGAACAAAGACAAAAAAAAAAAAAAACGAGGAGGAAGCAGGGAGAAGAGCAAGAATTTTTTTTTAAATTTCACTCCTCCCTTGTTGGCCATGATAAAAAAAAATGCTTAGTATTTCTATTTTATGTATTTTAAAAACAAAAATTAAACAACCAATAACTTTTTTTTAAATCCCATTTCTGAGAGGAAAATCGAATGAGCGAAACGTGCACAGACCGAGCCGGCTGATGTTTTTGGAAGGAAAACTTGATAGAAAAATGATGCATTATGGGTGAGGTGTCCCTTTAAAAAGTGATGTCAGTGGGTGATTCAGGGGTACAGGTGTTTCAGGTGGGTGTTCGCAGCTCCTGACCTGCTCGATGTCCCGGGACGCCCCGCAGTTGTGCTGGCTGATCACCCACTTGGCTCTCTGGTGGAGGTGCAGCCGGTGTTTGCACACCGTCCCGAGGAAGTGGCTGGACAGAGACACCGAGCTCCACGCCGCCGTGCCTTTCTGCGCCAAGACGCTCCACGACCTCCTGCCTCCCGCGTCACCGCCGTCCTTCTGAGGCTGTTTCTCAGGCGAAGACTTGGCGCTCGCTGCTCGGCCAGAGAGCGCCGCCGCCGGTGCGGGGCGGTTCGGTTTTTTTAGTGTTTCCGCTTGTGGGTCAGGCCGCGCTGGTCTGTCGGTGACGAGGTGGACGTCTCTGAGCTCCGGCTCTTCGTCTTCTTCAGGGGGTTTAGTCGCCGCCGGCTCCGGCCTGCGCTCACAGGCGAGCCGGTCGTCTCTTCCCGCGGTCTGTGGCGTCCATCCTACGGGCGCTGCGGCTCTTTCACACACCGAGGAGCCCCGAGGCGTTTGGGCCTCTGCTGCTGTTTCCTGGATGATGGCTGAAATCCAAAAATGATTCATAAAAAAATTAAATTAGGGTTGAATGATGTGGTAATAAAATCAAACTGCAATTATGACAGATACTGCGATTGTGTATCCCTCCCGCCCCCATTCGATTGACAGCTGTTCTCATCAAACGCTCGAGAGCAACAGGATCTGTTGGCTGGAGAGAAATCCACTGTTTTCTCCGGGATTATTTCACTAAGCTGACGCTCTGTCTGCACTGCCAGAATATTGTTTCTGTACAAGAGGAGCTGAAGCCAGCAGCCCTGCTCCATGATTTAGACTGAGGTTTATTACAGCCGGTGACTTTTAGGAACTCCCACATCTTGCTGGACAATGAAGACAGAAATCAAGAATAACACTACGGAAGAAAAGCCATGTTTTTAAACTGGTTGTACTGTCCCTTTAAACCAAACATCAGCAACAACACTGAAAACGTGGCTGGACAGGAGGCGCTCCTGTCCTCAGAGCCTCAGACAAACTCATCACTTTAACTTCTCCATCAGATGCCAGCAGTGTGTGTGTGTGTGTGTGTGTGTGTGAGGGGCCGACCTGCCGTGATGACGGGCGCCGCTCGGCCCGGTCTGATCGGCAGCCGGCGGTCGGCGGAGGGCGGGAACCAGGGCGTGAAGGTGGGCGGAGTCCGCCGGGGGAAAGGCTCCAGAAGCTTCTGTGTGGTGTCGAGCAGACAGCGCAGCCCAGAGGCAGAGTCCGGACGGTGATGTAGCACCACATCCTCCATGCACACACACACACACACACACACACACACACACACACACACACACACACTCAGACGAGGTTCAGATGTCTGCCAGTTGGATCCTCCTCCTCCTCCTCCTCCTCTTCCTCATGATTCTGAGGCTCTGCTGCCACTGAGCCGCTCAAACCTGCTGAAATCAGAGGAACATCAGTCCTTTCCAGCAGATTCACCTCCAGCTGCTGTCACCCACCCCGTCCTCCCCCGTCCCCCTGTCACCCACCCCCGTCCCCCGTCCTCCCCCGTCCTCCTGTCACCCACCCCGTCCTCCCCCGTCCCCGTCACCCACCCCGTCCTCCTGTCACCCACCCCGTCCTCCCCCGTCCTCCTGTCCCCCACCCCGTCCTCCCCCGTCCCCCGTCCTGTCGCCCACCCCGTCCTCCCCCGTCCCCCTGTCACCCACCCCGTCCTCCCCCGTCCTCCTGTCCCCCACCCCGTCCTCCCCCGTCCCCCGTCCTGTCGCCCACCCCGTCCTCCCCCGTCCCCCTGTCACCCACCCCGTCCTCCCCCGTCCTCCTGTCCCCCACCCCGTCCTCCCCCGTCCCCCGTCCTGTCACCCACCCCGTCCTCCCCCGTCCTGTCCTCCCCTGTCCTCCTGTCACCCACCCCGTCCTCCCCCGTCCCCCTGTCACCCACCCCGTCCTCCCCCGTCCTCCTGTCCCCCACCCCGTCCTCCCCCGTCCCCCGTCCTGTCACCCACCCCGTCCTCCCCCGTCCTGTCCTCCCCTGTCCTCCTGTCACCCACCCCGTCCTCCCCTGTCCCCCGTCCTGTCCCCCACCCCGTCCTCCCTCCTGTCACCCACCCCGTCCTCCCCCGTCCCCCTGTCACCCACCCCGTCCTCCCCCGTCCCCCTGTCACCCACCCCGTCCTCCCCTGTCCCCCGTCCTGTCCCCCACCCCGTCCTCCCTCCTGTCACCCGCCCCGTCCTCCCCCGTCCTCCTGTCACCCCGCCCCGTCCTCCCCCGTCCTCCTGTCCCCCACCCCGTCCTCCCTCCTGTCACCCGCCCCGTCCTCCCCCGTCCTCCTGTCACCCGCCCGTCCCCCCTCCTGTCACCCACCCCATCCTCCCCCATCCCCCGTCCTCCCCCATCCCCCGTCCTCCCCGTCCTCCTGTCACCCATCCCGTCCTCCCCCGTCCTCCTGTCACCCGCCCCGTCCTCCCCCGTCCCCCGTCCTCCTGTCCTGTCACCCGCCCCGTCCTCCCCCGTCCCCCGTCCTCCCCCACCCCGTCCTCCTGTCCTGTCACCCACCCCGTCCTCCCCCGTCCCCCGTCCTCCCCCGTCCTCCCCCACCCCGTCCTCCTGTCCTGTCACCCACCCCGTCCTCCCCCGTCCCCCGTCCTCCCGCGTCCCCCGTCCTGTCCCCCACCCCGTCCTCCTGTCACCCACCCCGTCCTCCCCCGTCCCCCGTCCTCCCCCGTCCTCCCCCACCCCGTCCCCCATCCTGTCCCCCACCCCGTCCTCCCTCCTGTCCCCCACCCCGTCCTCCTGTCACCTGCCCGTCCTCCCCCGTCCTCCTGTCACCCGCCCGTCCCCCCTCCTGTCACCCACCCCGTCCTCCCCCGTCCCCCGTCCTCCTGTCACCCACCCCGTCCTCCCCCGTCCTCCCTCCTGTCACCCAGAGCTCACACAGATCTGCAGTCTGGAAAACAACTTCATCACCTCAAATCAAAATAACAACGAGGTTTTACAATAAATAAATAAATAAATAATAAAAAAAACTAACTCCCTCTGTGCTGTGCATGTGTTGCTTGTGGTAACGTTATGATGTTTTGTTGACAAAACGGGACTAAAACAAACAGTCAAACTAATAAAACCTCAAAACATGAAGCTGAACACCCGCTTTAAAAACTAATTCAGACTAAACTGACACACACACACACACACACACACACACACACACACACACACACACACACACACACACACACACACACACACACACACACTGCTGTGTTTTTAGCCGCTGCTGCTATGCTAGCTAAACACAGCTAGCATAGCCAGCTAGCTTGTAAGCCAATAAAAAAACGGGCGCTGCTGATTTTTATCCGCTCCGTCGCGTGTAGTTACTGATCAGAAACAATATCAAAGCCGATAAATCGATAAGTTTCAATACCAACCTTCAGATCTGTGGCGTAACCATTAGCAACTAGCCACGAACGAGTTAACGCGCTAGCTACAAGAAGCTAACACGGAAGCAGTTGTGTGAACTTTGCAGTGGGATCTCGCGATACTTGGCATAACCTTGGAATGCCCAGAACAGTGATATTATATTATATTATTTTATATTATTTAAATTATGTCTTTAAAATATTGTGGTGATGGTGGTGGTGGGGTGGTCCTAGCCCTAAAATAAGTAAAAAAAAAAAAAAAAAAAAAAAAAATAATAATAATAATAATAATAATAATAATAATAATAATAAAAATAATAATAATAATAATAATAAAGCAATTTCAGGACAAAGGTTTTTTTTTTTTTTTTTTTTTTTTTTAAAGTATTACTATTTTCATTATTTTTTTTTTTTTTCACAACAGACTTCCTTAATGTTACATAGAGTTTTGTGCATGGCTGCTGAAAACATTTCCCGATAACACCCCAGTCTCTGTCTCTGTCGCTGAGCCACGAGTGAAGATTTTATTGTCTTTTCATCCTCATGCAGCCGAAAAGAAAAAGAAAAGTTATCTGAGCACAAAGTGAGCAGGAGTTCAGCCAAACTGGACGGACTGAAGACTGTTTTCCATCGAGATGCCAAAAAAAAAAAAAAAAACGGGGAAAAAACTGACCATGGAATCCCTGCAAAAAAGGAATCAGATCAGTGATGTTCAAGTATTTCTGTATTTATTTGCTGGTGTTGCCTTCAGGCTCCGAGACACGAGCTGCCGCTGTGGCCCGCGGTGCCTTCAGGTGCTGCTGGAAAAACTTGCCCTCACCACCAGGGGGCGCTCGCTCTCCACCGCAGAGCTGACCCGCAGGGGGCGTCCCGCTTTCTGATGTTTATTTTTCTGTGTGCTCAAAGTACTTGAGTCTTTATCTGTTAGTTTTTATTTAAAAAAAACAAAAACAAAAACAACAACAACATAATAACAACAATAATAACAATAATTATAAAATTTAAAAAAAGAAATAAAGCTGGTTATTTCATTTTATTGTTTTTAAAATTTTTAAGCTTAACTGAATGAATGTAATGACAATATTTTCAGTTTTGGATTCATTAAAAAAAAAAAAAAAATTACATAAATAAAATACCCTCGGCCTGTGAAAGTGCCTTATGTACATAACTGCCTATATTTATCATTCTATATCTATACAAGGATACAAGGATACAAGGAAGTTTATTTGTCATTATACAACAGGTTGAATAATGAAATTAAAGTGTGGTTCCCTCTTGATTGATTAATTGATTGTATAGAAAATAAAATTATTTTCTATACAATCTATCTATCTATCATATCTATCTATATTTATATCTATATTTATCATATCAGAAAGATGTTATTGATCCATGAGGGGAAATTGTTTGTGAATGTCTCTCTCTATATATATATGTGTGTCTGTTTCTAGATATAGATATTAGTATTAACTGTAGTCTTGTTAAAAACATTGAGAAAAAAATCCAATCTTAAAATAGAAGAAAAAAGTGACGCTCCAAAGCTGGTAATTTTTTAAAATCTTTTTTTAAGTTTGACTGAATTAATGTGATGACAATCTTTTCAGTTCTGGATTCATTAACAAAAAGTTTGGGCAGTAAATGAGCTTTTTCTTAATGTATATATTCATGTGTGTCGAGTTTGGTCTAAAAACACTTAACCAAAAAATATATATTGCTAATCTTTCAATAATAAACAAAAACTTAAACCAATTTCAGGACAAAAGTGTTAAAAAAAATTTTGCATCTTCATCTGTCAAAGTTTTAATTTTTTTTTAAAATACCTTTGAAAAAAATCAAAGACAAATCTGCTGTGGGAGTTAAAGTAAATCATTTCAAAATAAAAGCCCCGTGGCTACAGTGAGGTGGAGTAAGAGAAAGCAGAGCGACAGGCCAGTAGTTTGTCAATAGGACATTTTATTCATACATCCGTTGTCTTTATTCAAATTACAGTATTATACTTGCTGAGATGACCACCGGCTGCAGCCTGACAGCTAAAAATGACAGCTGTTCTACTTAAAGCAATCTTTTTTCTGTTTTTTTTTTTTTTTTTTCCTTTTTTTAATTATCTTGCAATGGAAAAAAGCACAGATGCCATGAGATGTGGTGTGGTGAAGTCAGGTAGGAAGGTTATATTGCTGGCTTAACAAAAGAAAAAAAAAGAAAAAAAGAAGAAGGAGGAAAAGAAAAGAAAAGCAGAAGGAAAAGAAAGAGAAAAAAGAAACCTTGCGCGTTGTACATGTTGTAAAGGATCAGAATATGGCACATTTGGTCCACGTTGGTAGTTTTAATCATCTCAGTTTCAAACATGTATTAAAAAAAAAACAATATATGTTCAACAGATCGTTGTAAATGTGTTGCATTAATGACAGCGTACTGAAAACACGACTGTGGGGGGGCGGGGGCGCTCGTTTAGCTTCTCTTTTACGTCAAATTCTGCCAAATCATGTGTTTCTATTCTCCCTGGTACAGTATCATCATCATCGTCTTCTTCTTTTAATCCAAAGGGGGCGGAGCTTCATGGGTGATGGACAGGGATGGCTTTGGACATTCACAGGAAGTAGTCGGGAGTGCGTCTGGTCACATGGGGCTCACCGCGGCGAGGGGCGGGGTCAAACTGAAGGCTGCGGGGGAAGAGGGGGCGGGGTCAGTAACAGGCTTCAGACCTCAGCACATTTTAACAGCTTCATCTCTCATGACATCATCACGCAGATATGAACATGCAGGATATTAACATCTGAAAAGGCAGCGATATGGACGATATCACACTGGGTTATTGCTGATCTGTTCATATAGTATTTTTCTCCATTCTTTGTTTATAATGTTTATATTGCTCTTTGGTACTTATTATCTGTATATACTGTTTATATTATCTGTATATACTGTTTATAGTGTAAATTATGCTTCATATCTTGCTATCCACTTTGCTGCTGTAATACGTGAAATTTCCCCTGCGTGGGACTAATAAAGGAATATCTTATTTTTTCTTCTCATAAATAAAATACTAACTGCATTTTCACATCCAGTGAGAATTATTATGGTTTTTTTTTTGTTTTTTGTTGGAAGAATGCTCAATTTTCACTGTTGCTGCTCTTTAAATTTCAAGTAAGTGTGAATCCGCAGTGATTTCGCATCACTATGAAGATATATGGCACAAATGTTGAGGTATGACGTTTTGTCCCTATCGTGCTGCCGTAGCTTCACTCCAAAGCGCCAGCGGCTGTCACACCGTGTCCGTCGTGGCTTCTCGCTCTCCGCTGTCCAAACTGCTGCTTTGCAGATTTCTGTCCTGCCAGCTGTGAGCTGCCGTACAAACCCATCACTGAGCCTCTGCCTCCTCACAGCACCTTATTAACTGTGTTCCAATATAACATTTAGAAACAGGACAGCTCCTTGTTGATGAGCTGAAACGAGGTCACCCCGTTCACACACATTCACTATCAACTGTTATTAGAAGTAAAATCACCAAAGGTAAAGCCACTTTCACATGTTTTCTTGACTTAAGAAAAAAAAAAAGAAAAGGCTGGAGTGGATTAACAGAGCTGATGTTTTGGGGAACAACAGGGCGTCCCGTCGCTCACCACCTGCCTACAAGACCTCGCTGAGTGTTTTATTTATTTATTTATTTATTTTTAAAGCTCACCACACTTCCTGTACAAGTGTACACTCAGAACAAAAGCCAGAGTGTGTTAATGGTGAACTTGTAAGGCTGCTGGGAAATGTAGTCCTGACTCATGTGGTTCATTTGATGCTGAAGTGCCGCTCCAGCTCCAACCGTCTGCCTGAGCCACTAAAACACCTTGAACTCTAATAATAATCAATGGTTATCGGTTCTCATACAGAACAAAGATGTCGATTACATAATCAGATAGCGGCTTTGTTAATTACATAATGCTGACATCATCATCACCACATCAAGAGCAGCGCCTGCTGAACAGAGAGTATCTGATGCTGCGTTCA
The DNA here is from genome assembly GCF_902150065.1 of Myripristis murdjan. Classification (NCBI taxonomy): domain Eukaryota; kingdom Metazoa; phylum Chordata; class Actinopteri; order Holocentriformes; family Holocentridae; genus Myripristis; species Myripristis murdjan. Next base: position 36,231,304 of record NC_043988.1, read on the forward strand.
CTGTCCTTACATTCACATCGTTTTTTCTGAGCCGCGCTCATGCCCAACCAGCCCAAAATACAAAGCATTATGGGAAGAATTTAGCTGTTTGTTGATGTGTGCTGAACTGGTGTGAAGAGCAGAGAGGAGGAGGCAGAGGGAGTCGGTCACGACAGGAACATGAACTTACAAAGAGTATTTGAGGGTGTCGTCCAGTTCCATGATGGCCGCCTGGTTTCCACAGCGGTAGCAGTAGTTTGGAGCACTGAAGATGGTCACCACGTTCTTGTCATGGCCCCAGTTGTAGCCCTGAGGGACAACAGCATCATCATCATCATCATCATCAGCCAGGGTTCACTGTTCACATCTGCAGTTCTCACTATCAAGCGTCATGTATGAGAAAATGTCTTGATGCATGTTCAGATAATCATTAAAGATCAATCACAAGCGTTCAATTGTTTTCCATTTGCTTGCCTGGTTTTATCGCACAGAGTCTGTACTCGTATTAAAATGCCTGTTTTCATTTTATTCTCATTTTTTCACTTTATTCTAAATCACTTTCAGCTGCACGCCCTGAATGGTAACTGCTTACGTATTTATTTACATATTGCTGTTAGTGTTGCTGTTGTTTTTTGTTGCTTTTTTTTCTTTTTTTGCTATTTTCAGACTGCAGTGCAGGATCACCACGTACACTTTGCTCTGTTTCCTTTAACAATTTTTCTGAGTTCCCTTGTGATCTAAAGGTGCAAACACACACACACACCAAATCTGTCATGTGGATACATTCTGTTCATTGTCTATGCAGAGCTAGGATATCATCTGTGCAGTGCATGCTGGGTACGTCACGGCGAGTGGACGGATGCACGAAAATGACTCAAGGTCAGCTTTATGTCTGAGGTGAGCGGCCCTCCTGCTAACCTGATTGGTTGTTGGTGTTTTTATTATTGCAGGAACTCTCAGTGCATTCACACCTGTCAGGCCATCTGTCTGTGTGTCTGTCTGTCTGTGTGTGTGTGTGTGTGTGTGTGTGTGTGTGTGTGTTACCTCCATGACCAGCTGATGGGCGCGGGACACCAGAGTGAGGCCGTTGGCGTGGTTGAAGGTTTCGGAGATGTCCTGTCCGAAGGTGTAGCCGGCACCTCGGGGAGAAATGCCCCACCCACCGCGATCGTCTGGGTCCGACCACAACAGATCACACATGGGACCCTGAGGGAGGGAGGGGGGGAGAGAGGGAGAGAGAGAGAGAGAGAGAGACTGAATACTTCCTGAATGGAAACAGTTTGGTTTCAAGAAGCTGATATAAATTGGCCGTCATGACCCTTTGTCATTTATAACTATCCAGTCAGTCAGACTTAACATGATTCTGGAAACTCTGATGGACAAGAAATAAAAATAACAAACAAAGTAAAGCTCCTTTCACAGAATTTCCACATTTCTTTAAGGCCCAAAATGTAGAATAGTGTTCTTTTTTTTGTGTCTTCTGATGTTTTCCTGTGTTTTGAAGCTGAATGTCTGACATCTTATTCACTTGTCCTTTTCATTTTTGCATGTGGAAATCCGTGGAATTTAATCTCTAAGTTTGTGTGTGTGTGTTTGTGTGTGTGTGTGTGTGTGTGTGTGTACCTCATGTGGGACTTCTTGCAGGCGGTCCAGGGCTCGTATGTGATCCAGAGTGTCTATGGAGGGAGACAAACCTCCGTGGAGACAGAAGATCTGAGACACACACACACACACACACACACACACACACACACACACACACACACACACACACACAGGAACAGAAGCCTCATGAGAATAATTAGATGACACACAGAACGTGTCTCATTCTCAGCCCACGCCGTCCAACAGAAAGGAAACAGAATCTGCAGCTTCCACTAAACCAAACTCAAGACTCTGAAACTCAGACAGACACACACACATCAGCCAAATGCAACAAACTGATACCTGCTTGAATTTGGCTTTTTCAAAGGGAATCAGGTAATTAAATGTTAAACGCTCCTGTGCTAATGCACTTACAGTACAGCAACTTGATGTTTCATGGCAGGTGTATCTGCACACACACACTCAGTGTCACTTTATCAGCTCCACCTGTATAATCTAATCTAATCTAATCCAGCTGTTGTGCCCTAAAGGTTCCTCTCCTGCTGCCTATAATGCTCAGCTTGTCTTGTTGTCACGGTAACAGAGGTGTTCATTCACTTCTGTGTTTGGCATTGAGCTCATAGTTAGTGCTGCACTTTACTGACAGCTGTTTCCACTATTCTGTCCCCCCTCATTGTACATAAACAAGGCAGGGCTGGGCGATTATGGCAGAAATCAAAAATCACGATTAATTGAACATTTTACCTCGATTACGATTAATGAACGATTATTATAGCTTGACTCTTTTGCAAAAAAAAACGGCAACGTCAAACTACAAAAAGCTGCATCTCTTCTAAACAAACATTTCAAGTAATATTATTGCTATATTATTATTAGGAATAGTATATATATGCACTAATAATAAAATAGCATGCCTGCATACTAAGCAGGCTATATTTATTTCTCACACTTTTGCTCCCTAATGATTATTATAATCTTTATTAGTAGTAGTAGTAGTAGTAGTAGTGGTAGTACAATAATTAACCATCAGTATCTAGGCTATATATTATTATCATATCTATATTATTCTTATTCACTACCCAGAATCACGGAGCGACGGACGTATGATGTCATGACGTCAGTGAGCTTCTGTTGTGTGTGCTGGCTGTGAGCTAAACGATGCGGTGAGGCTCTTTTGGCGTCTCTTTTTAATCTGTGCTGCTTAAACTGCTGGAAGTTTGCAGTGTGCAGCCTGAGTGAGGAGGAACGGGCCGTGTTTACCATGACAACAGGAGCATTTTGTGATGTGCCGTGTTGTGGTGTGGTAACCGGAATAACCGACATGGGCAGGATTATGTCAGTTAAGGGCCCTAAATGTCGGTTTGGATTATTTTTCGATTAATTGCCCAGCCCTAAAACAAGGAGGGCAAAAAGTGAGAAAGCCCTCTCAGTATAGTGCAGTCCGGTAGCAGACTTCTGCAAACTACACCCTTAGGTTTTACGGCTGTGTTTTTATTGAAGTGCAGACGCTCTGAGGGTCTCACCTGTCCGTCCACCAGCGCGGTGAGCGGCAGGTAGTCGAACAGGTCTGTGAAGTACTTCCACACGTTGGCGTTGCCGTACTTCCTCAGGCACTCGTCGTAGAAGCCGTACACCTGCGTGATCTGCCGCGACTCGTGGTTTCCCCGCAGGATGGTGATTCGCTCCTGGAAACGAACCTGACAGACGGAGAAAGACGGAGGGGAAGAAAACAAGAGGTTACAGAAGCATTTGTCAAAATGAAGTTTACCTGAGGGTCTTGATTAGAGGAGGTACTGGTACAGCCGCTGTCGTCAGGCAGAACAGAAACAACACAAGTCGACCAAAAACCATCTACAAACGTATAAAGTAAAATGAGAGTTTTTAGTGACGGTGAGAGCAAATTATGAAGCCAAATTCTCAACTGAAATAAACACAAGGATGGGAACAGCCAGGGAACAGGGACCACAGCAGCTTCCTGACTGTGGATCGACTGTTAGATCAGGAATGATTCACTGATGTTAAAATATCAAATGAGGCATCGAGCACTACTCGAGAACCTTCACGGTTAATATTATCACCACTCTCTAAAAATGCTGTTCCTCCTTTTCCCATTTCCTGCCCCAGGTAATGAGTCACACTTCCCTTTAGAGCTGCACAATGAAATCATTTCCACAATTAATAATCAGATAATCAGATGATATTGAAGCGTTTATGTTGGCTGGCTGGGTGGATAAAGATGTTCCATGTGAGCAAATGTAAATGTAAAGTTTAGATGAAGAAAAAAAACTTTACATTAAGGCTCGGCCATAAGGACAAACCCAAATATCACAATATGCTTGACAGAAAGCCACAATATTGTGATGACAACACGTTCCCACACTGTCACTGGTGATGTGGATGAAGAGCAAACGGTCTACTTCAGTCTAGTAAGTTCAGGAAACGTCATCCCTTTTAAACCAGGAAAACAACATTTATGTCGTAACACCAAATCCAAAATCCCACCGCAGATCTAGTTTCATATTGACAATATTGATTTAATATTGATATAATATCCAGCTTTACTTTCCACCGATCACCTGTGGGAAAACAGCTACAAGCCAAGCGCTAAATAAAAGATTAGAGAAGAAAATCCTGCACGATGATCCTCGAGCGGATCATCGTCTGTCAGCTGGAGACAAAAACAGCCTCAGACTGATCGGTTTGTCTTCAGCTTGGAGCCGCACAACAACGTCCTGCAGCACCAAATATTCAGTTTAATAAATGATCATAACATGTAAACTGCACTGACAGTCTCACGCCGAGTTTCAGCTGATCAGGCCTGGTTAGTGAACCACAACCACACACACACACACACACACACACACACACTGCAGCACGTCCACAGTGTGTTTATGTGATAAACACTGCTATCAGTGCTGCCATCTCCCCTAGTTTCTGTGAACCTGAACGCACCACCACCAGCACATTCCTGAGTCAGCTGAGGCGTTCGGTGACGCAGGAAAGTTTCCCAGGAAAACCAAACCCAGAGGCACGGAGGCAGCTCCGCCAATCAGCTGCCACTTCCTCATGTGTGCACAGAGCAGCGCCGGGCTCCTGTCGGCTCAGAGGGCAGCACCTGGTGACTCGTCTCTTCAGGTTCACCTGCTGCCCAAGCTCTTGGAGGTCTAATGTGGCATTTTTGACCATTTTTACTGACTGTCCACTGGTCAAAAATGGTTATATTTGGCATCAAATCTGTGTAACAAATGGCATCAACATAAAAATTGCTGCAACAACTCATGGCACATAACTGAACATGGAAATGGTTCACACAGTGCCATCATAATGTTCTACCCCTTATACACTGTGACCTTTGACCTCCCCTGATGTTGCTGGTGTTTAACCGCAACTGTTCTGCTGATGTTAAAGCCCGATGTGCAGGATTTTTTTTTTTTTTTGGTTCAAGTGTTGTTTACGTCATCATAAAAAAACTAAGTTTAATTTGACAAGTGCTACACAACAGTCAGTCCATTGTGATCAAATTATCCAATAAACTAGTGCTGCACCGTTAGTCACATTTTTTTTTTCTCTAGCGTAAAAAAAAAAAAAAAAAAAGAAAATCCTGCATTCCCCTCCCTGGCAAAGGAGGGCGCTGCGCCTTAATGAGTAACTGTGCTAATAATAATCTTAATATTGACCACGACGACTGTGATTTTCATTTCTGCCGTAGTTGTCAGCTCTAAAATGAAAGCAACCCATACATTAGCTCCTCTAGTTTTAATTTGCTTCAATAAAAATCTTAATTAGTGAAACTCAAAAAAAAACCCTCTTTACAACAATCTGTCAGTGATGGAGAATCATGCAAGACGAGGATGATAAATGGGATGAAAAAGAAAAAAGAATACAAAATAGAGATTACTGGCTGTGTATTGTTCATCATATCTGACTGTTACTCCATGTAACACACACACACACACACACACACACACAGGTACCTTTAACGTGACGAGCAGCGTGACCGTCTCCACAGAGTAGTAGCCTCTGTCGACGTAGTCTCCCATGAACAGGTAGTTGGTGTCGGGCGACTTGCCTCCGATCTTAAACAGCTCCATCAGGTCGTGGAACTGCCCGTGCACGTCGCCGCACACCGTCACCGGGCATCGCACCTGCCGACAGGAAACAGCACGCCGCCGGGACGGGACGGTCAGACAAACACACACTCAACCAACGTCGTCTGTTTTATCACGTCACTCAAAAACGGGTCATCCAAAACATGAGCACACAAACACCGTCCATACTCTGTTATTCCAAAATAAATGAAGTCATTTCCACGAGCCCATTAAGACCTGCAGTCTGCCTAAAGGGATTTACAGGGGGAAGGTTTCCTCCCAACAGAGAGATTCATCATCTGAATGAAGCAAAGGCACATTTCCTAAAACAAAAAGTTTCATTTAAAGATGAGATTCTGCATCATTTGGAAAACTGATACTCTGACAATCAAATTATTTCCAATCATTTCCAAAACTCTGTGAGGATTTCAACTTTCCTGATCAGGGTTAGTGTCTTTACTCAGTCAGTGACATGAAAACGAGCTGCTCAATGCGTGCAGTTTCAAAATGTCCACTCCGTCAGGCGTCACCGCCCAAACGTGTTGACACGCTCATTTCCTCATCAGGGAAAATCAAATTACACGGCCGATACGCAGAATAAACACCCTGCTCAGTGTAAACAGACGTCTCCTCCACCATCTGAGCCTCTCACCGACACCTCCTTTCATTACCACAGACTGTCAGCTTCCTTGTTGATAATTAATAAATTAACAGGGTTGACATTAAACACGCTGCAGTGTTACAGCGAAAAATAACCAACAGGATATGGAGCAACATTTAAGTTCTTCTTACAGCTTAATGCAGCAATAATTTAACCCTTTGAATCCTGAGCAAATACAAAACAAAACATCACCCAAATATTACCAATGCATTAAAGGAAAATGACCTCAAAAATTAATAAAAAATAAAATTAATTTGACAAAAAGCGAAACACAAAAATAAACAAGGAAATATCTAAAAATTAAATAAGTAAAAAAGTCATGAAAATAAAAATAATAAAATTAAATAATAAAAAAAGAATTAAATGAAAATTAAAATTAATCCCCGACCCAAAAACGTGTTTTTCGGTAAAATAACTTAACATACATAATTATGAATATAGTTTTATGGACCTCTTTCCCTCTTTTTTCTGGGAGAATTTTCTAATATTTTTCTCTCTTTTGTTGTTGCAGCTCTCAGGTAACGAGGTAACTTTAAGGTAATCTTTCTATTTCTAATGCCTGTCAAAGGCACATGCATTTAAACATGAAGAAATCTGATGTTCTTCTAGGTTTTAAAGCGTTTAAAGTTCAGCTCTAAAGCGACTCTTCTTCAGTTCTTTTCCAGAGAAAACCGGAAACTGAGCGCTGCCTTGCCTGAGGGAACGTCAGCAGAGTCGTGGCAGCTCTGCGGCTGCGCGGCGGCTGAGCTCCTGGCCTCCTGTGTGGCGTCGACACCGCTCACTGGGCCGTCTGCTTTGGCTTGTCCTCTCGTTTTTTTAAGTGAAAAGCTACAAACCGCTTCACACTGTGAACCTGTACACACCTGGCTGCACGTGGATGTTTCACCGCTCTCATTTTCATCCCTTTGTTTTGTTTTATCGCTACAAATTAGAGCCGGACTCAGCAGAGAACTGAGATCCTGGCTGCTGTCTGTCTTTTTTGAAAAATGGTTAACAGCTTACACTGGTAAACAGTTTATTCTCTAGCTATTTAAATAAATCACTAAATAATAAAAGATTTTACATTGTTTAATATCTCTCTTGAATTTAAAGTTACTGTACATCAGCACAAATTCTCAGTTACTGGCAGCTTCAGCAATGACTGCTGGTTATTTCTGTTCCTAATTTAAAGGATTTCTCTGAGTTTTCTTCCTTCACTACAAATCAAAGATACTGCAGATGTCATTTGAATTTGTCTCCATTTTGTTGTCTGCTGTTTTGTTCTCTCATTTCCCGGATCTTATTTCCTGTCTGACAGCTACACTCTATTGGAAATCTGTTCATAATGATTTGTTCCACTCTGCTGGTATCAATAACCGTCTCAGGGCATGCTGGGAAAATCTCACCTCCTGGACGTTGGACTCCTTGGTCAGGATCTCCTTGGCCTGGAGGGGAGACACAAAGACAGAAATGTGTTTGATTTTTACAGAAACACCACAACGCCAAGAAAAGCTCCAACCAGACTCAACAGAAGGTTCATTTAAACTCCACACTGACGGCTTGTTCTGAAGGTGAGGGGCCTTTGTGGCCTCACAGGACACCGTACCATGTGAAACACACCTGTCACAAACAGAAAAACAACAAGAGCCACCGTGTGTTTCCTGTTGTTGTCACGGTCCTGCTGCTTGTGTTTCTGTGTTGGACTGAACAGCAGAGTTGAAATCAACGTCACGACAGTCATTAGGATTTTCTTTTTCCAAAATCAAAATACCAGGATATGACTCAAATGCAAAAACACAATTTTAATTGATGTCAGATTAATGTTCATCCCCCTGAACTGGATGGTGAAGTTGCGTGTGATGTCAAATGCTAAAAATGCCAAGTAATATTCCTAAAATGTTTTATGCCAAACTTGTTGTAATAAAAATATGCTTATCAATTTCACGGTTATGATTTCCCAAAGTCAGTGTCACGACGACGTGATTCTACTGAAATATGATAAACTTTAATGTTGAATCATCGTCTCCCTGGTGGCTGAAGGGGCTGTTTGCCCTCAGTGACAAAAAAAGTGCAATTTACTGAAATGAAAAATAATATTCAACAGCTACCAAGAGAGTGTGTAAGCACAACTAAAAATATAGAAGAAATTGTATGCATTTTGTTTTTTTGTTGTTTTTTTTTTTGTTGTTTTTTACATGTGATTCAACAGATGTAAAACCAGGATGTTTTGGGCGCGGTACAATGCAGAGAAGCATCATTCACAAGTAGATATCGATTTGGGAGGAAAAAAACAGTTTTATTTTGAAGGGACAGGTGGATGAGAGAGGACGTTTAAAGATGTGCGCAGATTTTATTGGTTGAAATTTTAATTTGTAGCCACTAGAGCAGGATGATGTCACCGTTTAAGACTGCTTGTTTGCTTGCTCTACTTCCTGTTTGACAGGAAGTAGAGGTCATGTGAGGTCGTTTCATGGGGACTTTAAAAGTTTCCATTTAATATGGAAATGAAAGGCCTTTCTTTTTAAGGTGAAAGACCCGTAGGTATTAGGAGAGCTAAATCCATTTTATTTATGCAGACACTTGTGAGGGTAACTAAATAAAGTTTAAAAGTAAAAATGAATGTATGAAAGTCTGTTGGTTGTGGTAGATCCAGGAGGGTTTGGAAAGAAGCAGCAGGTGCAGTTCTGATTTGGTGGCAGCAGTTTTTTTCCTCAGGTGTTTTTGAACCCCTCCTCCCCCGTCAGCGGAGGTGTTGCTGCGGGACCCCGGCCGTCCCGTCACACACTCTGCTCTGTTTAGATTTTTAAATCAAGCCCACAAACTGTTTACATTCTATTTTGGTGTTTGCTGCTGCTCACTTTATGTTCTATTTTTGTGGTTGGTTCTATTTTGAGTTCCATGCTGCGTTCCTGTTGGCTGTTGTGAGGAGCTGCACGGCGGCGGGAGTCCATGCAGCTTCCTCTTCAATAACCAAACTGATCACTGCGATGGCTCATCATCAGAATATCCATAAAACCTGCAGCGCTCTCATTTTCACTGCAGCTGAGCTCTCAGCCTGAACGCACGAGGGCTGCGTTTCCAAACACGTTGTAAAGCATCATGTCACTTCTACAGCTGCAACCCACCACGGTGAACATTAAAAACTAATTATTTTCAATTTACTGATGAATAACTTAGTGTCTTAAGTGTGAAAAATAAAGCCCAAGTCTGACAGGAAGTGATCAGAGCCCAGAAGTTTTTATTTTGTATTTCAAGTCACTGGTGTTTACCTGCAGTGTGTTATCAGATACTGTTCCTTTGACAAGCACCACATGGCGGCTGCTGTTTAGTGCATGTATGTGTTTTATGTGAAAAGGTTTTCTGTTTCATTGATTTGATCGTTGCCTGGTAGCACTTCAGCGGAGAAAGAGAAATATTTGATGAAGAATGTAAAAGTGGCCTTTGTGTTCAAATTAAACCGACATGGAGCAAATAAACCGCTCGATCTACAAAGTTAGCCGTTACTGTCCTCTGCACATTTTCCCGCAGGCAGAGTTAATGGATCAGTTATTGTTTCAGTGCAGGTCACAACAAACATCAGTTAATATCAGTTATCAACCATGAAACTCCATAATCAGTCAAATTCCATCTTGTGTTTCCAGCCAAACTAATTAACTAATTAACTTTCAAACTGACATCTGGTTAGCTGGAGGGCAGCCTGACTTTTTTTTGTTTTTGTTTTTTTACTGGGTTTCTTTTATGGCATTATTGTAATCAATACTGAACACTTTAAGTTGTTGTTTTGTTAATACAATGAACTCAGGTCTCCCTTGACAATGAGATCTTGATCTCAAAGGGATCTACCTGATTAACTACAGGGGCGTGGTGTGTGTTTGTGTGTATATATCTATAGCCACAGTTGAAAGAATTAATCATTTTAAGAGTATTTTTCTCTGCTAATATCGTTAAAATCATTAATATTTGGGCGCTTTTATTTTTGGCTGCAGGTCAGACTGAGGAAAACGTTTATCTTTCACACTTTATTCACAGAATTATTCATAAAAAAAATAACAAATATCTTAATCCATTTTTTTAAACCAACATGCAGATTCCATTTTCATTTCCAATGACATGCAAATCGGACGTACAAGAATTACAAAATTATCCTTAAAAATAATTACATTTACCCCAAAAAATGCAAAAAAAAAAAAAAAAAAAAAATTTAAGGAAAAAAAGAAATAATTTTTACAAGCACATTTATAATTTGCTATAAAATTAAATTTAAAAAAATTGCCATGAAATTACCCAAAAAAACAACAACTGATTTTCAGCTCTCTTTATGGATTAATCTAGAAAGAAAAAAAATTAAGATGCCATTGTTTGGTCGGAGCTGCTGTGCAGTCGGTCCACAAACAAAACCCTGATATTATATTTCAACTTTTTCTTTTATTGCTGCTTTTTTCCTGGGTGTTTGTGTAACTGTTGTTGCACTGCACTTTTCAAAATCAACAAACAGATGGAAAAAAAGAGAACAAAATAACATTGTTATTGCTAATGACAAGGGATCTGTTTAAACATAACTACAGAAATGTTCTCATTTTGTGTTCACATGAAATGGCGAATAAATTATGAAAATGATCATCAGCTGCAGCCTTAACCGTGAGAAATGTTTTGAGATCACAGCACCTGCAGCAGAGGTCAACCGACAGTGGATTTCTAACAGATGATCCAATGGAGATAATTTGGAGGCTGACAGCCAATTAATTAGTATAACCCAACACCGCACCACGCAAAAAATAAAAAAGTAAATACATTTCAAAAATGAAACTGTCGGAAATTAACTACATTTGTCTTTACTACAAACTAGAAAACAGTTGAACTGACCATCTCAGCCAAAGTAACAAATATCTAAATAATTACATAAATAAATAAAAAATAATAAATATTCATAAATAAATCTGGAACTGAAAATTAAACCGTAAATAAATGAATAAATAAATAATATGTTAAAAAAAAAAAAAAGAAAGAAAGTTTGGAGCTCTCTCTCATATATATATATATATATATATATATATATATATATATATATACATACATATATAATAAAATTGCTCCAAATTTACTTTACAGTCTGAACACTTTCACTGACTTTGCAGACTTAAATTTTGAGAAAATTGTTTCATTACTGTTAACTGCACTTATAATATTATGTAATTCCTGTAGATTGTGTGTTTCTTCACCCCCTCTGCCAGAGCACAGAGTCCTGTCTGTGCCACCGGCCACAGCCCAGATAAACAGTCCTGTCAGCTCCGAATAATCGGCCAAACAGATTATTCGTTCATTGATGACTAAAAAAAAACACTGTTTTCATTCATTCGTTTGATTTACTAGGACCCAACCCTCTTCTTCACATTTTTCCTCCTACAGCAACAAAACCAGTTTGCAGCCTCAGTTTTCTAAAAAATAAAGGAACTAGCAGATAAGACAGCTATCACCTGACGTTTCAGATCGATGCAGAAAAGCCACCGAACCAGTTTCCTATGGTGCAACCTACAATGAAGTGACGTTTGAACTTGAGAGGCTTGGCAAGTTTGTGCAATAAAATGGTCGGTCAATGTTTTCAATCGCAGAGGGAATCCTTACTCATTCATTTATTACTGACAATCTTCTGTTTAGCGGTGAGAACATCTCAATAAACACAATATCAAACGTTTAATCCAGAGCTGCGTACAATGCAAGCCTATTAATAGCCTGACAGAAAAGCGGGTCCGACTACTTGCTGGGTGGGTATGGGAAGATGCGGTTCTTTGGCCTGTCCTCTGACAATAAAAGAAAATGTTGGGTCCGCTCAGGTGAACAGCTCATGGCGTACATGAACACTTTTTAAATAAATCAGAATGGAATTACCCTTGATTTTGTTGTGAGAGAACACAAAGCTTGTTATGCAAGCCTCGGGATGACTGGCCAAAACCAGATGAAAACAGCCGCCTGGTCGTCCCTTTCCTTCCAGGGTTTAGTCGGACCCGCTGACTCCAATCTAGGCCAAACGGAGGGGAAGGCCGTTCCGGTCAAAATGAAAACCCCTGCCCGTGTCCCACTCACCTTTTCGCAGAGTGTTCTGACTTGGTTTTCCGATAGCTGCTTACACTCGTTTAGCTGTTCGATCCATTGGTCTAACTCTTTAGTGAAAGATTTGTCTTCCATGACAGCCGTGGTAGCTTGCTAAGCTAGCTGTGTTAGCTGCCTACCGATGCGATGTGAGAAAAAACGCGTTAGCAGCGTTAGCCCTTAGCTCGCCGTATTGTTAGCCCGATCTAGTCCCGCCAAATCGGATCCGAAATTAACGATAAGACCTTTAAGAAACGAGCCGTTCAGTTACCTTCTATCATGATAAATACATATACGACAGTTATTGGTGTAAAAAAACGAGTGGTTGTCACCCGGGGGGTCGAAAGGGTCGAAAGTCCCCGATGCGGCGGAGCGTAGCGGCAGAAGGCAGCAGCGTCGCAGCGGCTAGCCGACTTGCTAAAGGAGCTAGCTACAATAACATCCGGGCATTTCACAGTGGAGTGAATGGCCGCACAGGCGCCACCGTGTGGAAGAGAGAGGGAACTGCAGGCAGAGAGGCAGGCCGGTTCCTGCCGTGCGGCGTTCAGGCGCTCCCTGTAAGCTCGTTTCTTCAAACCGACAGAGTGCAGATTATGAGACAAAAAAAACCCAAAAAAAAAAAACAATGCAGTACAGTCTTTTGTCAGTTGGGGGCAGTGCTGAGAGCGTGCTAAATAGAGCATATGTAAAAAGCATCTATATATACCATATATACACCGGGGTATTGCACTGTAGCATTTTGTAAAGTTCAAGTTCTAGTACTCACGACTGAATTGTATGTAGAATTGGGTTCCTATATTTTCTCCCTCATGAACTGACAGAAAATATTTTTGTCCATTTTAATTACAGAAAAGAAAAAAAAAATTTTAGACACAAACACACACCGTTCTGTTTCAGGTGAGAGTGGTGAGCTGCAGACTTGACTGTGTTCTCAGTGTGCAGTGAAACATGCACAACCAGTTTCTGGGTCCCTTACAAATATTACTGATGTGCCCTTGAGCAAGGCAGTGAAACGCTCCAGAGCGTTTGGCAAATGCACCGAATGATCTGCAACCTATTGATTTGTACTATTTTTTTTAATATAGGTCAGTGAATGCGTCTCACTTCTTTTTCTGCCAATATTTAGGGCGCTTAAGGCATTACTACCACCGACTGGACACACACACAACACACACACACACACACACAGAGAGAGAGAGAGAGAGAGAGAGAGAAGCAGCAAAATATGTGGACGCCTGTCACAGCCTGAGAGAAAAGCTGCTCCACACATGAGGACAGTCTGCTCACAACCCAAGCTCTGCCTGCTCACTCACTCTGCTTCCTCCTGTTTTTCTTTTTTCTTTCTTTTACATGTGATGACAGTGTGAATATTGCTCTGTTTTATTTTAATGTTTCTATGTTCCTTTGTTATTTGTTCAACAAAACATGCTTTGGCAATATTGTATGTGATACAGTCATGCCAATAAAGCTTTATTGAATTGAATTGAGAAAAAAAATTGAATTGAGAGAGAGAGAGAGAGAGAGAGAGAGAGAGAGAGAAACAACATGCTCATTTTCAGATACTCAGCAAACATCTTGATAATTGATGGTCAAGATATTTAATAAATTGTCCTCATATTTAAAAAATATATTTATAAAAAAAAACAACAACAACTATATTTTCCCCTTGTGGTCATATGCCAGTTTTCCACAGTTAAACAGACGTTTAAAACACTGTTTGACACAATAGAGATAACAATAGAGATAACACTATGAATCAGGATTATTATTCTAATCATCATTATTATTAGTAAAGCAGCATAACAGGAAGGGAGTGATGCATGCACACATCTCCGAGCCATCTGCAGAGACTTCTGCACCTGAGTCACCAGACCGAGCCGCTCGGCTGCTGTTGGAGGATTCTTTAGGATGATCGACAAAGGGAAAGATTGAAACCACCTTGAAGATGATCTGCCTGGACAGAGGAGGGCCACATGGGAGCCGCTGCACTGCTGCTCAAATGCAACTCCTAATTTTTAAAGCACTGAAAGACGTGTTTTGAGGGGATACTGTCAATTCTTTGCAAATCATTAAAACAATAAAGAAGATCTTTGTCATTAGACATATCCATAAAGTTGCTAATCCCTCTCTCTGGCCAAAGTGTAAAGCCAGGGTCCCCTCTGCCTGGGGAGAGCCCGGGCTTTGGTGTGGGGATGCTGCTGCAAAACCTGATAGATCTGACCCTGTGCTGAAGTCTGCATGTAGTTTGGACCAGACTCTTATAGCAGTGGCAAGAAGCTGCAGGTTTTTTGTGATCAAATGTTTTTATTTGAATTTGAAAGGCATCTTCGTACATTCAACAGCATAGTGGCAGTCAAAAATGCTAAGGCACTACATCACTAAATCACCACCCCCCATCCATAGGCTCGTTTCCACCGCAGGAACTTCGGGGTAATTTTATGGGGCCGGGGCCGTTGATGTGTCTCCACCGCTGGAACTACCCCGAAGGACAGAGTTCAGGAACCTTTACAGGGCTAAACATGTCCCTGCCTTGGGGTAGGGACTCTGAACGGCCCCGAAAAACTCCTGGGTGGGGCTTGGGGTTTACTTGGTGCTGATTGGATTTACTTACGGGTTGTGTCCAAAATCACTCACTCATTCACTTCTCCCTACTCACTACATACGGAATTCAGTGTAGTGGGCTATATGGTGAACTCAATGGTAGAACGCTTCGGCTGGTCTGCAATGCATGATGGGATATATTGCTTGGTTAGTGACCGGTTAGTGACCATCGGATGTCCACTACATTTCGCGGTGGATTGTGGGATACATCCAGTGCACTATATAGTGAACATTAATAATCACTAAACATTCGGACAGCCCTACAAAATGATGTAATCACTATATAGCAGGGGCGAGCGGTCATAATAAGCTATAAATGCAGCACATGCCCAAGCCCTTCAATTAAAATCTTTAAAATGTTGGTCTCCTATGTGTCCTTTTATAATATACCTCATTTCTATCATTTTGGTTGCAAACCGTGGCCTATATACACGTATCTATCTCAATTTGCTAGTGAAATGCTGGAAAGTTGACAGCTTGACATGCGCATGTGCTCTGTGATTCCGAGTATTCACAGTAGTTTTGTAGCCGTGGGCGTTTTGAATGGAAAATAAGCGAATCAGCTTTTCAGAAGACGCATGTGCAACACGAGCAGCTACGCAGCAGCTCGCTTAAAATGTTCAGCGGCAACAGCAAGTCATTCACCTGACAGCTAGCTACCGTTAACGTCGTTAGCTGGCTAGCTGGTACGGGAACGTTAACATTAGTTTGTTCTTTCATCTGCATCGTGCCAATCAAAATGGGTGAAAATACAACTTCAATTGAGTAACCTGGCATGTTTCATTGATTTAGGCTGTTGCAGGTGTTCTGAAAAAGAGGAGTTCTCTGACGTTTATCACTTTGGTGCGTAGCCTGATGGGCAGTTGGGCATGTGTGTGTGTCATTTCATTGACCATGTAGGCTAGCTGGTGACATTGCTGTGTGTTTGCAGGCTAGCTGGTGACATTGCTGTGTGTTTGTAGGCTAGCTGGTGACGTTGCTGTGTGTTTTCACCCCGTGGCACGTCCCAATAGTTCTGATCTCATGGTAAATTCCAACATGTTGTTGGTAACATTGTGAGCATGTTCATGTGTCATTTGCTTGACTCTGTAACTGGTTATTACTGCATCATCCAGCCGTTCTAATAATTTCCACTTTCATTTACACTGTAAATTCCAACACATTATTGTTGGTAACATTGGCGCAAAATGCACACGCGTGTCTATCAAAATCGATTTGTCGAGTTGAGTATAGTTAAAATCCATATTATGCGTTTTTATTAATAAATAAATGCCCAAAAATTTTCGAGCTCGAGCCCTCGCGGGCACTTGCATGAAATTGGGACCACAGCATGACTACACAAAAACATCACCGCTCACCACTGCTATATAGTGCACTAAATAGCGATTAGACAGTGATTTCGGACACAGCCAAGGTGAGATGTGACGTCAACAGAAAGCAACAAAATAGCCGGGATGCTAGCGTTAGCTTTAGCTAACAGTAACGTCCCTAGCAACACGACCAACACTACCAAGCTAACGCTAACGTGCTAGCTAACATTAGCTAACGTTAACAACACGCTTTTTAACAACACGAATTTTGACGCCCAGGTCAAAATGGTCGCGCAACGATTACTTGACATCCAGAGCCGGTCACTTTACAGGAACCTTCCTCCTCCTCGGCCTCTCAGTGGAGACACGGCAGGTGAGCGGGCCGAGAGAGAGGATGTTCCTGTAGCAGCTCCTGCCCCCCAAACACTACCAGGAACTTTTCAGTGGAAATGGGCCTAATGAGTTAGAAAATAATATTCATATCTATGTCAAACTTTTCCACTTTTGAAATCATTTCTCGCATACACGCGACACGGACACGCCGAGGTGTCGTCACAGTGCGCTGCGCCCAACTTAAAACATCTTCAATTTGGGCGCAGCGCTCAGCTCGGCGCACCCTTGCGCCCCACGGTCACATACACAATGAAGGAAGCGGTGTGTTGGGGGGGCGGTGTGTTGGGGGCGGTGTGTCGGGGGCCGGTGTGTCAGGAGGCGGTGTGTCGGTGGCCGGTGCGTTGGGAGGCGGTGTGTCGGGGGACGGGAGGTGGTGTAAGGTGAGGCACGCCCACTTCTGGTCAAAAGGTCAAAACAGGTTCATGACATCAGCGCAATAGCCTATGCATTATCGCCCTCTTGTGGTTAGTGATAGAAATGAATTGTCCAGAGACTGAAAGTGAATAATTAGATAGAATAATAATATTTTTATTATATGACCGTGGCGGGCCACATAAAAATAACACGTGGGCCACATGTGGCCCCCGGGCCGCAGTTTGAGTAGCCCTGGTGTAGTGTATAGTATGCGACTATTCCAGCGTGTGCATTCTATATTGTACTTTGGTTAATATTGGTGTACCCCCCTCTCTTGAGAAACTGAGGACTTGACCCCCCCAGAGGTGGAGTCGGATTTGCGCCCCTGAGTGAAATATAGGAGGGAAAAGTGGCTCCTAAGAAGTAAGCATTACACACAAAGTAATTGAATTTAAACTCAACATCTACCAAAGAAGAAATAGCCTACATACATACAGTCCCACAGAACTTATGTCAACACATATAATCATACACAGATAAACACACATACACCCAAGTAATTGCAATAATTACTGATATTGAATGAGGTGGCAAAATAGTATAAATAAAATAAAATTAAAGAAAAATCATAAGGAAATAAATAAAATAAAAATACATTTTAAGTAAGCAGTAAGATAAAGTGCTACTGATGATGAAAGATGTACAACCTGACTAACCAAACGACACTGTGAAATGCCATTAATAATTAGTGAAGGACATTATACAAAATCCAAAGAGGGAACGCTAACCAAAGAAAGCAGGACCAAAAGAGGGGAGGCTGCAGGGGTTTTCTTTTTTTTTTTTTTCCAACCAGAAACTCCAGCAGGTGAGTTCACTGATCACCTTCCAGCAGACAGGACGGACTGATCAGTGACATCACCTGGTGGAGATTATGGTTGGAAAAAAAAACAAACAAACCCTGCAGCCTCTTGGCCTCCATGGCTCCTGGCTGGACTCGTGGGTTATGAGTAGCCTCTCCTCTAGCAGGTTTTTCAGTGTGTCCGAATTCAGATTCAGATTCAGATTCACTTTATTGCATCTTCATCAAATTACATATACAAAAGAGCAAAAATCTTAGGTCTTGCCTTCCGTCGACACCAGCATCAATAGTAAACAACAATAAAAACAATAAATATATGAACATAATATAATATAATAATATAATATAATATATATACATAATATAAACATAAAGACAATTAAAAGACAATTAAAAACACTGCCAATAAATATATTGTGTAAGGAGCAGGAATGACAGCGTGTCAGCAGTGTTCAAGACATAATAAAACATAATAATAATATATATATATATTTTTTTAGACTGGTTTTCAATTGGATTTTATTTATTTGATTATTTTACCATTTTAGTCTTGCTTTTAACTGAATTATATGTATTTTACTTACTCCTATTTTTTTTTATTATTTTAATTTTTATTGATATTTACTGAATTTTAATCTTTAATATGGATTATCTTCTCTCTAGTGTTTCCTCACTTCGAAGTGGCGAGAGTAGGATAGCGTTTCCTCAGTGTTTTTAATTCCTTAGTGTTTTTAAATTTGTGTGTGTGTGTGTGTGTGTGTTGTATGTGCGTGTGTGTGTGTGTGTGTGTGTGTGTCTGTGTGTGCGTGTGTGTGTGTGTGTATTTATGTGTGGGAGAAGGGGAGGATATATCTTATATCTATTGTTTGTTGTATTGTTTTTATGTGTTGCATTGTTTTTATTGTTTCTATGTGTTTTTATGTAAAGCACTTTGGGCTGCTCCTTTGACATGAAAAGTGCTCTATAAATAAAGTTTTCATTGATTGATTGACTGATTGATTGATTGATTTATTGATTGATTGATTGATTGATTGATTGATTGATAATAATAAAATTAAATATAGACACGTTCATTTTGTCCTCTTCTCTCTGAGGAGCTTAAAATCATATTAAATAATAATAATAAATGGGATTCTTTAACTAGAGTGGGTTAGTTTGATATATTCATGAGACCACGCTGGCCGGGTGGGGTCACTGCTTCCGGCCGGGACGCTTGGTGCATTAAAGCGAGCGCCCCGGCCGGTTGTCAACAGTCGGAGTCAGTGTGCGTGCGGAGCCATATGGCTGATCGTCTCACGGCACACACCGGAGCGTAGCTGCTGCATCAGGCCGGGATCTTCTCCTCCGCAGCCGCACGAACAAGCCCGCGGTGCCGCCATGGCTCACCTGAGCAAAAACCCCGCCGACAAAGAGAGGTGAGGCCATGCGTAATGCTAGCCTGTTAGCCACGGCTAAGCTAACATGCTGCGGGTCCTGAGCCGCTGCTCGCTGACGGACGCAGCGGGACGCCAGGGTCCATCAAACATTTATATAACAAACGGGGTTACATTAGTTAACTATATTCGCCTGCACTGAAAACTGTTTTGAAACGTTTATTCCACTCGCCAGGAACAGCTCTTCAGTTCGGCGTGTATAAAAAGCCACCAAACAGACCGCAAGTGGATAAAATATCAACTTTTAATGTGGCACGACGCGGCGCAGCTCAGGGGAAGAAGACCGTGGAAGTGAACGCAGAGCCGATTTAAAGGTCGAAATTCTGTCGGAATAAAAACTCCTTGGTGGATCACGTTCACGCCGAAGTTACAAACAGAATCCAACGTTTAAGTCAAAACTCTTAATCGCGTTTTACGAGTTAATCCGCTTTCCGAGACCCAGTGCAACTTTATAATCTGGCAGGGTTTCCTTATGAGGTTCAGCAGGGCTCTCCAGCTAGCTAGCTTAGCCGCCTTGCTGCCTAGCGTGACGTGTAAAAGTCCCTTCAAATTTACCCGTTCGGATATCGATTATTGGTTATAATCCCTGATCAGTTAACAGCTAAACAGGTTATCAGATGAAGTCGACATGAGATTAAAATCCTAACGCACTAAAAACTTTCCTGAAATCAGATTAATCGAAGTGTGAATTTGTTTAAACATGACTCAGAAAGTATTTTGGTTTTTGTAAGTAGACAAAGCCTATTGATGTTTGTTGGCTTTATCTTCACTTTAGTTCAGCTACAAAGTAATACTTTTATACATAATTATTATTCTTTTTGTAAATTTACCACTTTAATCTCAGAAATTGTGAGTTTTTTTGGTTTGTTTTTTAATAAAAAAAAATATCACCCCCACTCCTCCAGAATCTGTAATTGTTTTTTCCCCACAGTGGCCCAAATCCACTGTCACATTATGCAAACTTCATTTTTTAAATTTTTTCATTGTTTTTGGGAAATGCGTTAGATTTCGAGACAAAAATGCAAGTCATGTCATCTGACCCACAGGCCTTCTTAGTTTGTCCCATGTACACTTTTTACATTTGTCAGATACTGTGT
This sequence comes from Myripristis murdjan, assembly GCF_902150065.1. Classification (NCBI taxonomy): domain Eukaryota; kingdom Metazoa; phylum Chordata; class Actinopteri; order Holocentriformes; family Holocentridae; genus Myripristis; species Myripristis murdjan. Next base: position 36,251,750 of record NC_043988.1, read on the forward strand.
CAACAAGTGTGTGTGTGTGTGTGTGTGTGTGTGTGTGTGTGTTTCAGGTTTATCTGCCTGTACCCAGTCTACATCAACAGTAAGAAGACTCTGGCTGAAGGACGGAGGATCCCGTCAGAGAAGGTGACGTCTCACGCTTCACACTCGAGTCTGAATGAAGCTGCATTTTGATTTATTTTACAGGTTTTTCAGACGAAAAGCCCAAACCCCCAAATCATCCTCGTGGTCCCGGTAGATCATTAAAGCTCCGTCCCAGAGCTTCTGCATGTCCAGGGTTTCCTCTCCAGAACGTTCCTCTGCTCTCCTCCCAGAGCAAGCAGTGGGCTTTCAGAGCTGCCACATCACTCCTCCTCCCTTTCCTCCAGCCGCTGGTTTCCATTCATTCCACTACGATATGAACATGAACTTTCAGAGCCTTCACACTTTCTTCACTCCAGTTTTCCATCAGTGGAATAAAGTCCTCCACATGAGTTTTCCTAAAAGCAGCAGCACTGTTGTGTTTTCAGGACTTTTTAAAATTAAAACGCTCCCTCCTCCTCCTCCTTTTCCACATCCAGTTATCAGCTGTGTGGTTTCTGGATGTTGAGGACTTTGTTCGCCGCAGAAGCAGAACATTATAAGGCGGCTGCTTCAACCACAAACTCACAGTTTGACTCTGTGTTGTGAAATCTTAAGTTCTCCTGCAGGACTTTGTAAATGGTTTGTTGGCTTGGATATTGTGGAGGAGCTGTAGCGAATGGGCCAAACATTCAAAATCACAGGAATGGCCCTTTAATGCTAGAAGCTTTCTGGAATAAGCACTTTTATCTTGAGGACTTCCGAGGTCGGAGTGGATGCTGGAGCTGTGTGTTTCTGTTTTATTTGTCAAAATGTGAGGGGAAAAAACAACAGTTTAATGGCCGCTTTAATTTAAAAAAAAAATCCAAATAACATTTTAATCATATTTTCAATATTTTTGTGGCATTTATGCTTGATGTTAGGTTTATAGCTCGTGAATTTCATTGGAAAATGATTCAGACAAAATGTTCTCATGTGGGTGTTGGTGTCCAAAATGGAGGGACTTTAAAGGCGTTTACAGGAAGAGCGGGTTGGAAGGGAAGGGAAGCTTCAACAAAATGATTCTCAGAGTGCTAAACCCAAACTCCACTTGTCTTTCAAAAATGGGGAAAAAATGAATCTGTCATTTGCAGGAAAAAGTTCAAAAACATCTCTATTTAAACTACAACTCAAGCCTTAAAAGTGCTGTGTTTATGATCCTTTTCAACCTCAACCCAAACCCTACCAAAAATAAATAACTTGTCTGAAAATTTGCAAGAAAACATGTATAAAATGATAAGAAAACAATAGTTATAATGATTAAAAGGATATAGAACTGTAGTCTACTGTTGTCAGACGCCCCCTGAACACACCACGGGGCTTTCAGATCTGTTCATGTCACTCCGTCCAGTTTGGCAAAGTCCTGAAAACACAACAGTGCTGCTGCTTTTAGGAAACTCCTGTGGAGGACTTGATTCCACTGTGAAGAACGTCTGCGGCCACCAAACATGTTTTCTTAATACACAGCTTCTAAAAGTGTGTGTGTGTGTGTGTGTGTGTGTGTGTGTGTGTGTGTGTGTGTGTGTGTGTGTGTGTGTGTGTGTGTGTGTGTGTGTGTGTGTGTGTGTGTGTGTGTGTAGGCGGTGGAGAATCCGTCCTGCGCTGAGATCAGAGACGTCCTGACCGCTGCCGGCATGAACGTCTACGTGGAGGTAGGTACAGCATCACACAGTGTGTGTGGGGGAGGGGAACTGTCAAAAATTAAATTGAATAAAAAAAAAAAATGAATCAGTTAAATTCAAATCCTACGACTGCCTGTTTGTCTCAGATGGTGAACGTTCAGCACAGGAGGGAAACACTTCATCTCATCCGGGGATAAAAACTTAATATACAGTGCCATGATACGCTGTGTGTGTGTGTGTGTGTGTGTGTGTGTGTGTGTGTGTGTGTGTGTGTGTGTGTGTGTGTGTGTGTGTGTGTTGCAGAACAAGATGCACCCCCGGGAGTGGAACCGGGACGTCCAGTTCAGAGGTCGCGTCAGAGTTCAGCTCAAACAGGAAGACGGCAGCCTCTGTCAGGAGAAGTTCACGTCCCGTAAGCAGAGCCCGTCATTTCCTCATCGAATAGACGATAACACACCTTTTACTGATCAGGCCCAACAAACAAATAAACAAACAAATAAATAAATAATGCACATTCTAAAGCACACACATGTCCTCAGACTGAAACTGTTCAAAAATAGATGAGGGTTAATCCTTCTGAAACCTGAGCAGATTGATTTAATTTCTTAAGACGTACAGTTTAGACCAGCAACTCAAACCTTCATTTTCCCCTTTTCAAAATAACATGTAACATAAATAAGTAAATAAAATGTATTAGTAACTGATTTAATGTGTGCCTTGTTGCCTGTGTGCGTGGTATCAAACTAACCCAGTGGTTCTCAAATGGGGGTCTGCATCCCTCTAGTGGTACGCTGGAGTACTGCAGGGGGCATGTGAGCTTCTTTTTTAAGATGTTGATTTAAAAAAAAAAAAAATATCAGCCCATGCCGTGATAAGTTCACTAAGATGTAAATGTCAGTTTGGTAAAGAACATTTTATCCTCAGTTGAATGTTTGTGCAGCTGTGTGTGGCCGGTAGAGCTGGGAATCTTTGGCCACCTAACGATTCGATTCGATTACAATTATGAGGGCAACGATGCGATTATCGATGCATTTTGATGCATATTTTTGTGATTGTGATTGAATCATTTTTTGCATCATTTTTCAGACAATTTTTTTTTTTTACTGTGCGACAACTAAAACAAGGTGTGTTTGTAGTGAACTATGATTAAAAAGAACGCTAAATAATTAATTTACTGTTATTTATTGTAATTTCTTGTTGCCAAAATATCTCAGTGTTGTGTGACATAACTTCCACACTGTTTGGCTCTTATCCAGCTCTTTGGTCCCTTCCTCTTCAGAAAATCCAAAATATTTCCAAATACTCACTTTTAATGCAGAGGGAGCCGGTCTGATGTTTCCTTCAGCTCGTTCAGCTTCACTTCTTCACCTGACTGTTTTCTGTCGTGTGCGACGCTGCTCATACACTTCAGTTCTGCGTTTTTTAATCATTTTAAAAGCATCGATTATTGACATTAATGCATCGATGCCGGCTCGCCCCATGTCCGCATCACGATGCATCTAAAAAAAAATTTTTTTCTCCCATCGCTAGTGGCCATGTGGGCAGAAAATTAGTTTCCATACTTTACTTAGCCTTCACTTAACTCTTGGAAAACTGTTTTTTTTTTTTTCCAGTTTGGTGAAGATCACAAATGTTCAAAAGCAAAATTGAAGCAAACAAGATGAAAAATGTTGTGTGTGCCCGGCTCTCCTCACCTGGCCTCTGCTCTTCTCCCTCAGGTAAGGAGGTGATGGTTTACGTGGCCGAGATGATCCCCAAGCTGAAGACTCGGACGCAGAAGAGCGGAGGAGGAGACACGAGCTCGCAGCAGGGGGAGGGAGGGAAGAAGAGCAAGAAGAAGAAGAAATAATGAAGCTGAGCGCACGCCGCCTTTTCTTCCTCCCAGCCTTCATCATCATCATCATCATCATCAGCTGATTGTTCAGGCCGACCTGAGCGAGAGCGAAACCCTCGTAACTCCACTTCTGTCTGCTTCACTCAGACTGAATATTTCCTGATCCTGCAGTCGTTCTTTTTTTTAAAACTAATTTTAATGTTCTGTTTTACAGGCTCTGTAGCTTCAAAAAAAAGTTTTATTTAAAATGAGGCTGTTTTTTTTTTCTCTTTAAATCTTGACGATATTCTGAAGACACTGAACACGTTGACGGAAACGCGTTATGATGTTTCCAGAAACACCCGGGCAGCGATTTGAGAAACGGAGTTATTTTCCTCTGATTCCTGTGAAGAGGCGTCGTGGAGTTACGAGGTTTTTGTTCGACAGCAGCAGAGCAGAAAGACGGAGGGAGAGCAGATGTGAAGCCATGGAGGACGGTGTCCATCTTTGTTCAAATTAACCCTTTGAAACCTGGATCGACAGATTTCTTGTGTTATTATAATAATTATAATTATTACATAGCTTCTGAATATTTTTGCCTTTTTTCTGGGTCATTTTCTTGCATAATTTTAGTCATTTCTTGCAGATGTTCGTGAAAGGCATTTCTTGACCAACTTTGACAAACACAAGAAATCTGATGTTGATCCAGGCTACAAAGGGTTAAACACGCACCATATTTTGTAATCACTCTTTATATTTTAGATCAGAATGAACATAGAAATGATTAACCTGTTTGGAGAATTTGAGCAAACTGATTAGAACCAACCAGTTGATTGACAGCTGTGATATTTTATGATGGCAGTTCTGTTTTATTTTTAGTAAATGTTCAGTTTTTGCGTTTTGGCTCCAGTCAAAATGGACTTTAAGGAGCTGAGAGGAAAAATAAAACCAAACTTGTAGGACGGCTTAGTGTTAAAAAAAAAAACACACAAAAAAAAATCATGAGACTGTTTTCTTCTCTCTTGTCGACGTCTGCGCTCTCAGTCGCAGAGTTTTTGTTTTTCTGGCGGAGTTTGGTTCAACTGCTCCTGATTTTCCTGTTTAAAGGTTCACACACACACACACACACACACACACTGCTCGTCTGTGGGAGTGTCTGAGTTTCACATCGCAGGGACCCTGTTTTTTTTTTTTTTTGTAAAGCTTCAGAAATCCATGGTTGTCAGTCTGATTATGACTTTTTTTAATTTTGGAAAAAATATAAATATGTGGCATGAAACTCCAAGTCGGGTGCGTTTGTTCTTCTTTCTTTAACTTGTACAACTTTTCTGTCTGCAACGGTGTGTTAGGGGTGGGAAAAAAAAAGTCATCGAGCTGCGGAGGGGGATAATATTCCAAGGAAAAAACTCAGATTAAAGTTGTGAATTTCTGAGATTATTTTACAGTAATTTTACAGTCCCAATCTCCTCCTCAGCATCTGGACTCTGAAGAGACTGTGACTTGGGCCGATTCAGAAGAAAACAATCTCCTTGTTCCTGAATCCCACTGCAAAGTAGAATTTGATTAAAGTATAAGAAATGTAAGAGTTTTTTCTTGTAAATTTGTGACTTTAAAATCTCAGAATTTTAAAGGTTTTTTTCCTCATAGATATACGACTTCAATCTGGGGAATTCTTGGACTATTACCCTGCTCCCTTTTCTCTACAATGGCCCTAATACGCTGTTCAAATCCCCACGGCTGGGTTCATGATTGCTGTGCGGCTGAGCTTTATTCAATCCCACTAAACTTTATTTAAAATTTTAAGAGATCCTGAGGTTTCTGAGGATCCCGGATCCCCCTGGCTTTGGACGATAGGAATCATATTTATGTCGTCGTGTGGCGCTGCAGGCTGTAGCCCCGCCCTGCAGGCTGTAGCCCCGCCCCGCAGGCCGTAGCCCCGCCCCGCCTGGACTCACAAGACGCCACGACCCTGCAGAGCAAAGAGACGACTACAGCAGATTCATCAGACAAAAGTCATAAATCACAGATATCAATAACAGGTCAAAGTAAATATTAATTGAAGCATCCTGCCTTGTTTAAAGTACACAGACTTAAACAGCCACTCCAGTTTTTCCAGCTCATCTGAGCACCAGAATTTTTCAGGGGTTTTCTTGAGGGATTTCATGGCGGGTCGTCCCGAACAGAGACAAGGGGACTCGCTCGCCTCCATCTGTTTTCGGCCAAACCTCGACGGCCAGGCGAAGAACACCGGCTCCAAACTGTGTAAGCGAGAGATCTTTGGGTTGTAGACATTCATATTGGGTTGTTTTTCTACTTTTTTCTCTGGTCAGGAGGTGCTAAAGAATATTTCAACATCATGCACGCGGGAACTAATTTTCGCCAGGGGGCGCTGCGAATGAGGGTAAAATGAAGGAAAAGTCATGACGTCACTAAATCTCATTGTGGTGCCAGTTAAGGTGTCAGTGGAGGACACATGGAGAAAAACCATTAAAACTCAACATATCTCTATCGTTTGACATGGGATGAAGACATCCCTCCAGTTTGGCGTTATTTATAATCTAATAATCTCAAACGACTGAGATGTGTTGAATTGTAATGAGTTTCTTCATACGCTCTCCATTGACTCCAATACAACTGGCGCCAAAGTGAGATTCAGTGATTCAATGACCTCTCCATCGTTTTCCTCTCCTTGGCTCCTGCAGGGGAATGTGCGCACATGAGGATGATGAGGCGACCACGCAGGGACGCATTGCCACAGGGGCGCCATGGTTTTGTTGGTGCTGCATGCGTCTTGTGATGCATCTTGGCGTGATTGCCCCTCTGCATGCGGTTTACATGTTTTTCATTTTCCTTGCATTAGGTGCAGTAGATTGATGTTTCAGGAAATTAATTATCTAAACATTTTTAAATATATATTTTTTCATATATATATTTGGTTGGGCACTTCATCGTATGCTCTTTAAAATGTAAAATAATTTTTCAAATAGTACATTTGTTGTGGAAAAATTAATCGGCACCCCTCCTCAGCAGGGAGTGCTGCAGCACCTCCTTCAACATGACTGAAAAAAACTTGAGAAGCACAGGAACAGATGCTAACAGCCACCAGACAAAACTGATGTGCACATTGTCAGGTTGCATGATGGGAATCTGTCCAGCCTCTACCTTCCTTTCCGTGGTCGCAGCTGCATCTGTCATCTGTCAACATCTCTGTACAGAGTGCCTTTGAGCAAGGCACTCCATCCTGTAAACCTGCACAGCAACCTGGCAGTGTGGCTCTAAAAACTTAAAAACAGAGCAAACAGATTAAGAACCAGCTAAAGCCACTCAAGCCATCACACAGCAGGAAGCTGGATCCACAAACTTATTGACAAAAACATTTTTTATTCCTTTGAGAAAACACAGAGACGAGCCGCTGGCGTCGTTCTGCGGCTCATGTCTGCTCGGCCGCTTTGGGCATCCGGACCCTCCGGGCGTCGTTGAGCTTCTTCAGGTGTTTGTTTCGGTTCTCCAGCCGGACCAGCCACTCCGCCCGCAGCCTGCACACACACACACACACACACAGGAAGCTCTCAGTCCACTTTCAGGCGAGATCAGCTCACCTTCACTCACAATCAAAAAATAAAGGTGGAACCAAAAAATGGTTCTTCAGAGTGATGCCATAGAACAGGGGTGTCAAACTCATGCCATGGAGGGCCAAGTGGCTGCAGGTTTTCATTCCAACCAAAAACTCCTCCAGGTGATTTCACTGATCACCCTACCTCCAAACAGAGAGGCGGGACTAATCAGTGAAATCACCTGGTGGAGTTGTTGGTTGGAATGAAAACCTGCAGCCTCTTGGCCCTCCATGGCACGAGTTTGACACCCCTGCCATAGAAGAACCATTTTTGGTTCCTCGTTCCTCGTTCCTTCACTGGGTTCCAGACGAGCTATTAAAAATATTTTCTGATGGTTTATAGAGCGACACATTAATCCAGAGTAAATAATCTGCACATTAATCCACAAGGAAAAGAATTGTTAGCTGTCATCAGGGGTGCCGCCAGGAATTTTGGGCCCCATGAAAAATATATAGATATATTTACTCGATGATGGTTTAATAATTTTATATTAGTTTTTACCTATATTTTGGGGCCCCTGTCAGGCAAGGGCCCTTGGAATTGTCCTAACTATACAGCGCCCCTGGCTGTAGTCCTAATTTCATGTTTTTGAATGGAAGCGTCACAGAGCAACATACATGCATGTAATTAAAAAGTGTCCAGTTCTAGGTGCTGGAGGCCTCCTGAGCCGGGATGGTAAAACTTTTTAACGTCACTTTTCAAAGCCAAAAGAGGGTTTGCACCGGAAATCCCACCTTTTCTTAGTTGTTAAATTGATTCAGCCAATCAGGAGTGAGATATGCTACATGGAAACAGACCCTGGGATCCCCCTCAAAAGTGACTTGTAATAGAACAGAATAGTACTAACACTAGTACTGAGTCACTAAACCCACATGGGATACACATGACGGCCACCACAGCTCCACAACGTGCAACGAATTTGTGTTTTAGCTGCACCGTGTAAAGCCGGACCTAATGGCCAAGTTGACCAATAAACTTTGAAAATCTTGGTGTGTTTTTATAAGAACTTTGCTTAAATACTCCAAACCATCCTCAAATCCTGACTGATGCGTCCCAGGAGCTGCACTCTGAAATGTGGCTCCAGCATTTTGGAAAGTATTTCAGAGAAACGCCAGGGAAGGAAACGAGAGCCCGGGAGGAGAGTGTGATGTTGAGTGTCTCGGTGCGGCGCTGCAGTGTTGTCTCTCGGCTCCTGGTGTGTCAGAGCAAGACATCAGAGTCCAAGCAGATCTGATGTCTCGGTGACAGCTGGGCTGTTATCGCCGTCACATCAGCATTTCACTGCACTCCTTTATTTCACCATCAATCAAATATAAGCTAATATAAGCTGCTATCAGTCTCTACCAGGAGATTGTGTGTGTGTGTTAGACAGAGAAATATATATGCAAGTGTGTGTTTGTGTGTGTGTGTGTGTGTGTGTGTGTGTGCAAGACAAAGACAAAGACAGTACATAAATTAGTTATTAAGTGAATCGTGTGCATGATTGCATGCTCATATGCTCGCACATGTTGGTATGTGTTGCTGTGTGTGTGTGTGTGTGTGTGTGTTTGTGTGTGTGTAACTGAATCTCTGGTTTCAGCTGTCCTGTCTTTCTGCCACCTTCCTGTTGGATTTTCTGGATTATTCCATTTGTTCCCTCAGCTGCTGATAATCCCCCTGACCTCGGGGAAGACAGGCGGACAAATAGACAAACAAATGGACAGACTGACACACACGCAGACAATTAGCTGGACAGACAGACAACCTTTAAAGAATCCCATTGTGCTCGAGGGCTGTGGAAATCGCACCAGAAATAACCTGAAGGAGTTCCTCAAGGAGCCTACTTAGGTTCCCCTGTGATTGCAGTCTGGAGAGCCCTGAAAAGGTCTCATCATGTCAGGCTTTAATCCTCTGTCCAGGTCCATTCACTCATTACAGTGAAAATGAATGGGACCTTGTATCAGTCTGCTCTTAACACAGTGAAAATAATGCAAGAAGGAATTACATGAGATGAGTTTATGACATATTTTGTTTTAGTAAGTTTTTAAAGTACATATGGTAACTTCCATGGTCTGGTTGTTGTGTTTATATACGTTCTCAGCGCAGCTTTGAAACTAACTCAACTAATAAAGAAATGCAGAATACAGACATGAAGCTAAAACAGTTGTTATCAGCTCTGGACCTTCAATACAAGACGATGCGTCTTTAGAGGATGACATAAAATCACATGACATAACAAAATATGGGTATTAATGATGGGAAAATGAAGGTTAAAAACATAACTACATGAGCTTGTCTGTTAGCAAGATAACTCAAAAACTAAATGAGGGATTTGGATGAAACTTCACCGAGGGACAGATAATGACTGAAAGACGAGCTGATTCCTTTTTTTGGATTATCTAGGCCAAAGGTCAAGGTCAGCTACAGGTCAAAAGTCATATTTCGGATTAAATCTCCAAAACAAAGCATCATAGAAAGACATGGCAGCAGCAGTAATTAATTAGTAATTATTATTCTTGAGAAAACTCTGCGACTGTCAGTGTGAAGTCCAGATCAACCCACAAGCTGCCCTGGGAACGGGTTTGAGAAGATGTGGGAGGGGTTATGCAAATTTTAGCTCAATGACTATCGATAGTGGATAAAATTCTGACTGACTTCACATTTTCACAACTTTCATTTTACACTTTTGAGTTCTTACACATTTTGAGGATATGTGTTCGAGGTATTAAGATCCTCATACATCTCAATTCATTTTTATGTTGGACTGAAAAAAGCGCAGACAGAGTCCCGTATACGGGCGAAGAAAGTGACATCATGTTTTACAGGACAAGAGCACAAATCAACACACTGCAGATGTGCATTATTGTGCCGCTAGAAAACAGAAACACTCAGACACAGAAGAGTTTGTTTGGCTCATTACCGTGTCGCTCAGACAGAGAATAAAACCAGGGGCAGATCTAGTATATTCAGGCTCTCTGTGCCTCATATCCGCTCTGCACTTTCTGTTTCTTTGTGCAGAGTCGCTGCATCAGTCATCAGTCATCGCTGTGTGATTATCACCTCGGCTCTCTGCAGCAGGTTTTTCCAGGTCACACATACGTACACGATTAGCGGGGACTAGAGCTCGGGTTAGAGGGGATGGAGGGCACAGATAGCAGTGGGGTTAGAGGGGATGGAGTGGACGGGGGCGCAGATATCTGTGGGGTTGGGGGTAATAAATAGCTGGGGAATTAGGCGGGATCGACTGAAGAGGTGCTGTGAGGTTAAGACGGGATAGAGGAATAGAAAACTGTGGGGTTAGGGGGGACGGAGCTAATAGTTTGGCTTAGGCTATAGGGGGTATAGGCTTAATAAATAAATGGTGGGGCGGCTGGGTGGGTGGATACTTCCAAAAATCTCATTACAATGTTCTGAGGGCAGACAGCATTAGAGGAACTTTGATGTCGGAGGCCAGAGTATGAGGAGAGCATGCTTGCTTTGGATTAAACCAATGAGGGAAGCTTCAAACGCTGGTGTCATTTTTCCCACTGTGGCCCGCTCAAGATGGAAACAGATTAAATGTGAAAAAGTGCACTGCAGAAAAACCATTAAACCTTCTTACTGAGCGGCAGTGTGTTCTCTGTGCTGTGGCAGCGAGGGAGGGAGTTTTTGATCAGATCAGAAACCAGGGAGCCATCATCTTGAGATGCAGCAACAAACAGAATTTATTTTATTTCTTTTATAAAGTGTCTGACACTCAAAAGGCTGCAATCTAGAAGCTAATATTGCTGAATTGCTGCAATGGTATATTTTTATTAGTTTAGATGCACATTCATTTCTGCTTTATTTTTGTCAGTGAGTTGACAAAGTGAGTTCAGGTTACAGCCAAGCTGATCTTACAGCTCAGTCATTAGCGATCATTATGACCAAGACCTTTTACAACAAGATTGTCCACAAGGGTTCAGTCAGTGTGTGTGTGTGTGTGTGTGTGTGTGTGTGTGCCACGTGTGTATGTGTGTGTATGTGTGTGTCCTGGCATGCCCTGGAGGCTGTTTGTAATGAGACGGGCTGTTTTTAGATGTGTCTATTTGCTGGATGATCACATGCCTCCCAGAACTTAATTCACATTCGTTTGGGGTTTTGTAACCGACACCGTGCGCTGTGCTCGCAGCGCCGCAGGTTTGAAACCGTTGTCATGTAACATAATGTAACGCCTTGTGAAGTCATACTGTGCAGCACCGTGTAACATCATGTAGCTCCATGGAGCCTCGTCTAATGTCATGTAATCTGTGTCACGTGATGCAGCTGTGATGTCAGATGTGATGTCAGACATGAGACGTGATGTCAGAGGTGATGCTGTGGCGTTGGACTGACTTGCTCAGCGCGCTGCGGCTCCTCCTCTCCTCTTCGCTGTCTGCATGCTGCGTCTGAGCGTCGATCTTCTTCTCCCAGAACTGTTTGATGAACAGTTTGTCATGGATGAGAGCCACATTCATCTGCAGGACGACAGCAGCACACTGACATTAACACTACCTCTACTACAATACCACTACCTCTACTACAATAACACTACCTCTACTACAGTAACACTACCTCTACTACAATAAAACTACCGCTACCATAATAACACTACCTCTACTACAGTAACACTGCCTCTACTACAATACAACTACCTCTACCATAATAACACTACCTCTACTACAGTAACACTGCCTCTACTACAGTAACACTACCTCTACTACAATACAACTACCTCTACCATAATAACACTACCTCTACTACAGTAACACTGCCTCTACTACAGTAACACTGCCTCTACTACAATAACACTACCTCTACTACAATACCACTAACTCTACTACAATAACACTACAATAACACTGTCTCTACTACAATAACACTGCCTCTACTACAATAACACTACAATAACACTGCCTCTACTACAATAACACTAACTCTACTACAATAACACTAACTCTACTACAATAACACTACCTCTACTACAATACCACTAACTCTACTACAATAACACTACAATAACACTGCCTCTACTACAATAACAATACCTCTACTACAATACCACTAACTCTACTACAATAACAATACAATAACACTGCCTCGACTACAATACCACTAACTCTACTACAATAACACTACCTCTACTACAGTAACACTACAATAACACTGCCTCTACTACAATAACACTACCTCTACTACAAAACAACTACCTCTACCATAATAACACTACCTCTACTATAGTAACACTACAATAACACTACCTCTACTACAATAACACTGCCTCTACTACAATACCACTACCTCTACTACAGTAACACTGCCTCTACTACAATAACACTGCCTCTACTACAATAACACTGCCTCTACTACAATACCACTACCTCTATTACAGTAACACTGCCTCTACTACAATAACACTGCCTCTACTACAATAACAGTACCTCTACTACAGTAACACTACAATAACACTGCCTCTACTACAATACCACTACCTCTACTACAGTAACACTATCTCTACTACAGTAACACTGCCTCTACTACAATAACACTGCCTCTACTACAATACCACTACCTCTATTACAGTAACACTGCCTCTACTACAATAACACTGCCTCTACTACAATAACACTACCTCTACTACAGTAACACTACAATAACACTGCCTCTACTACAATACCACTACCTCTACTACAGTAACACTGCCTCTACTACAATAACACTGCCTCTACTACAATAACACTGCCTCTACTACAATACCACTACCTCTATTACAGTAACACTGCCTCTACTACAATAACACTGCCTCTACTACAATAACACTAACTCTACTACAGTAACACTACAATAACACTGCCTCTACTACAATACCACTACCTCTACTACAGTAACACTGCCTCTACTACAATAACACTGCCTCTACTACAATAACACTGCCTCTACTACAATACCACTACCTCTACTACAATAACACTGCCTCTACTACAATAACACTACCTCTACTACAGTAACACTACAATAACACTGCCTCAACTACAATACCACTACCTCTACTACAATACAACTACCTCTACCATAATAACACTACCTCTACTACAGTAACACTGCCTCTACTACAGTAACACTGCCTCTACTACAATAACACTACCTCTACTACAATCCCACTAACTCTACTACAATAACACTACAATAACACTGCCTCTACTACAATAACACTGCCTCTACTACAATAACACTACCTCTACTACAGTAACACTGCCTCTACTACAGTAACACTACAATAACACTGCCTCTACTACAATAACACTACCTCTACTACAGTACAACTACCTCTACCATAATAACATTACCTCTACTATAGTAACACTACAATACCACTACCTCTACTACAGTAACACTGCCTCTACTACAATAACACTGCCTCTACTACAATAACACTACCTCTACCATAATAACACTACCTCTACTACAGTAACACTACAATAACACTACCTCTACTACAATAACACTACCTCTACTACAATAACACTGCCTCTACTACAATAACACTGCCTCTACTACAATAACACTACAATAACACTACCTCTACTACAGTAACACTGCCTCTACTACAATACAACTACCTCTACCATAATAACACTACCTCTACTACAGTAACACTGCCTCTACTACAGTAACACTGCCTCTACTACAATAACACTACCTCTACTACAATCCCACTAACTCTACTACAATAACACTGCCTCTACTACAATAACACTGCCTCTACTACAGTAACACTACAATAACACTGCCTCTACTACAATAACACTGCCTCTACTACAATACCACTAAGTCTACTACAATAACACTACAATAACACTGCCTCTACTACAATAACACTACCTCTACTACAATACCACTAACTCTACTACAATAACACTACAATAACACTGCCTCGACTACAATACCACTAACTCTACTACAATAACACTACCTCTACTACAGTAACACTACAATAACACTGCCTCTACTACAATAACACTACCTCTACTACAATACAACTACCTCTACCATAATAACATTACCTCTACTATAGTAACACTACAATAACACTACCTCTACTACAATAACACTGCCTCTACTACAATACCACTACCTCTACTACAGTAACACTGCCTCTACTACAATAACACTGCCTCTCCTACAATACCACTGCCTCTACTACAATAACACTGCCTCTACTACAATACCACTACCTCTATTACAGTAACACTGCCTCTACTACAATAACACTGCCTCTACTACAATAACACTACCTCTACTACAGTAACACTACAATAACACTGCCTCTACTATAATGCCACTACCTCTACTACAGTAACACTATCTCTACTACAGTAACACTGCCTCTACTACAATAACACTGCCTCTACTACAATACCACTACCTCTATTACAGTAACACTGCCTCTACTACAATAACACTGCCTCTACTACAATAACACTACCTCTACTACAGTAACAGTACAATAACACTGCCTCTACTACAATACCACTACCTCTACTACAGTAACACTGCCTCTACTACAATAACACTGCCTCTACTACAATAACACTACAATAACACTACCTCTACTACAATAACACTACCTCTACCATTATAACACTACCTCTACTACAATAACACTACCTCTACTACAATAACACTGCCTCTACTACAATAACACTACCTCTACCATAATAACACTACCTCTACTACAGTAACACTACAATAACACTACCTCTACTACAATAACACTACAACAACACTGCCTCTACTACAATAACACTACCTCTACTACAATAACACTACAATAACACTGCCTCTACTACAGTAACACTGCCTCTTCTACAATAACACTGCCTCTACTACAATAACACTACCTCTACTACAATAACACTACAATAACACTACCTCTACTACAATAACACTACAATAACACTGCCTCTACTACAGTAACACTGCCTCTTCTACAATAACACTGCCTCTACTACAATAACACTACCTCTACTACAATAACACTACAATAACACTGCCTCTACTACAATAACACTACCTCTACTACAATAACACTGCCTCTACTACAATAACACTACAGTAACACTGCCTCTACTACAATAACATTACAATAACACTACCTCTACTACAATTACACTACAACAACACTGCCTCTACTACAATAACACTACCTCTACTACAATAACACTACCTCTACTACAATAACACTACCTCTACTACAATAACGCTACAATCACACTGCCTCTACTACAATAACACTGCCTCTACTACAATAACACTGCCTCTACTACAATAATACTGCCTCTACTACAATAACACTGCCTCTACTACAGTAACACTATCTCTACTACAATAACACTGCCTCTACTACAATAACACTGCCTCTACTACAATAACACTACAGTAACACTATCTCTACTACAATAACACTGCCTCTACTACAATAACACTACAGTAACACTATCTCTACTACAATAACACTGCCTCTACTACAATAACACTTCTTCCACTACAATAACACTACCTCTACTACAATAACACTGCCTCTACTACAGTAACACTATCTCTACTACAATAACACTACAATAACACTACCTCTACTACAATAACACTACAATAACACTACCTCTACTACAATAACACTACCTCTACTACAATAACACTACAATAACACTACCTCTACTACAATAACACTACCTCTACTACAATAACACTACCTCTACTACAATACCACTACAGTAACACTATCTCTACTACAATAACACTGCCTCTACTACAATAACACTTCTTCCACTACAATAACACTACCTCTACTACAATAACACTGCCTCTACTACAGTAACACTATCTCTACTACAATAACACTACAATAACACTACCTCTACTACAATAACACTACAATAACACTACCTCTACTACAATAACACTACCTCTACTACAATAACACTACAATAACACTACCTCTACTACAATAACACTACCTCTACTACAATAACACTACAATAACACTACCTCTACTACAATAACACTGCCTCTACTACAATAACACTACAGTAACACTGCCTCTACCTCTGTTCCTGCTGCTGCTGCCTGTATCAGGAGTGTAATCTCCACCATGTTCCAGGTTGTGCAGGTCAGTCCTGCAGTTTAACCCTTTGTCCTGCAACCAAAAAAAAAAAAAAAAAAAAAAAAAAACGTCCTGCATTTCGAATCCCCCCCCAGTGATTTCATGACCTCAGTTATTTTCAAACAGGCTGTGCTCTGACTGTGTGCCAGATGCAGCGGTGGGTGTTGTTGGCTCTCTGTTTAAATGCCGTTTCCCTGCTTGGAAAAGGCGGTGAGATCAGCGGACACATCGTCGACGGAGGTGAGAGGTGTGCAGATTAAAATACTGAACAGTGAAGCTGCCAGTAGATGACGACGATGATGATGATGATGACTCTGCTCGATTTCATTGTCCATCAGATGTGAAGCGACTGCGTCCTCATTGGTTCTGAGCTGCTGCTTTCATCAAACTGAGGCTTACATGCCCCTTTCCGGTGATTTCAAACGTTATTATGAATCCCACCAGAGTTCTGGGCATAATACGGTGTGATTGCTCCGAAAATTCACTCAAACAGTCTTGACAGCAGCCATCAGCCAACCATAACCGTGAACTTAACCAAGTGGGCATATCTCACCCAGAACTCCAGTGGGAAAAAGCAAATCATTGATTTAAGAGGTAAAATGGGAGGCGCGACTTTTACAGGCGGCTGGCAGAAGCAGATTATCGTACATATCACTTTCTGAGATCCTGAACTCACTGCTGGTGGTCTCTAAGATTTAAATGTGTTCAAATACACCATGTTCCACGGAGTGAAAAATGACCTTGCTCGTGTCTGCAGTGCACGGGGGATAAATCAGGGGGTTTTCAAGCGTTTTCATGTTCCGGACCTCAAACTTCACTTCAGATAAATCGCAGACCCCCATTTGTAGTGATTTTACCCAGCAGGGACCCTGATACAGACATATTTTGGTTTGTGTTCAGTCTTAAATACGTGTGAAAGGCAAACACAAGAAATCTGGTCCAGCATCACTGATCTGACCATTTACAATATAAAGGAAAGAGGAGGAAACAACATTTTAAAAATCCTGTTGTGTTGATGTCACATTTGAACTTTGACAAATCCTGATGAGATTAAACCAGAAAGAAGAAAATGTTCAAATGATCTCTCACACATTTTCTGCACTCTAACAGTTTCTAGTGAATTAAATTACTCTGAAATCAAACTGTGGCCCCCCCGGACGACCCCTGGAGGCCCCCGGCCCCCACTTACACTTACAAAATACACCGTTTAACAGCAAGTCAAGAACCTCTAAAGAGCCTATTATGTCATTAGAACACAACTAATTTGTGCTTTTAATAAATTTGCGTATCTAAATATACTTAAATATATATAAATGCATATAAATTTAAATTTACATCATATATGAGCCTCAACACTCATATTTAATGCAAGCAGAAAACATTATTTATTTTTTCTTAGAGAAGTCTGCAAGTCTTAGATATGACTTTTCTTTTTTTTTTCACCGATTTGATCACCTAACTACTACCGCTAATCATCATAATCTTCATCATCATCATCATCATCAAATAAAGAAGCCTTCACTGGGATCAGTAATAAACAGGATAAAGTCAGTCAATATTCAGTGTAATAACTCTCTGTGATGTGGTGGAAAATGCCGGCTGCAGTCAGCACTCACCATAAATATGAACACCTAACACATCATCCCCACCACGCCCTTTTGTCAAACTGCAAAGTGAAATACGAGCCGGGATCTCTCTGATTTTATGTTTTTATCGGTTTAAAGGTCACATGCAGGTTCGACCTGTCTGCTCTGCTCAGGTCACATGTGTGTAACTCACACTGCTCTGACATTATACCACTATAACACTTTATTAGTATTATTATCATTATTTATTATTATCATTTACCATCACAGAAAGCCTCCTGCTGCTCTGAGGAACAGGCAGGTGAAGCAGCAGCTGTGGAAATTAGAATGGATCTCTAAATAGAAACGAATCATTTCACAAGTTAAACCGGTGTTTTGTTTTTTGTTTTTTTTTTTTAAAGTTTGACTGAGTGTTCTCATGTCTGTTTAGCAGCTGCCGCCTCAGAGCAGCACACACAGATTTGGAAGATTTTGTCGTTTTTTAATAATTCATCAGAGGAGGAAATCTCTGCTTGGGCTTGGCTGTAACTGAAGCTGCAGGTTATTACAGCGACACGACTTGACAGATGAGATAAGGCTTTCCTGACCGGTGGAATACACACTCTGCATACGACAGTCAGTTAAATGACCCAAACATAAAAATGTAATTTTATGATCAGCAGCTGGTTGAACAAATTTCACCAACAGATGAAAAAGGAGAAAAAAAAAGATTTGAAACAAACCTTTCAGACTCTCAGGAGGTTCAGCTGAGCGTCCTGCAGGGGAGATGACACGGACGGGTGTGATGTGTGTGTGTGTGTGTGTGTGTGTGTGTGTGTGTGATGTGGTGTCAGTTCTAGATTCCTTCCTCTGCTCTGCCAATGAGCTGCAGAAATAAATATCGTAGATGTGAACACACCAGTCTCTCTCTCTCTCTCTCTCTCTCTCTCTCTCTCTAATGGAAAGGGGGATGAGAGAAAGAGCGAGTGAGAGAGTGAGAGACAGAGCTGGGCGGAGAGAGAGAGAGAGAGAGAGAGGGGGAGGATAAGAGGAAAGATCCAAGGAAAAGAGAGTGATGGATAAAGAGTGGGAGACAAGGCGTGTGTGAAGTTATTTATAGTCACAGTTCTGTGTTACCCGGCTGAATACTCAGCTGTGATTGGCCGGAGAGGGAATCAAGGTGTGTTATATACCTCTGGATATCAAACTGTCTGACCGGGTCCCATGTTGGGCCGGTGGGGGGCGTCCTAACTCACTGCCCCAACCACCTCAACCGGCTCCTTCCAACATGGAGGCGCAGCGGCACAGGGAGCTCATCTCCTCAGTAAGAAGATGAGATTAGCAGCAGATGTTAGTTGCTAGATTAAGTCGTCGCCTCTGACAAAATAATCCCTAATTCTCTTCTCTGAGGCTCAGGACCAGAACACAAATGGGGACATGTTGCGGAGGAAGCCCATTTCTGTCGTTTATATCCACGATCTCATTCCCTCTGTCACCGCCCACAGCTCCTGATTGGAATGAAGATCGACCCGTAAATCGAGATCTTTGTCTTCAGGCTCAGCTCCTTCCTCTCCAGGACAGACCGCCGCCGCCGCCGCCGCCGCCCCGTTCCATCTGTCCATCTCTGTTTGACCCTCACTTGGTGAACGAGACCCTGAAATGCTTGACTTCGTCCACTTGGGACAAAAACTCACTCCCACCTCAGAGGAGACAAACCACCTTTTTATTTATTTATTTATTTATTTTTATTTGACAGGGACAATACAAAAAAAAAAAACAATGTATCAAGTTATAAAACATGTTTATAGCCAAGGCTAGTTTGCGACCCCAGTCCCTGGTTGGGCCTTTCTATACAAATATCTACAATATATGATTAAAAATTATCAATTACACCAAATTACAGTCATAAAAGCTGTGTCATCACCAATTTAAAATATAAAAATTAGTGTTCGCACATTTGGTTGGATTTCAACCAGAGTTTAACCTTATCATTAAATATTTTTATATCAGTTTCCTACAGAGAAGCGGGTGCTGATCCTCAAACTGCCCCAGTGCATGCTGGGACTCACAGCTCGGTGAAGCCACCGGGACGACATCATCGGCACGCATGAACGCAGACGCAGGGTAATGAAGACGCTGGGGACACGGGACACCAGCATTTTGAATGTAGGGCGGGACTTCCTGCAAGATGGCGGCATCGCTGGTCATTACTCTGCAGTTTAGTTTGTTTCAGGAGGGGTGGGGGTGCACGCACACACACACACACACACACGCACACACACACACACACACACACACACACACACACACACACACACACAGAGTTCCTGGGTCGTGTCATGGACCGTCAGCAGCACCTCAGTGATCGAGGCGGCGGCTTTCCGTCCTGAGGTCAGCGAAGGGAGCCGAGCGTCCCGAGCAGCTGCTGGACGCCGTCCGTCACTGCCCCGCGGAGGCCGGGGAGCGTCCCGGCGTCCTCCGCCTCCGTGGGGCTCCAGCTGCTCCTCTGCTGACAGAAACAGCCTGCAGTGAGCGGCCGCCACCGCCCAGAGGAGCCGCAGGGACCGGGGGGGCGAGCCGGCGAGGGATTTGGAGTGGGCCCTTATATTTATATCATATACACGCCTGATATATTCATATAGTAAGCTCTCTCTCTCTCCCTCTCTCTCCCTCTCTCTCTCTCTCTCTCTCTCTGGTATCCTGCACATGCCACAGGCTAAAGGCTGTGCAGATAAACGGCTGCTGTGAAAGACGAAACAATCCACCACTCAGATCATCAAACCGCAGCCGTCAAGCAATAACGAGCAGCCACATCGAGCCGATAGCAAAACAAAAAACCCACCAGCACCACGGCGAACATCGTGTTTCAAATCATGTAATATTCCAGGGAAAAAAAAACTGAATTTTTGTGATTTAAGTCGTAGATTTTACAAGGGAAAAAAATGATCTTTTCTGAGATAAAAGTGGTAAAGTTATGAGGAAAATGACTGAAAATTGAGAATTATCGGATTAAAGTCATAATTTTATGAGGAAAAAACTGAAATTAATGAGAAAAAACTTGAAAATTCTGATATAATGAAGTCATAAATTTACAAGGAAAACAAACAGTAAAAACCAGCTGTTCTCTTCAGTCTGAAGGAAATCCTGCTGGTCTGAGTCCAGAACCCCAACCTCCTCCTCAGCATCTGGACTCTGAAGAGACGTTGCTGTGACTTGGGCCGATTCAGAGGAAAACAATCTGCTGATTCTGGGCTCAGATCAGCAGGATCTCCTTGTTCCTGAATCCCATGTCAGAGTAGAATCTGCTGAGGGGATCAGCTGCAGGCCTGAGACACGGCCAGCAGGGGGCAGCACAGGTGGAGCCAGAAAGAGAAGCACAGAAAAGGTATCCTCGCTTTATAATCTCTTAAGTTTCGAGTTTTTTTTCCTCATAAACTTATCACTTTAATCTCAGAGAATATTTAAGGTTTTTCTCGAAATATTACAAAATGAGTAGCACTTTACAAAAAGGTTCACGCGATTTTGAGTAGTGGGAACAAATGAGGAACTAACTGCTGGTAACTCCTAATCAATATTCGTAGAGTAGCTGATCATCAGTTACCCTGCAGCTGATTGAGCTGATGTGATCATGGATCTTTAGCCACTGATCAGATTAACATGTGAGGATCATCACACCGAGCGCTTTCTGAACTGAGTTCATCAGGAAGAACTTGTTCAGAAAGTGCTCAGCATGATGACACACATGAAGACAATATAGATTTACATATCGACGCCTTCCTAATGGGGGTATAACGATACACAAAAATCACGGTTCGGTACGTACCTCGGTTTTGAGGTCTCGATTCGGTACATTTTCGATACAGTATGGGAACAAAATGCAAAACATAAAATTGCTTTAAACAAGCAATTTTATGTTTGTTAGGAACTTTATTGTAACAGTATACAAAATATAGAGAAAAAATAGAATACTGCAGCCAAGTGCTGGTAATAAGTTTTCCAATGAATATTCTCATCATAAACAAAATATATATAAAATACGTTTTCAAATAGGTAAAATATTCTCAAATAAACAAAATATACATATAAAATAAGTTTTCCAATAAATAAAATATTCTCAAATAAACAAAAAATATATAAAACATATATTTATAAAAACTCCGATGGCAGATGTAATGGCTTTGGCCCGATCTGAATGGTAGGGAGCGGCTGCTTGAATGCCGAAGTCAGCTGTGTTTGCACGAGGGTGTTTTTTTTTTTTTTCTTGTACCAGAGATATTCACACTTGGATGACGCCGTTTCAAATTGAATAGCCTGTTTGTTGTGTTGCCATGAACGTACCCGTGCTCAGCTGAGCAACGTCGGCACACTGCCTTCATTTTATCCACTTGCCTTTGTCTGTTGCGATATTTGACCAGGAAGCCGAAGTTTTCCCAAACAGGAGATTTAAACGACAGGGGGCGCTCTTCAGGCTCTGGTTTCTTGCTGGTGCCGGTTTCGGTAGCATCAGCCGTAGCCATGACAACAGTGCTCAGGCTTCAGATGTAGTTTATTATGCTTCGTCTTCGAGAGACTAGACACTTCCCCGGTGTACTGCTGCCCTCTGCTGTTTCGCACGTGCAGCTGCAGGTGGATACGGATAAATATAAACGAAACTTATGTTCCACCACCTGTTATCCTCGTGTGGTAACTCACCTGTGCTGCACACCTCTGTACCGAACCCAACGACCAGTACCGAAAATTTTCAATACAAATACATGTACCGTTACACCCCTACTTCCTAAAATAATCGCCTAAGTCATTTTTTGTCAAAAATGAATATTTTGCCGAAATCATCTCCTCTTGATGGTAAAATCGCCAGCATCCTCAGGTGAACAGGTCATGCCATTCTACCTCTGGAAGTATAACTGCCTAAATCAAGAGTGAGTCAAAACTGTGACTTAGGCAGTTTTATTTTGCCTAAATCAAAAGAAAATGTGACTTAGGCAATTTTACGTTATTTAGGCTATTTTAGGCTGTTTTAAGCGTTTCAGGATGGCAGCGGTATCGAGAAGAAAGAAAATTTTCCCTGCCAGTGAAGTTATTTCAATGATCCAGGGCTCATCCTCAATTGGTAAGTGATGAGGTTTAGTATAATATTGGCATATAACATATTACAATTGCCTAAGTCAATTTATTTCTGTTATGTTACAAAATTGACTGACATTGTTTTTAGTATGTCAGTAGTCATCTTTTTATAACCTTTTTGAGTGAAATTATCAATAAATATCATCCAGTTAATTTTTGGTGAATTTTTTTGTGAAAAACCTGAAAAAAAGACTTAGGCGATTATTTTAGGAAGGTGTCGACATGTAAATATGTAAATATGCATGTTCAGGGTGGAGCAGGAGGACGGGCCTATTAGCCGAAATACATAATTATAAATATCAAACTGCTCATGTTATGTTTTCACGCCAGAAGTAAATGTACTCGTTTTAAAATCATTACACCTGTGTGCCTCCAGGTGGCGCTCATGTTGCAGGCACGTTACTGCCACGCCTTTCTGATGTTATTCATTATATTTAATATTTTCTCTCGTGCAGCATGGATGTGCTGAGTGTGGATATGAGCGGTGCTGTGTTTAATTTTAGGAAACATATTTGAGGATGACGGCGCCTCCTGCTGTCGGCCCCCGGCGCTGCAGAGCACGCACGCCTCTGATTGGTCGAGAGCAGGCAGCCATCAGTGTGACATCACTGTGGTTAGAAACGCGTAAAACAAAGAAAACAGAAAAAACCTTCAGTTGTTGTTCAAACCGGCCGAACGTCCGCAGGAACCTGAACGCATCGCGGGATTCAAAGTGTTTTCCCAGCATGCTCTGCTTCCTCTGAACAAGTCGCACATCCGCC